>NC_134489.1:106211741-106548465 GCF_040206685.1 Ascaphus truei
AGCACCTTGGAGTTACCTGGGACCTTTTTATGGGTTGCCAGTTCTCTGGCCCCTGCATCCCCAGAATCCCTTTCACTCTAATTCCCTCTAGGATAGTGATTCCCCACAGGGGGTTCATAAAGTGTCTCCAAGGGGTTCACCAAAACTATCTGTACTGGGGGACCCCAGGCAGTATAACGGGGTCCTGAGCCCGTGTGGGGACTGCACACTTAGTGAGGCCCCAAACTGCACCTTACTATGGGGATATCGCTGTCACTCACAGCAGGAGCTTCCAAAGTCGCTCCCCACAATGCTTTGCATCCACAGCAGCAAGGCATTGTGGGGCGTTACTTTGGAAGCTGCCGCAGTGAGTGACAGCGATACCCCCCCATCCTGCCTGTGCACACTTAGGGGCAGTTTGTGTTTCCCCCACGAGCTCGGGACGCTATATACTGCTTGGAATCAGGCACCAGGTTTGTTATAAATAGTTACATAGTAGATGAGGTTGAAAAAAGACGTACGTCCATCAAGTTCAACCTATGCTAAATTTAGACAACAGATACTTTATCCTATATCTATACTTACTTATTGATCGAGAGGAAGGCAAACAAAAAACCCATTAAGGGAAAAATTAATTCCTTCCTGACTCCAAGAATTGGCAATCGGATTAATCCCTGGATCCACATCCTTCCCATGTTTACTTATTTGGTATATCCCTGTATACCTTTCCCATCTAAAAAGATGTCCAACCTTTTTTTGAACAAATCTATTGTATCTGCCATCACAGTCTCCATGGGTAATGAATTCCGCACTGTAACTGCCCTTACTGTAAAGAACCCTTTCCTTTGTTGCTGGTGAAATTTCCTTTCCTCCAACCTTAAGGGATGGCCCCGAGTCCTTTGTACTGCCCGCGGGATGAATAGTTCTTTTGAAAGCTCCTTGTATTGTCCCTGAATATATTTGTATATAGTTATCATATCCCCTCTTAGACGCCTCTTTTCTAATGTAAATAAATCTAATTTAGCTAGCCTCTCCTCATAAGTTAGAATGTCCATCCCTTTATTAATTTGGTGGTAAATAGTCTGATGAGAAGGAAATAAGATTGATTAATTAGGGGTTCACGGTTGGGGACCGCTGAGATAGGACATTATAGCATTACTTCCAGTTTATTTCATGGTCTTATATTTCCCCTCATTAAGCATAGGTCAATGTTCCAAAGTAAGATACAGGCAGGCACATAGCATACATGTAGTATAACCATTAGGATCGTAGAAAAGGTGTGTGTGTGTGTGTGTGTCTGTGTGTGTGTGTGTGTGTGTGTGTATCTCAAATGGAAATATTACTGTATGTTCATTTGCATGTCTTACACAGCTCTGCAACCCCGCTTTACACCATTATCACCCAGCACACAGCACTTCCACTGCAGCAAGGGATTCTGGGAAATGAAATGCAAATGAGCACACAGTGCCACCTTTTGCTTCACAACCATTCAACATGGTTCCCCTATAGGCTTAAGCTTGCTGCATGGTCACAGCTTTGAGCACAGCCAGGGTTAAGATGCATAGCCAGCAAACCCACTCACAGACAGACTGTTTCGACCTTAATGGGTCTTAATGGGTCTCCCCGTGAGATTGGTTATACTGGCTATGCAAAAATGAAGCAAGGGATAGGTTTTACCACACTTAGTTAAGTTATGGTGGGTAAAAAAAGTGACAAAAACCCTCCACAGCAAAGCACATAGCAAATGGAAATATGTGTGCTCATTTGCATGTTTTTATAAATAAATTTATATTACACACATTTTTTTTTCAATTATATGTTTCAACCCAGTATAGATGAGGTTAATTATTTATGTATGAATATTTTGTGTGCCTTTCATTTTTTTTTCTGCCAGATGTCAGATTTCACAATACCTCATTCTGCTTTATCTTGCTAAAAAAAAAAAAAATGATATCAAATACATGAATAATTTCTTTTTTTCTGCCAAACACAGGCTTATGCTTGTCAGGATAAATAAAACAATATGTAAATCTGTTATATAAATGCATAAGGGACAAAAATATACGAAACTTGGTGCCAAACAAAGAAGAGAATTTTTATTTTGTCAACGAGACCAGTGTGTAGCGAACATTTCATAGGAAAATATACTCTGTTTGTTCTTTAAACCATAAATATATATATTAGACTTGTGGAAATGGGGTCTTAAAATCTATTACCACTTCTATAATTAGCGCCTCCCACCATTTTTTTTTTCTCAGTCTTGCCCCCTCTCTCCCTCTCTCCCTCTCTCCCTCTCTCCCCCTCTCCCTCTCTCCCTCTCTCCCTCTCTCCCCCTCTCCCTCTCTCCCTCTCTCCCTCTCTCCCTCTCTCCCTCTCTCCCTCTCTCCCTCTCTCCCTCTCTCCCTCTCTCCCTCTCTCCCTCTCTCCTCCCCATGCCTCACAAACCACCCTGTGAGCTCTTCACACCCTCTCCAATGAGGGAGCTGCTGTGCATGCTGGGAAGTGAAGGTACCCCTCCTCAGCCCGGGACAGATGACCCGCACGCTTGCATCCTATTCGGAGGCAGAGCTGTCTGTCACCGCTCAGCAGTGGGACTGCTACCCTGGGCATTATGGGACGTGGGGGGGGTGCAGATCAGTGACTACCAGCGTTCGACTAGAGTGCAAGCGCGTGAGCCCTTCACTCCAGCGGTGGGGCACAAGCGCATGTAGGCCTAACAACTTACATTTTGGGTGACCTGGCATTCAGGGAGTTTCCCAAACCCGACAACATAGAGCAGGACTGGCCAACTCCAGTCCTTAAGAGCCACCAACAGGCCAGGTATTTGGGATATCCCTGCTTCAGCACAGGTGGCCCAGTCAACAATCCTAAAATCCTTTAATTTATTTATTATTATTTTTTTACAGGTTTTTATTTATATATTTAACTCTCTCACCTTCTCCGGCGGCGTCGTCTCCCCCTGCATGGTCCCGTCAAGATGGCCATGCGACATAAAATGGCATCGCGTTGCCATGACAATGGGATGCCCTGCGGCACTGTGCTGCCACCACAAGATGGTGTGGCATGGCGCCGCGACATCACGGAATGTCCCACTGTCATGGCAACGTGGTGCCATTTTACATCGCAGAGCCATCTTGACGGGACCATGCAGGGGGAGATGCCGCCGGATGATGCCGCCGCACCAAACATCCCAGCCTGGTCCTGCGGTAACCCAGAGATTTCATCTCTCAGCCCGCAGCCCGGAGATACCTTCATGAAACCCGGAGTCTCTCAGTCTAACCCAGAGGGGTGGCAACCAGTGGTGGGATTCTGCCGGTTCACACCGGTTCGTGCGAACCTGTTACTAAAATTTTACAAGTTCGCCAAACCGGTGCTTAATTCTCTTTCCTTCATTCACCTGTCCGGGCGGCGAGCGGCGTCTGACATCATCTCCCTGCAAATCCTCTCAATAGGGCCTCGCGGCATCAAATGGCGCCGCGTTGCCATGCCAACGGGAACGCCATGTGACGTAACCGCATCATGCGACGTCCGTTGCTATGGTAACGAGACGCTACGCGGCGTTGCGGTTGTCATGGCAACGCGGTGTCATGTGATGCCCCGCGGCCATTTTAAGAAGGGAAATAGATGCCGGGAAATGCTTTTCGACGCCGCCCAGGTATGAACCGGTTGTTAAAAAATTTAACTGGTCTTGTTTGTGAGGCCTCTGGACATATCATTTGGGTCATCCTTGCTTCTGTCCTGCCAGTCTTTCAGAAGCTCTTACCGGAGGGTCCAATGTGTCCGGGCCTTGGGTTCTGGAGGGATCCTGTGAGATCTTAGTCCGGAGGGAGTGAGGGACAGAGCTGGAACTAGAGGGTGAGGTGGCTGAGTGTTGTGGCTCCGGTTAAAACAGAGCAGCTGATTCCATTAAGGGTTTTTTTTGGGGGGGGAAGGGGGTCCGACCACAGCACTTGTCTTAATTGGGTGGGAGGGGAGTCGGATGTCTTAAAACTGTTTGTTTTCTGAAAGCAGCAATACTACATTTCCCCTTTTTTTCTTCTTATATGTAAAGCGTGTGGCAATGTATAATTCTACATTCTTACCTACGCTGGCAATCGTTTGCTGCTCCTGTTATAAATCTGTCAAAGTCCTGATTGTGTGCCTAACATAATGGCTGCTTCAGTCAGTATAACTCCGCAACAACAATGTATCTTTATATTACAAAGGTAACATTATCTATTGTTACAGTTTGCAGCTTAAAATGCTGGGAACATTGGCAACAAAATTATGCAACAAAATTATTAAACAAACACAGAACCCCAGCGAGCTCTTTTTGGGAACCCCTGAGCCCCCACAAAATATATATATATATATATATATATATATATAAGTGTCAAAAAGTAGAGCTATTGAACGTGGCAAATGTATACAACAAGCGACAGAGAAGCTCAATGCTACATCCAATATGACAAAAATACACAGTAAAATACTTATATATTCTCTTAAAAAAGGGTCATTTAGTTTAACCCTTTGGCCAATGCATTGTAAGCCTGTGAGCCACGACAAGGCAGACCCTGTTCACAGGTCCTAACACTGCCAGATAAAATACTAATCTACCTCTATTAGGATTAAAATTCTCATTTACCTCTATTAGGATTTAAAACAAAATTATTAAACCGGAAAGTGTAGTAAAGATCTTGCACTGCTGGGGAAGCAAAAACTGTGTTATAGAAATCAAAGGAGATATATATATATATATATATATATATATATATATATATATATATAAAGGAAAAGAGAGGAGAGAGCGCACGCCCATAGCGTATAAAAGTATATTTAATGAAGGGGAGGGGGGAGGGAGGGGTAAAAAACGCACTTACAAGAAGTACAATAAAATCAAGCATATGTGATAATAATCACCACCATCCGGTCTAACTGCAAGCTCTTGGGGCAGTCCCAGGCTCCGTTGGTGAAGGAGCAGCGTCTCAGCAGATTCCAGGACTGATGTAGGTCATCCGGTCAAAATGCAGACTTTGGGGGCATTCCCAGGCTCCGTTGGCAAATGAGCAGCGTACCAGCAGTGTCCCAGGGCTGGTGTGCTGTAAATAGTCCCAGACAAAAGTTCTGTATGGATAGTGCCTGCAGCACTAGCGCTAGGATCAATCCACTCCTGCGCTGGATGTAGACTTGAATGTCAGTGCGTCGTGACGTCAGACGCACTGACATTCAAGTCTACATCCAGCGCAGGAGTGGATTGATCCTCCATTTTTAACTCCTCCCTCTGCTCTGGAACCTTTCCATCCTCCTTCAAACATGCAACAGTCCTACCATTACTCAAAAACAGCAAGCTTGACCCTACCTGTCTTTCTAACTATCGACCTGTCTCCCTCCTGCCTTTTGCCTCTAAACTCCGTGAACGTCTTGTATTCTCTCGCTTGCTCCATTTTCTCAACACCTATTCTCTCCTAGACCCTCTACAATCTGGCTTCCGCACTGCTCACTCCACGGAAACAGCCCTCACTAAAATAACTGACGACCTCCATGCTGCCAAAGATAGAGGTCATTACACTCTGCTCATATTACTCGACCTCTCTGCAGCATTTGACACCGTGGACCACCCTCTTCTCCTCCACATTCTCCATACGCTAGGTATTCAGAACAAAGCTCTATCCTGGATCTCATCCTACCTCTCCCATCGTACTTCCAGTGTCTCTTCTGCTAACACCTCCTCCTCCTCTATTGATCTCTCTGTGGGGGTACCCCAGGGCTCTGTCCTGGGACCTCTTCTCTTTTCTCTGTAAACACTCTCTCTAGGTGACCTAATAACATCTTTTGGGTTTAATTATCACCTCTATGCTGACAACACACAAATATACTTTTCAACACCGACCTTACACCTGCTGTACAAACCAAAGTTTCTGAATGTCTCTCTGCTATATCATCCTGAATGGCCCTCCGCCGCATAAAACTCAACATGGCTAAAACAGAGCTCCTCATACTTCCTCCCAAACCTGGCTCTACTACCTCCTTCCACATTACTGTTGGAACTATGATCATTCACCCAGTAGCCCAAGCACGCTGCCTAGGGGTCACACTCGACTCCTCTCTCACATTCGCCCCTCACATTCAAAACATTTCTAAAACCTGTCGCTTTTTCCACTGCAATATAACTAAGATATGCCCTTTCCTCTGTTGCTCGACTGCTAAAACTCTGACTCAGGCCCTCATTCTCTCCCGTCTTGATTACTGTAACCTCCTGCTGTCCGGCCTTCCTGCCTCTCACCTTTCTCCCCTACAATCTATCCTAAATGCTGCTGCCAGAATCACTCTACTCTTTCCTAGATCTGTCTAAGCATCTCCCCTCCTGAAATCCCTCTCCTGGCTTCCGATCAAATCCTGCATCTCACACTCCATTCTTCTCCTCACTTTTAAAGCTTTACACTCTTCTGCCCCTCCTTACATCTCAGCCCTAATTTCTCGCTATGCACCATCCAGACTCTTGCGTTCTTCTCAAGGATGTCTTCTTTCTACCCCCTTTGTATCTAAAGCCCTCTCCCGCCTTAAACCTTTTTCACTGACTGCCCCACTCCTCTGGAATGCCCTTCCCCTCTGTACCCGACTTGCACCCTCTCTATCCACCTTTAAGACCCACCTTAAGACACACTTGCTTAAAGAAGCGTATGAATAGCACTGTGGATATTCTGGACACATGATATAAAGCTTGGCCCCCTGCAGACGCACTTACCAGAACTCCCTCCTACTGTCTCTGTACGTTCTACCTACCAATTAGACTGTAAGCTCCTCGGGGCAGGGACTCCTCTTCCTTAATGTTACTTTTATGTCTAAAGCACTTATTCCCATGCTCTGTTATTTTTATTATCTGTTATTTATTTTATTACCACGTGTATTACTACTGTGAAGCGCTATGTACATTAATGGCGCTATATAAATAAAGACATACAATATAATATATATATATATATAAACAACATTACCATTTTCTCGTCCGGTAAAGAAAGACTGCACTCGGTTCAGTAATCATGAAAATCTGTATTGGGCATCTGAATAGAAATGATAAATCACCCAATCCGACGTTTCCTTGAGAAAGGTCCTATTCCAGGACCGAAACATTATTACTGAACCTAGTGCAGTCTGTCTTTACCGGACGAGAGAATGGTAATGTTGTTTCTCTATTATTTGAGACTAGCACCTGTCTATATGAACCAGTACATTGAGTGCAAGCTGTGATGTTTGTTATATATATATATATATATATATATATATATATATATATATATATAAAATCAAAAAATAAATAGATGATACCGTTCTGTGGCTAACGAAATGCTTTTATTTGTGCGAGCTTTCGAGAGCTCGCACAAATAAAAGCATTTCGTTAGCCACAGAACGGTATCATCTATTTATTTTTTGATTATTGAAGCTCGGCTAACACGGTACTGATACCTCTACATGTGTGTATGTATATATATATATATATATATATATTATACCAGAGGTGTTTTTTTTAATGCTAAGAAAATACAAATACAATGCGTTGCAAGTGACTAGGGTAAATGAGGACACCTTACTTATTCTCTCCCCTATTGGCAATCACCAAATAGCAAGCAGACAGACAGCCCCTCACCCCCCCCCCCCCGCCCCTCTCCCAAATAACTAATATTGGGGAGACCCAGTGGAAATAAACTGCCCAGTGGTTTCTGTAAGGAAAGCTCCTTGGGCTTTGTAGACTTTGATCCTTCTTGTGCGGTTTGGACATATTTATTTATAAAATGTGTTACCAGGAAGTAATACATTGAGAGTTGTATTGTATGTCTTTATTTATATAGCGATGTGTGGGTGTGTAGCACTCCAAAAAAGATGCAAATGAATGCAAATAACTGTGATGCTTGCGCAATACCGGAGTACCTGGTTCAGAGGTGGCTATCTGCAACAATCCAGGGATACAGCAACAAGAGAGATGATCCAAGGCTGCACGGATTTGTAGAAAAAGAATTTATTCAAGATACACCATCTTGTGTATCTTGAATAAATTCTTTTTCTACAAATCCGTGGAGCCTTGGATCATCTCTCTTGTTGCTTTATTTATATAGCGCCATTAATGTACATAGCGCTTCACAGTGGTAATCAAATAAATAACAGATAATATAAATAACAGAGCATGGGAATAAGTGCTTCAGACATAAAAGTAACATTAAGGAAGAGGAGTCCCTGCCCCGAGGAGCTTACAGTCTAATTTGTGGGGGGAACGTACAGAGACAGTAGGAGGGAGTTCTGGTAAGTGCGTCTGCAGGGGGCTAAGCTTTATGTATCAGGTGTCCAGTATTATCCACAGTGTTACCTCTCGTTTTCAGGTATGTCCTTTGCACAGAGTTACGATGACAGATACTTGGTTACATTAAAAGAACAGGGTTATACAGTGAATTCACAGACATTTCATGGTCAGAGAGTTGGAAAATTGGGTACATGGGATAAAAGGGCCGGTGAGATTCAGATTGAAATAGAGAAGCTTCAACATCAGCGAACAGCTCACACCCTTTGGCTGCCTTTTTGTTTCCAACCTAATGTACCATGTAACTTTACTCCATGCAATCTGGCAGGCGCAGGGTAAATGCTTCTGCTCCCATACACACATCATTCCCCCAGCTTGGTAACTGCAGGAGAACCCGCATTGCGAGTTCAGATCTGTATGGCTGCACACATTCTTTATGCTGCCCTCCTTCACGGGGACACCATCCCCCTCCCGGTCTCACCACCCCACCCACCCTTATAATGCACCCACCCTTATAATGCACCCACTGTATGTAGCTGCCTTTGCTGCTGCAATGAGATGGTGTCAGGGAGAAATAGTGTGGGCCTGCGAGTAAACGTGGACTTTTAATCAAATTCTTCTTATTAGGATGATGGTTTTGTTTGTTCAGCGGTTCTGCACCTTTTGTCCCACACACTTTCCTGTGAATGTGCCTGTTTCAAACCTCCCACGATTCACAATCCGTTAAGTGTTTTCTAAGTAACAAGAAACGTTTTGTAAGATATCGCAGGAGCAGAACATTTTAATGTCCCGGGGGGAGGGGGGAAAGCTTTTACATAAATGTTTCTCTAGAAAACGCCAGAACAATTTTCCAGTACACAGAATGCGAGGGGGGAAATTTAAGTTCAGCCTCATCATAACTCTGTGCCCAGGACACACCTGGAAATGAGAGGTAACTCTCACTGTATTACTTCCTGGTGACACATTTTATAAATAATGTATTATTGTACGCGCAGTCTTTGTGCTATTTGAGTGATGTAATTATATGAAGATTTGACTTATTCGCAAACAATGTCCACTGCATTATAGCAGGGGTGGCGGTGTGTGCATTATAGCAGGGGTGGCGGTGTGTGCATTATAGTAGGGGTGGCGGTGTGTGCATTATAGCAAGGGTGGCGGTGTGCATTATAGCAGGGGTGGCGGTGTGTGCATTATAGCAGGGGTGGCGGTGTGTGCATTATAGCAGGGGTGGTAGTGTGTGCATTATAGCAGGGGTGGCAGTGTGTGCATTATAGCAGGGGTGGCGGTGTGTGCATTATAGCAGGGGTGGCGGTGTGTGCATTATAGCAGGGGTGGCTGTGTGTGCATTATAGCAGGGGTGGCGGTGTGTGCATTATAGCAGGGGTGGCGGTGTGCATTATAGCAGGGGTGGCGGTGTGTGCATTATAGCAGGGGTGGCGGTGTGTGCATTATAGCAGGGGTGGCGGTGTGTGCATTATAGCAGGGGGGGCGGTGTGCATTATAGCAGGGGTGGCGGTGGCGTAGCTAGACATGCGCGGACCCCGGGCAAAAATCAAGGCCCCATTAATATTATTTCTGCAATTTTTTTTCTCTCTCACCCCCCCCCCTCCATCCTCTCTCTCATCATCTCTCCTCATCACCATTCTCTCTCCTCTCTCCTCTCCCCCCAGCGTGTTACTCTCCCCTCCCCATGACTATGTTTCTTACCACCCCCAGCATGACTTTCTCTCCCCCCCCACCATGACTTTCTCTCTCCCCCCACCATGACTTTCTCTCTCCCCCCTCCATGACTTTCTCTCCCCCCCCTCCATGACTTTCTTCCTCATGTCTGTTTTCCCCCCACTTCTCTCACACAGGCTATTCTCTTTATTTAATCCCCCCATATATTTTACCATCATCCTCTCTCTAACACCCTGAGGTTTCTGTTCCCAGCATCTTTTTCTCTTTTCCTTCTCCCACTCATGTCTGTATCTCTTTTCTCCCCATTATATCTGTCTCGTTTTCTCCCCCTCATGTCTCGTTTTCTCCCCCTCATGTCTCATTTTCTCCCCCTCATGTCTCATTTTCTCCCCCTCATGTCTCCGACTCATGTTTGTCTCTCTTCTCCCACTCATGTCATCTCTATTTTCTCCCCACATCTGTGTGTGTGTGTCTCTCTCTCTCTCTCTCTCTCTCTCTCTCTCTCTCTCTCTCCTCCCCACGTCTGTGTGTCTCTCTCTCTTCTCCCCACGTCTGTGTGTGTCTCTCTCTCTCTCTCTTCTCCCCACGTGTGTGTGTGTGTCTCTCTCTCTTCTCCCCACGTCTGTGTGTCTCTCTCTCTTCTCCCCACGTCTGTGTGTCTCTCTCTCTTCTCCCCACGTCTGTGTGTCTCTCTCTCTCTTCTCCCCACGTCTGTGTGTCTCTCCTCCCCCTCATGTCTTTAGTCTTCCTCTTATGTACGTAATTTTCTTTGTGTCAATTTTCTGTATTCTTCCTTTTCATGTCTGTTTTGTCCCCTGTGAGTTAACCCTTCCCCTCCCTTTCACCTTTCCCAGCCAGTCTCAGGCTGCAGCCCCACCCACTGACCGAGGCACGCCCCTCCCTCTCACCTTTCCCAGCCAGTCTCAGGCTGCAGCCCCGCCCACTGACCGAGGCCCCGCCCCTCCCTCTCACCTTTCCAAGCCGGTCTCAGGCTGCAGCCCCGCCCACTGACCGAGGCCCCGCCCCTCCCTCTCACCTTTCCCAGCCAGTCTCAGGCTGCAGCCCCGCCCCCTGACCGAGGCCCCGCCCCTCCCTTTCACCTTTCCCAGCCATTCTCAGGCTGCAGCCCCACCCACTGAACGAGGCCCCGCCCCTCCCTCTCACCTTTCCCAGCCGGTCTCAGGCTGCAGCCCCGCCCACTGACCGAGGCCCCGCCCCTCCCTCTCACCTTTCCCAGCCGGTCTCAGGCTGCAGCCCCGCCCACTGACCGAGGCCCCGCCCCTCCCTCTCACCTTTCCCAGCCAGTCTCAGGCTGCAGCCCCACCCACTGACCGAGGCCCCGCCCCTCCCTCTCACCTTTCCCAGCCAGTCTCAGGCTGCAGCCCCACCCACTGACCGAGGCCCCACCCACTGACCGAGGCCCCGCCCCTCCCTCTCACCTTTCCCAGCCGGTCTCAGGCTGCAGCCCCACCCACGGACCGAGGCCCCGCCCCTCCCTCTCACCTTTCCCAGCCGGTCTCAGGCTGCAGCCCCGCCCACTGACCGAGGCCCCACCCCTCCCTCTCACCTTTCCCAGCCGGTCTCAGGCTGCAGCCCCGCCCACTGACCGAGGCCCCACCCACTGACCGAGGCCCCGCCCCTCCCTCTCAACTTTCCCAGCTGGTCTCAGCCCACCCCCTGACCGAGGCCCCGCCCCTCCCTCTCACCTTTCCCAGCCGGTCTCAGGCTGCAGCCCCACCCACTGACAGAGGCCCCGCCCCTCCCTCTCACCTTTCCCAGCCAGTCTCAGGCTGCAGCCCCACCCACTGACCGAGGCCCCACCCCTCCCTCTCACCTTTCCCAGCCGGTCTCAGGCTGCTGCACTACGTAAGGCCCCACCCCCTGACCCAGGACCCGCCCCCTGACCCAGGCCCCGTCCACCTGCAGACGAACGGATTTCCCTCTGTGCTTCCTTCCTGCATCTCAGGGCCCGCAATGTGCCACCGACAAGGGGGGGGGAGAGCCGGCCCCCCGAGAGTGCGGGTCCCCGGGCTATAGCTACACCCCTGAGGGGTGGGCAACTCCAGTCCTCAAGGCCACCAACAGGTCAGGTTTTCAGGATAACCCTGCTTCAGCACAGGTCGCTCAGTCAAAGAGTCATCTGTGCTGAAGCAGGGATATCTAAAACCTGGCCTGTTGGTGACCCTTGAGTACAGGAGTTGCCCACTTATGCATTATAGGGTCATTTCCATACCCCAAAAAGGTATAGCGGGCCATATTTACTTAGTGGGGTAAATTTATGGAAGGGTAGCAAAGCCGTTAAGAAGAGGCCGCAGAATGGGGCTGTCGCCCACATAAGGGTTAAGTGCCTCACAAAGATGGCGTTCGGGCGGCTCTCCTCCCTCTCAGGAGGCGATAGAAATTTTGTGTGCGTGCGAGCGAGCAGGGGGAGAGCAGGTCGGGGGCCTGGTAGCCCCGGCCAAGTGTGCAAAACAGGCGGGCTTAGGGTTTTAATATCCTGGGTCCCGCAGTAAAAATGTCCTCCAGAAAGGTATTATTTGTCTAACCAATATGTCTACGTTTCTGTAAACAGGTATAGCGTCACAGGGTATATGTCACAGCGTCACAGGGTATATGTCACAGCGTCACAGGGTATATGTCACAGCGTCACAGGGTATATGTCACAGCGTCACAGGGTATATGTCACAGCGTCACAGGGTATATGTCACAGCGTCGCAGGGTATATGTCACAGCGTCGCAGGGTATATCGTCACATCGTCGCAGGGTATATGTCACAGCGTCACATAGTATATGTCACAGCGTCGCAGGGTATATCGTCACAGGGTATATGTCACAGCGTCACAGGGTATATGTCACAGCGTCGCAGGGTATATGTCACAGCGTCGCAGGGTATATGTCACAGCGTCGCAGGGTATAAGTCACAGCGTCGCAGGGTATATGTCACAGCATCGCAGGGTATATCGTCACATCGTCGCAGGGTATATGTCACAGGGTATATGTCACAGCGTCGCAGGGTATATGGTCGCACGGTATATCGTCACGGCATCGCAGGGTATATAGTCGCAGGGTTGCAGGGTATATCGTCACAGCGTCGCAGGGTATATGGTCGCACTGTATATCGTCACAGCGTCGAAGGGTATATAGAGTGTAAGCTCTCAGGATCAGGGTCGTCATTACCTCCTGTATTTGTTTGCGCTTGTCTGTATATCATTCAGTGTATGTAATATATATAACTCTGTACCCCCCACTGTACCGTGCTGCGGAGTATGTAATATATATAACTCTGTACCCCCCACTGTACCGCGCTGCGGGGTATGTAATATATATAACTCTGTACCCCCACTGTACCGCGCTGCGGGGTATGTAATATATATAACTCTGTACCCCCACTGTACCGCGCTGCGGAGTATGTAATATATATAACTCTGTACCCCCCACTGTACCGCGCTGCGGAGTATGTAATATATATAACTCTGTACCCCCCACTGTACCGCGCTGCGGAGTATGTAATATATATAACACTGTACCCCCCCACTGTACCGCGCTGCGGAGTATGTAATATATATAACTCTGTACTCCCCACTGTACCGCGCTGCGGGGTATGTAATATATATAACTCTGTACCCCCCACTGTACCGCGCTGCGGGGTATGTAATATATATAACTCTGTACCCCCCACTGTACCGCGCTGCGGAGTATGTAATATATATAACTCTGTACCCCCCACTGTACCGCGCTGCGGGGTATGTAATATATATAACTCTGTACCCCCCACTGTACCGTGCTGCGGAGTATGTAATATATATAACTCTGTACCCCCCACTGTACCGTGCTGCGGAGTATGTAATATATATAACTCTGTACCCCCCACTGTACCGCGCTGCGGGGTATGTAATATATATAACTCTGTACCCCCCACTGTACCGCGCTGCGGAGTATGTAATATATATAACTCTGTACCCCCCACTGTACCGCGCTGCGGAGTATGTAATATATATAACTCTGTACCCCCCACTGTACCGTGCTGCGGAGTATGTAATATATATAACTCTGTACCCCCACTGTACCGCGCTGCGGAGTATGTAATATATATAACTCTGTACCCCCACTGTACCGCACTGCGGGGTATGTAATATATATAACTCTGTACCCCCCACTGTACCGCGCTGCGGAGTATGTAATATATATAACTCTGTACCCCC
Source organism: Ascaphus truei (assembly GCF_040206685.1). Taxonomy (NCBI): domain Eukaryota; kingdom Metazoa; phylum Chordata; class Amphibia; order Anura; family Ascaphidae; genus Ascaphus; species Ascaphus truei. Next base: position 106,225,872 of record NC_134489.1, read on the forward strand.
CACTGTACCGCGCTGCGGAGTATGTAATATATATATAACTCTGTACCCCTCACTGTACCGCGCTGCGGAGTATGTAATATATATAACTCTGTACCCCCCACTGTACCGCGCTGCGGAGTATGTAATATATATAACTCTGTACCCCCCACTGTACTGTGCTGCGGAGTATGTAATATATATAACTCTGTACCCCCCACTGTACCACGCTGCGGAGTATGTAATATATATAACTCTGTACTCCCCACTGTACCGCGCTGCGGGGTATGTAATATATATAACTCTGTACCCCCCACTGTACCGCGCTGCGGGGTATGTAATATATATAACTCTGTACCCCCCACTGTACCGCGCTGCGGGGTATGTAATATATATAACTCTGTACCCCCCACTGTACCGCACTGCGGAGTATGTAATATATATAACTCTGTACCCCCCACTGTACCGCACTGCGGAGTATGTAATATATATAACTCTGTACCCCCCACTGTACCGCACTGCGGAGTATGTAATATATATAACTCTGTACCCCCCACTGTACCGCGCTGCGGGGTATGTAATATATATAACTCTGTACCCCCACTGTACCACGCTGCGGGGTATGTAATATATATAACTCTGTACCCCCACTGTACCGCGCTGCGGAGTATGTAATATATATATAACTCTGTACCCCCCACTGTACCGCGCTGCGGAGTATGTAATATATATATAACTCTGCACCCCCCACTGTACCGCGCTGCGGGGTATGTAATATATATAACTCTGTACCCCCCACTGTACCACGCTGCGGGGTATGTAATATATATAACTCTGTACCCCCACTGTACCACGCTGCGGGGTATGTAATATATATAACTCTGTACCCCCCACTGTACCGCGCTGCGGGGTATGTAATATATATAACTCTGTACCCCCCACTGTACCACGCTGCGGGGTATGTAATATATATAACTCTGTACCCCCCACTGTACCGCGCTGCAGAGTATGTAATATATATAACTCTGTACCCCCCACTGTACCGCGCTGCAGAGTATGTAATATATATAACTCTGTACCCCCCACTGTACCACACTGGGAAGTATGTAATATATATAACTCTGTACCCCCCACTGTACCGCGCTGCGGGGTATGTAATATATATAACCCTGTACCCCCTCACTGTACCGCGCTGCGGGGTATGTAATATATATAACTCTGTACCCCCCACTGTACCGCGCTGCGGAGTATCTACTATATATCTCTGAAAGCACTGTATGTCTGCGTCCCTAGCGGCAATCTCATTGGTCCCTTGGCCTGCCCACCCCCGCACCTCTCATTGGCCTGAGACAGAGTGACGGGCAAAAAAAAACACAAACACACACACACACACACACACCCCTCCCCCCCCCCCTCACTCTCCCCCGTCAGTTGGACCGCAGCTCACCTTCCACACCCCCCCCCCTCCTCTCCCGGTGCCCCTCACTCTCTCCCCCCACCTCACCCAAATCCCCACGCTCCGCAACATCCCCAGCCGCACCATCACCCTCACCGTGCGCCGCGGCCCTCCTGCTCAGCAGCAAACTCCAGGCTCCTCCCCCCTCGCGGCGCGGGCCGGGCCTCCTGCTCTCCCCCTCACGTGCGCCGCTACCGGAGAGGGGAAGCGCGGGCCGGGCCTCCTGCTCTCCCCCTCACGTGCGCCGCTACCGGAGAGGGGAAGCGCGGCGCGGGACTCCCCATCACGTGCACCGCTACCGGAGAGGGGAAGCGCGGCGCGGGACTCCCCCTCACGTGCGCCGCTACCGGAGAGGGGAAGCGCGGCGCGGGACTCCCCCTCACGTGCGTCGGCTCCCGGACAGAAGGGGAAGCGCGGCGCGGGACTCCCCCTCACGTGCGCCGGCTCCCGGACGGAGGGGAAGCGCGGCGCGGGTCTCCTGCCACTCTTGCCCCCCCCAGCTTCCCGAACTCACCTCCTGCCCCAGCCAGATGCCACGGGGTCAAGGTAAGTCACCCACCGTCTCCCACCCACGCACTGTCACCCAGTCACTCACCCAGTCACCCACCCACCCAGTCACCCACCCACTCAGTCACCCACTCAGTCACCCACCCAGTCACTTTCACCCAGTCACCCACCCACTCACTCAGTAACCCACCCACCCACTCACTTAGTCACCCAAAAACTCACTTAGTCACCCACCCACTCACTCAGTCAAGTCACCCACCCACCCACCCAGTCACCCACCCAGTCACCCACCCACCCACACACCCACCCAGTCACCCACCCACACACCCACCCAGTCACTTTCACCCACTCACCCACTCACCCACTCACCCACTCACCCACCCACCCAGTCAGTCACCCACTCACCCACCCAGTCAGTCACCCACTCACCCACCCAGTCAGTCAGCCACCCACCCACCCAGTCATTCTCCCACTCACCCACCCAGTCAGTCTCCCACTCTCCCACCCAGTCAGTCTCCCACCCAGTCAGTCTCCCACCCAGTCTCCCACTCACCCACCCATTCAGTTTCCCACTCACCCACCCATTCAGTTTCCCACTCACCCACCCATTCAGTTTCCCACTCACCCACCCATTCAGTTTCCCACTCACCCACCCATTCAGTTTCCCACTCACCCACCCATTCAGTTTCCCACTCACCCACCCATTCAGTTTCCCACTCACCCACCCATTCAGTTTCCCACTCACCCACCCATTCAGTCTCCCACTCACCCACCCAGTCAGTCTCCCACTCACCCACCCAGTCAGTCTCCCACTCACCCACCCAGTCAGTCTCCCACTCACCCACCCAGTCAGTCTCTCACCCAGTCAGTCTCCCACCCAGTCAGTCTCCCACCCAGTTTCCCACTCACCCACCCATTCAGTTTCCCACTCACCCACCCATTCAGTTTCCCACTCACCCACCCATTCAGTTTCCCACTCACCCACCCATTCAGTTTCCCACTCACCCACCCATTCAGTCTCCCACTCACCCACCCATTCAGTTTCCCACTCACCCACCCATTCAGTTTCCCACTCACCCACCCATTCAGTTTCCCACTCACCCACCCATTCAGTTTCCCACTCATCCACCCATTCAGTTTCCCACTCACCCACCCATTCAGTCTCCCACTCACCCACCCATTCAGTCTCACACTCACCCACCCATTCAGTCTCACACTCACCCACCCATTCAGTCTCACACTCACCCACCCAGTCTCACCCAAAACCACCCACCCAGTCACTGACCCCACTCACCGACCCCACCCACCCACTCACCGACCCCACCTACCCACTCACTGACCCACCCAGTCACCGACCCCAGTCACTGACCCACCCAGTCACCGACCCTGAAAAAGTCACCCAGTCACCGACCCACCCACCGACCCAAAGTCACCCACCCACCCAAAGTCACCCACCAACCCAGAGTCACCCACCCACCCACCGACCCAAAGTCACCCACCCACCGACCCAAAGTCACCCACCCACCGACCCAAAGTCATCCACCCCCCGACCCAACTCACCCACCCACCGACCCAACTCACCCACCCAACCACCGACCCAAAGTCACCCACCGACCCAAAGTCACCCACCCACCGACCCAAAGTCAAACCAACCCAAAGTCACCCACCCACCCACCGACCCAAAGTCACCCACCCACAGACCCAAAGTCACCCACCCACCCACCGACCCAAAGTCACCCACCCACCCACCGACCCAAAGTCACCCACCCACCGACCCAAAGTCACCCAGTCACTGACCCCACCCACCCACTCACCGACCCCACCCACCCACTCACCGACCCCACCTACCCACTCACTAACCCACCCAGTCACCGACCCCAGTCACTGACCCACCCAGTCACCGACCCTGAAAAAGTCACCCACCCACCGACCCAAAGTCACCCACCCACCGACCCAAAGTCACCCACCCACCGACCCAAAGTCAAACCGACCCAAAGTCACCCACCCAGTCACCGACCCAAAGTCACCCACTCAGTCAAGTGTCACCCACCCACCCACACAGTCACCCACACACTCAGTCAACTCAGTCACCCACCTAGCTGTCAAGGGGGGGGGAAGCCTAACCCTGTCGTACGCCCCCCCCCCAAAATTACATCCCGGGCAACGCCGGGTCTCTCAGCTAGTGTAATATATATAACTCTGTACCCCCCACTGTACCACGCTGTGGAGTATGTAATATATATATAACTCTGTACCCCCACTGTACATATATATTTCAGTACTGGGAGTGTTCCTCTTAGCTGGCACTGTCAGGCTCTCATCGTCATCCTCCTTTCCATAATTAATTAACCCTCTAACACAGGGGGTAGCCAACTCCAGCTTAATTCCCTCCCCTCTCACCCCCCCCCCCCTCCCCCCTTTCCCATTTCTGCTGCTCAGTGATGGGAGCACATAACCACGTTTGTATTTTAAAATATAATTTTACTATAACCCGCCTTTTAGAAGAAATACTTTCCAAATGTTTTTTTTTCTAGCATTCAATTAAAGGCGCAATCCGTCCAATTTCCTACATGTGGTTTTTATTTTGTAAATGAATCGGTTCAGTCGGATTAGATAATACTTACTACATTGTTTTTCTTTAATTAAACTCCATGCCATTTCTAATGAGTTTTAATATAGGCTATGGCCCACCTCCCCCAGCAGTGCAAGATCTTTGTAACACTTTCCTGCTTCTGATCATTTGTTGCCAATATTCCCAACAGTTTGAGCTGCCAACTGTAGCAATAGATAATGTTACGTTAATGTAAGAATACATTGTAGCTGCTGAGTGACACTGACGGAAGGATTGATTTTGAAACTGAAAGGCAGCCATTTAGTGAACCCTGGGAAACAGGATTTTGCTGATCGATCACGGGAGAAAGAATCTATCCGCAGCTTAGGTAATTCGTTTTCAATAAAGGTAATAAAGGGCTACATATATAAAAACAAAAAAAATGTATTTTTATTTAAAGTGCTGCTGGGGTTGCCCCTTTAAAAAGTGAATGTCTTTTAAAATATCCTTACCACAATACATTTCTAATTCTCGTTACCGATATGCATGGCGCCGGTTTGGCATAGTAAGCGGGCAACATCAAACCTAAAAGGCCGCAAACGTCCGCCACCTCTGCATTCACATGTTCCCCAAGCAGCTGCTCTGCGCTCTGCGAGTTCGGGCAGATGGGGAATCGCTGGCTGGTTTTCTGTCTTCAAGCAGATGGCATTGAAATAACGTGTCACAGAGATAATGTCCTCCTCTTGTGGTCTTGGCAGGCGCAGTATGAAACATGATACAGGCAGCTCTTATTCTGCAAACAGCTTTTTCTAATTATCAGCTATTCGTTGCGTGTGTGCGTGTGCGCGTGTGCGCGTGTGCGCGTGTGCGTGTGTGTGTGTCCCATACCTTGCAATGCATTGCAGGCTTCTTAAGCAGTGAATCAGTTAACACTCTCTATATTTCAGAGCACGGAGAGCAATTAACACGAGATTTTTGTCATCCATATGAACACTCAGCACTCGCAGATCTCATTCACATCAGCGCCAGTGCATTATTGATAGGGCCTCACAGGCAGAGATATGAGTTCAGTGCTGGGGTGGGCAACTCCAGTCCTCAAGGGCCACAAACAAGTCAGGTTTTCAGGATATCCCTGCTTCAGCACAGGTGACTCAATCAGTGGCACAGTTAAAGACAGTACAGGTAGCTCTTCAGCACAGGTGGCTCAGTCTTTGACTGAGCCACCTGTGCTGAAGCAGGGATATCCTGCAAACCTGACCTGTTGGTTGCCCTTGAGGACAGAAGTTGCCCAAGCATGGCGTAGTACTCCTCCAGAAATTAGATTGCAAGAATTCGCGCTCGTGCGCTGGTTTCCGGCACTACCATATCAAATGTGATACGTTTTGGTGTTATCCATCTCACCGCAATGCGATTCTTCTCTTTGTAACGTCGCTATTTGTGCTCTTATACTGCTCTCTGAGTAAACGATGATCGTGGTAAGGTTCATAGAAATGTCTTAATGATGCTTAGGCCGGGTCCCCGCTGTGGCGGACGCTGCAGGGACTACAGCAACCCCACAATGGGACCGGGCCCGCTGCGAGGGGGGGGCCGCCGCACCGCGCCAACAAACTCCTGCTCTCAAGAAAATTGAGATCACGAGTCGTGACGGAGCGCTAGGCCACGCCCCCGGCAGGTTCAGCCAATGAGGGCAAACCTGCCGGGTGACGTCACGACCGCGCCACAGTCCCTCCCCTGTCTTTCCCCCTGCAGACCGGCCGCAGCCTTCGTGTGAACAGCCATGTTTACTGCTCTTTATGGTGAGATATGCTGGTATATATTGCTTTATGCTGCGCCGGCATACAGTAAGTGTTGAATCCTATGGAAACTGTGATATCCTGGGAAATACTTTATCACTGGGAGAAGTGAGACCACATACACGTGGACATGCCCAGCGTACATTGTAAAGCAGCAAAACACGTGACATCTTGTATGTGTTTTTTAATAAATCAGTTCTGTCTAATTAGTTAAGTGACTTTTTTTTTTATTATTATTATTCAGAATTTGTAATATACTGGATCCTCTCAGTACTTTAATAAATTACCAACAACTAATCCCTGGTGCGCATTTGTGCATTTTTTCTTACTTTGTTTTTCAGGGTGCCATCCCCCCTCCTCTAGGGGGGACCACCTTGAAGTGGAGCCTTTGGGGAGACGCTCCATGCGCGTGCTGCAAAGGGATTGTCCACATTTTACTACAGCACGAGCGCTGAATATCCTGCTTTTTCTGCTAAACTGAGCATCCTTTGATTTCTATATCAGGTTTTATCCCACCTCCCCAGCAGTGCAAGATCTTTGTAACACTTTCCTGTTTGTGATCATGTGTTGCTAATGTTCTCAGCAGTTTGAGCTGCAAACTGTAACAATAGTAAATGTTACCTTCGTAATGTCAGGATACATTGTTGCTGCTGAGTTATACTGACTAAAGAATTGATTGAAACTGGAAAGGCGGCCATTTCGTTAGGCACACAATAAGGATTTTTATAGATTTAGAACAGGAGCACCAAACGATTGCCAGCTTAGGTAATAATTTAGAATTGTACATTGTCACCCGCTTTACATATAAAAATAAGAGAAAGGGAGAATGTAGGATTGCTGCTTTACAATGTATCTTTTATTTCTTTTTTTAAACTCGTTCTCCCCTGCCTTTTTGGTTTAGTACCGTACGGAAGAAATGGTTTCTGTTCTCTTTTTGGAACGACGCGGTGTCTGCGTAGCCAGCGCCTCGTTATATTGTATAAGGAACTGGAGGCCGTTCCATTACGTGGCTTCACTCGGGGTTTGCTCGGTCTGCCACTAACCCTATGCTAAGTGTTACCTGCTAAGTGTTATACTGTATCTAAGGCAAATTCTGAGACTCTCCTGGCTGCAAACAGGGACGAGGGACAATAATGGCACAAAACCAGCACCAAAAACTCAAGAGGAATGGTCTTTACTTATGAATCTGGTGCTGTTTTCTGCAATGGTTGGATAATTTGGGGGGTAAGGTGGGGGCAGCTGTCACCTTATAACATTACATAACCGTTAATGTATTGCCTCATTTAGTACCATATCGACCCCTGTGCTTCCAGAGTGGTCAGCAATGCATTACGGGGTTAATCTAGGATGGAGAACACTGTGGTTTTCCTACAATGAGATTAATGCCAATGCTACATTCAAGGAAAACAATTCCAACCCCATTAGAAGTGACCACTCTCTCGCTGACTCACTCTCCTCATGCTCGCTCGCTGCCTCATGCTCCTCATGCTGACTCGCTGACTCACTCTCCTCATGCTCACTTGCTGACTCACTCTCATGCTGACTCGCTGACTCACTCTCCTCATGCTGACTCGATGACTCACTCTCCTCATGCTGACTCGCTGACTCATGCTCACTCGCTGGCTCAATCTCCTCATGCTCACTCGCAGGCTCCCTCTCCGCTGGCTCACTCGCTGGCTGACTCACCTCATGCTCACTTGCTGACTCGCTCTCCTCATGCTCACTTGCTGACTCGCTCTCCTCATGCTCACTTGCTGAAGCACTCCTCATGCTGGCTCGCTCTCCTCATGCTCACTCGCTCTCCTCATACTCACTCGCTGACTCGCTCTCCTCATGCTAACTCGCTCACTCCCTGACTCCTCATGCTCGCTGCCGCATGCTCACTCGCTGACTCACTCTCCGCTGACTCACTCGCCTCATGCACGCTTGCTCACTCTTTGGTTTTGCCGCGATCGCATGCTTAGCTAATGAATCGGAAGCGAGTAACCCCATTTTTATGTTGGCAGCCATAGAACCAGTACACACAGATAAAGAAACCCCCAGCGAGAGCTGCAACTGCCCGAGCTGGGGAGGCGGAGTGCGGGGGGGGAGACCAGGAGCTCAGTATCACCCTGGGAAACCGCAGAAACATTCAGAACAATTCCTGGAAGTGAACGGTTTCATACGTGGAAAGTAATTCTCACTGCCAGGCGTGGAAAGAGAGGCCTTCCAGCCTGTGCGTGTGTCAGCAATCCCGGCTTGTGCTGTGCCACGGAATCAATGTGGTGGTTGTGAGCACATCTTCCCGTGTCCCAGTATTACATACTTGGCATCGCTATGTCTTGGTTGCGAGAGTAGGTGGGGTGCTTACAGGGTTCAGTAGAGCAGTGGTGCTCAACTCCAGCCCTCCAAACTAAAGCAGACCGAATCCACCCAAATCCGTTTCCCGGATCTTCCCGCATTCCCCCCCCCCCGCCCCCCCCTACCCCCAAATCATCAAAAACCGCTGTTGGATACAACCTGTGGACGGATTGGTAGAATCCACTCCGCGGATTCAGCAACTCGTTGGTGGATTCTTACAAATCCATCTACGGATTGCTGATTCCGCAGATTGTATCGGCAATAATAACACAAAATCAGCAAAACGCGACTCGTCCCTTTTGGGATTGACCCGCTGAAATCTGCTGACCAAAGGTACCGGCCGATCTGCTGGGGATCTAAATCCACCAAAAAAATGTGCCCTTCTCAACTCAAACCCCCTCCCCCAACAGGTCAGGTTTTAAGGATATCCCAGCTTCAGCACAGATGGCTCAATCGTGACCAAATGAGCCATCTGTGCTGAAGCAGGATCTGATTGAGCCACCTGAGCTGAAGCTGCGACATCCTTAATACCTGACCTGTTGGGGGGTATTGAGAATTGCAGTTCTGCCCCCACAGTGTATAGCAAGTCTAATAACCTCTTAGAAAAACAATGGTAGGAGGGTGATATTAAGTGTCAACCTTTTATTGGACCTGATTTAAAGAGACGTTGCTCTGCAATAATGACCTTGCCCCTTTTTCATCCCTACCGAGCTGCAGGAATATGCGGCCAGGATTCCACCCCAGAAGTGGCTGCATGTTCCTCCGTAGAAACACGTGTAACATGCTGTTCTAATCCGCTGCCCTCTGCTGAACCTGAAAAGCTGCCATATTTCTGGCACCCAGCAATAAAACGACACATTGTATCGCTGACAACTGGCGCTTTGCGGGCTAAAAGCTTCTCGTGGCCCACGAGGGATCAGAGTGTTTTTGTTCACATTAAGCGCGCGAGCTGTGAGCATATCTGAGCAGGCGGGGGGGTTTCAGCGCTCCCCAGGGGTTTCTGTCCTAATGGGCTTTAGTCAGGGATTCTCAATTCCAGTCCTCAAGATCCCCCTCCCCCTACACCGGTCAGATTTTCAGGATAACCCTGCTTCAGCACAGGTGGCTCAATCAGTCCCTGCTTCAGGTGAACTGAACCAGGGATATCCTTAAAACCTGATCTGTTGGGGGCCCTTGAGGACTTGAGTTGCCCCACCCCCCCCCCCCCCAAGACACGCCGCCCTGCACCCCATTCAGTAAAGAGAGGATCTGATCCAAAGAAGATTTCAAATGTCTTATTTTCTGTTCACAAAATAGTAACACCAGCACTGTAATAAAGCGCAAAATATGATGCGACGCGGCCGCACTCCCGCTCTGGGGAGCACATGGGGGTGACGTGATGCGACCGCGCGCGCACAATCCCGCTCTGGGGAGCACATGGGGGTGACGTGACGCGGCCGCGCGCGCACACTCCCGCTCTGGGGAGCACATGGGGGTGATGCGACCGCGCGCGCACACTCCCGCTCTGGGGAGCACATGGGGGTGACGTGACCTCGTTGATCTCTTTTTTCATTATACAGCTTTCTTTTTGTCTATTGCGCATTGAGATTGTTTTTTTTTCGAGTTGATTTTTATGCATAAATAATTGATTTAGACAAAATGATTAGGTTTTTTGTTTGGGGGGGGGAGCTGGAAAAAAACAAGTTTGATGCCAATACGGCTCTGTCTGAGTTTATTGAACAGGGCCCTGAGACATCACGTTGCCACGGATACCAGGAACCCGTGTAATAATGGCTGTTTGTAGGCGTGCATCTGGTTTCTGTGGAAGTCTTGCACGGCCGTTTACTGCTGGAAAGGCGTCGGAGGCTGGTCCCCTGAGGCGTTTTAAGAAGTGCCTTACAGCAGCCGTCCAAGCTGCCTTTCCCCCTTTAATATGCGCATCAAAACAAGCCACACAGTGATAAGTAATTAGCTAAGTTGCCGATCTTCTGTGATCGATCAGCGAAGATTCGGCTCGGGGGTTCACTAAATGGCCGCTGAGGAATATTCTGCAGTCGGTGATACGCATTTACATATTAATATGACAAAGTTCTGTGGGGAAGATCATGTGACCAGGCAGTCACTAGATACAATTGGTGCACTGCTAGAGAGAGGGCAGGGCTCACAAAGGGGTGTGCCAGAGCCTGTTACAGAAGAGGAAGGGGATGTGACTTTGTAAATGGTTGCTACAGAAACAAATGCTTGTTACCTTATAATACATTAAAAATGTCGTTCAGAGTTGTTTAAAAAAATACTACAAGTATTTTCTCATAGTACAGAACTGATTTATTAATTATGTAGGATATTGCTTGGTCTGCACCTTTAAAGGGGGGGGGGATATTTGTAAAACAACCTATCGACCTCATTTTGTCTGCTACGTTGGGGTCCATGCAAGGCACTGCGAGCCCCTCTGGCTGTGAGCGGTTAAAGGGACAATTTTACTGCTTTTACCTAAATGTAAATATATTTATTTTCCCACCAGAATAAGGAAGCGTTCTTCTGTAACTCGCACGTCTTTTTCTCTTTGTCTAATCACGGAGACATTAAACATAGTGGGGAAAGGAATTGAGATTGCCACACCGCCTGTACGTATAGTTTCACAAACCGTGTGTTCACAAAAAGTTCTTATGTAAAGATTGTGGAATCCTTAGAGCAAGGGCGGGCACCTCCTGTCCTCAAGGGCCACCAACAGGTCAGGTTTTCAGGATATCCCTGCTTCAGCACAGGTGGCTCAATCAGTGACTCAGTCTTTGACTGAGCCACTGATTGAGACACCTATGCTGAAGCAGGGATATCCTGAAAACCTGACCTGTTGGTGGCCCTTGAGGACTGCAGTGGGCCGTCCCTGCCTTGCAGCATTTAGTTATGTGAGAATTTAAAAAAAAAAAAAAAAAGTACTTGGGTTTTTAAGGTTTTATTGTAAAACATCCACCAACTTCAATAGCTATTAAGTGAAACTGCATTTTGGGGTCAATAATCTTATTGTAACCCCTTCCGTGCCAGTGGGACATGCAACCAATTGCTAGCTCTGCTCATCACGTTTTAATGATGCTTTCCTCGTTTTGTTTCTGCCAGGTCCGCGTGTCCTGTGGGGGCAGCATGGCGACCAGCGCGGTCCTGAGCGAGAACCTCCCCACCTACAAACTGGTGGTGGTGGGGGATGGGGGCGTGGGGAAGAGCGCCCTGACCATCCAGTTCTTCCAGAAGATCTTTGTGCCGGATTACGACCCCACCATAGAGGACTCCTACCTGAAGCACACCGAGATAGACGGGCAGTGGGCGATACTGGACGGTAAGAGGCTTGGTGTTGAAACATAGACGTATACTCTGAAGCTGCCTTCCATTATTCAGATAAACGGGGCTGAAATCTTCCCCAGCCAGGGGAAAGCTGCTTCACATCATATAAGGCCGTGTCAGCAGATGAGGACCACTTGAACAAGTCGGTCTAGCCATTTGCCTTACGTACAGCAATGACTGAGCCACCTCTGCTGAAGCAGGGATATCAATAAAACCTGACCTGTTGGGGGGGAAGTCTGGGAATCCCTACATTACTGCATTAGCAGGTGCCACCTCTGTTAGTAGGATGGTCCGTGAATCCACTTCCATTACATTATAAAAGGCCGGCACCTTTCCCCTGAGCCGCATGCCCCAAAGTTACAGAGCACCGCCCCCGGGACTGTAACTGCGTCCAGCTGACGGTGAGCGCGTTTGCTTGTTCCTGACCCCTAGGGTAAGATAAAGGGGCAATCTTTTAGCAGCTAAAAATACATTTTAAAACAACTTCTGTATTGTCGCTTTTTAAACACTGTTTATAAGCCACTCCCAGCTTCACACTGATGAGATCCAAAAGGTCAAACCAGCCATCTGTGAATGGGTTTACTGACTCTGCACTTCTGTAACCCAGGCTGTGCTGAAAAGCCGTGTAATGCGGCAGGCCTAAACCTATAGGGGTCCCATGTTACAATGGATAAGAACCAAAAAGTAACACACTGCTCATTTGCATGCCATTACCCAGAATCCCTGGCTGCATTTGAAGCATTGTATGCCAACAGATAATGGGGAAGGGCAGCGCAGCAGAACGGTGTGAGACAGGCGTGAATGTGCTCACACATGGAACTTGTGTTTGCTGTAATTAAAGTGGCAAATATAGAGGTGGAAAATGCGAATCATTGGATTGTTTTCCCCCAAAACATATTTTGGACGAGCTGCTGTTCCCAATATACAGAGATACTCTGCGCCAATATATAATGCAGCAGGAGCATAATGTGCGGGGCTGTGAAAATATCACCTTCCACCCTATATGAAAGAAGCGGGTGACTCGGCCCCTCGCAGAATCACGCTGGCCGTGCCTTTGGTTTTTTTTTAAATGATTATTTCTGAACGCGTCTCCCACTTCAGTGCACAGCAGGTCAGTGCGCAGTGACGCGCTGTATAAATAGAGACATACATACAATACAACACGTCAGCCTGAGCATCTGGGTCTCATCAAAAGGCTATAATACGATCGGACACCAGAGGCCATTTGTTCCCACTTACCCTCCCACCCATAACGCAGATATGACAGCTGGCGATAATTGCCTACTGTATGTGAAGCCCTTTGCTGCCAGAATTTGGTGCTGGCCCCTGTGGCATAAGAGGGGATAAATTGGCAAAGCCGGGAGTTCAGTGTGTGTGTGTATCAGGCTGCGGCCCTGCTGGCGCTGACCGCGCTCATGCTTGAGCGGTGATGTCACCAGCTCTCCAAGCATGAGCACCGGGTGTCGTTGCTATTTCTGAAGCACACGCGCGGGGGGGGAGGGGGTGTTTCGGGCAGGTTGAGCGAGCTCGAAAGTTAATTTATTTATTTGTTTAGCCAAGCGTGGGTGAGCGTGCGTGCCCGCGCACAAGCACTGCGTCAGCGGGGACTTACATATATAGATATATGTAAGTAAAAGTGGCAAGCGCCGCCCTCTCACCGCGTCAAGCGCTAGCGGTGACGCAGGATCATGGTGGGAGAAGCATTTTTTTTAAATTAGGCGCCAGCTAGAATTTTTAGGAGCCAATGTTTTTTGTTGAGGGGGGGAGGCACAGTGCCGACTAACTTGCTAATCACCGCGGCGACCAGCAATAGCGCAGCCTATCCTGTTTTGCGGTTGTGCAAGCAGGATACGTAGCGCGGTTGCTGGTCATGGCAGTGACTAATAGGTAACTACAGGCGCCCGCAGGTCAAATCTTAGGTGGCAGACGCCCCAAATTCTTCCATCTCTGATAGATATATGCCCTCCAGTGCAGCACTTAGGGAAAAAAGATGCATCAATACGAAAAGTACACGCTGTTAGTCACAGTCAGACCATCACTTGGCGTCCTGCCCAGATATATCTTTTTCGAATGCCGGGAGGCAGCCCCAGCTACAGAGAAGGTGTTAAACCGCCCATACCACGTCACACGCCAGCAGCGCCAGGAATCAGCCCACTGCATGTCCTGAGCTTTACTCCGTCTCACCCTCTCCTAGGAACGTCAGACTGAGCTCAGCATGCCGCACCCAGCTGGCTCCCCACCAGCCTGCACAAACGCGTGCTCCCTCCCCCCCCCCCCAGCCTGCACACGCGTGCTCCCCCCCCCCCAGCCTGCGCACACGCGTGCTCCCCCCCCAGCCTGCGCACATGCGGGCTCCCCCCCAGCCTGCGCACATGCGGGCTCCCCCCCAGCCTGCACACATGTGTGCTCCCCCCCAGCCTGCACACACGCGTGCTCCCCCCCAGCCTGCACACACGCGTGCTCCCCCCCAGCCTGCACACACGCGTGCTCCCCCACCCCCAGCCTGCACACACGTGCGCTCCCCCCCCAGCCTGCACACACGTGCGCTCTCCCCCAGCCTGCACACACGTGCGCTCCCCCCCGCCCCCAGCCTGCACACACGTGCGCTCCACCCCGCCCCCAGCCTGCACACACGTGCGCTCCCCCCCCCAGCCTGCACACACGTGCACTCCCCCCCCAGCCTGCACACACGTGCGCTCCCCCCCCCCAGCCTGCACACACGTGCGCTCCCCCCCGTCCCCAGCCTGCACACACGTGCGCTCCCTCCCGCCCCCAGCCTGCACACACGTGCGCTCCCCACCCCCAGCCTGCACACACGTGCGCTCCCCCCCCAGCCTGCACACGTGCGCTCCCTCCCGCCCCCAGCCTGCACACACGTGTGCTCCCCCCCGTCCCCAGCCTGCACACACGTGCGCTCCCTCCCGTCCCCAGCCTGCACACACGTGCGCTCCCTCCCGCCCCCAGCCTGCACACACGTGCGCTCCCCACCCCCAGCCTGCACACACGTGCTCCCAGCAGCTTGCGGTTGGATTCACTTCCTGTTAAAGCTGCAATCCCACGGAGAAATAAATCCAACCGGCAACAATATGTTTTATGCGTTAAACTAACTGTTACCTCAAACCAGGGGCAGCCAACTCCAGTCCTCAAGGGCCACCAACAGGCCAGGTTTTCAGGATATCCCTGCTTCAATCAGTGGCTCAATTGAAGACTGAGCCACTGATCAAGCCACCTGTGCTGAAGCTGAGCCACCTGTGCTGAAGCATAGATGTCCTGAAAACCTGACATGTTGATGGCCCTTGAGGACTGGAGTTGGCCACTCCTGCTTTTTTTTTTTTTTTTTTTTTTTTTTTTAGCTTTTCAAATACCGTTTGCTTTCAGTCCCCGTGTGACCTGTGACCTGCGACCTGTGACCGCTGAATGTTTGGCGATTGTCAATCTTGTCTGTACCAACGATGAGCTTTTTCAGATCTGACGTGCCCCCCCTTTCCAGCTCTCTGGGGAAGACAGGGTGGGCTAAGGGGGAAGGGAAATGCCCAATTGGCAAAAACTCCAAATATCTGCTTGTAGCACCGTTACATTTGTTTTAAGGAAGCCAATGAGACTGTTCCATTCTTTACTATGTTTTATGTTTTTTATTTGATTTTTTTTTTGGTCGGCTCTCAGGGATTGCACTTTTTTTTTTTTTTAAAGGTGAGTGTGATGGGTAGGCAGGGTGTGAATATCCGGGTGCTTTGAGGTGGGAGCACGGAGTAATGCTTGTTGTGTCGCTCCAGTCCTGGACACTGCCGGGCAGGAGGAGTTTAGCGCCATGCGGGAGCAGTACATGAGGACGGGCGATGGTTTCCTGATTGTGTACTCCGTCACGGATAAAGCCAGCTTCGAGCACGTGGACCGGTTCCACCAGCTCATCCTTCGGGTCAAAGACAGGTGAGTGCCATGCGTGGGAACAAGTCGGCACTGGGAATCTGTGCACAGCGTTGTAACCCACATGAAATGTATTACTTGTGCACGTGCGACATTGTAGAGTTTTAGTTGCCACATGCATCTGGCCTGCATTGCAATGTATTAGAGCAAGGGTGGATATGTCCAGTCCTCAATTGCTACCAACAGATCTGGGTTTGTTTGTTTTTTATATCCCTGCTTCAGCACAGGTGGCTCAGTCGAAGTCTAGAGGTCTCAAATTCAATCCTCAAGGCCACCAACAGGCCAGGTTTTATGGATATCCCAGCTTCAGCACGGGTGGCTCAGTGGAAGATTGAACCCCCTGTGCAGAAGCAGGGATATCCATAAAACCTGGCTTGTTGGTGGCCCTTGAGGCCTTCTTCAACTGAGCCACTTGTACTGAAGCAGGGATATCCTGGCCTGTTTATGGCCCTTGAGGATTGGGGTTGAGACCCTTGCGTTAAAGGATGCGAATCCCAATCTGGTTCTGATTGTGAGGATGATGTCCTGCAGAGAGGAATCCGTGGCAGTCCGTGGCTGAGCTCCTCTCTTCCCCTGGGCAGTAATGCAGAGGTTGGGGGACGCTCTGTTTACACTTTGACATGTTCAGTGATATTGGGACGAAGTGCAGAGAGACATTTAAATATCTAATCCTATATTCAGGTGTTAACTGCTGGATATATTTATAGGCTGACTGAGCCACGCGCTGGGATGTGGTGCCACGCAGCGCTGGGATGTGGTGCCACGCGCTGGGATGTGGTGCCACGCGCTGGGATGTGGTGCCACGCGCTGGGATGTGGTGCCACGCGCTGGGATGTGGTGCCACGCGCTGGGATGTGGTGCCATGCGGCGCTGGGATGTGGTGCCACGCGCTGGGATGTGGTGCCACGCGCTGGGATGTGGTGCCACGCGCTGGGATGTGGTGCCACGCGGCGCTGGGATGTGGTGCCACGCGCTGGGATGTGGTGCCACGCGGCGCTGGGATGTGGTGCCACGCGGCGCTGGGATGTGGTGCCACGCGGCGCTGGGATGTGGTGCCACGCGCTGGGTTTTGATGCCACTCATGGTTCTTATTCTGCTTTCTTCTAGAGAATCCTTTCCCATGATTTTGGTGGCGAATAAAGTGGACCTGATGCACCTAAGGAAAGTTTCAAGCGAACAAGGAAAGGAAATGGCAGCAAAACACAGTGTAAGTGACTGTTACCCGTGAGTACAGCCAGGGGTCCAGTATTAAACCGGACTGTCCTGTATCTGGACACTCTGTCCAATAACAAATTAGAGGTAATACTGCACATGTACAGTATGAGTATACCGGTATTACCTCTCTGGGCGTGTATGTGTCCGGTATTACCTCTCTGGGTGTGTATGTGTCCGGTATTACCTCTCTGGGTGTGTATGTGTATACCGGTATTACCTCTCTGAGCGTGTGTGTGTATACCGGTATTACCTCTCTGAGCGTGTATGTGTATACCGGTATTACCTCTCTGAGCGTGTGTGTGTATACCGGTATTACCTCTCTGGGCGTGTTTGTGTATACCGGTATTACCTCTCTGAGCGTGTGTGTGTATACCGGTATTACCTCTCTGGGCGTGTGTGTGTATACCGGTATTACCTCTCTGGGCGTGTATGTGTATACCGGTATTACCTCTCTGGGCGTGTATGTGTATGCCGGTATTACCTCTCTGGGCGTGTATGTGTATACCGGTATTACCTCTCTGGGCGTGTATGTGTATACCGGTATTACCTCTCTGGGTGTGTATGTGTATACCGGTATTACCTCTCTGGGCGTGTATGTGTATACCGGTATTACCTCTCTGGGCGTGTATGTGTATACCGGTATTACCTCTCTGGGCGTGTATGTGTATACCGGTATTACCTCTCTGGGCGTGTATGTGTATACCGGTATTACCTCTCTGGGCGTGTATGTGTATACCGGTATTACCTCTCTGGGCGTGTATGTGTATACCGGTATTACCTCTTTGGGCGTGTATGTGTCCGGTATTACCTCTCTGGGTGTGTATGTGTATACCGGTATTACCTCTCTGGGCGTGTATGTGTATGCCGGTATTACCTCTCTGGGCGTGTATGTGTCCGGTATTACCTCTCTGGGTGTGTATGTGTATACCGGTATTACCTCTCTGGGCGTGTATGGGTATACCGGTATTACCTCTCTGGGCGTGTATGGGTATACCGGTATTACCTCTCTGGGCGTGTATGGGTATACCGGTATTACCTCTCTGGGTGTGTATGTGTATACCGGTATTACCTCTCTGGGCGTGTATGTGTATACCGGTATTACCTCTCTGGGCGTGTATGTATATACCGGTATTACCTCTCTGGGCGTGTATGTGTATACCGGTATTACCTCTCTGGGCGTGTATGTGTATACCGGTATTACAGTACCTCTCTGGGCGTGTATGTGTATGCCGGTATTACCTCTCTGGGCGTGTATGTGTATACAGGTATTACCTCTCTGGGCTTGTACGTGTATACCAGTATTACCTCTCTGGACGTGTACGTGTATACCGGTATTACCTCTCTGGGCGTGTATGTGTATACCGGTATTACCTCTCTGGGCGTGTATGTGTATACAGGTATTACCTCTCTGGGCGTGTATGTGTATACCGGTATTACCTCTCTGGGCGTGTATGTGTATACCGGTATTACCTCTCTGGGCGTGTATGTGTATACCGGTATTACTTCTCTGGGCGTGTATGTGTGTACCTGTATTACCTCTCTGGGCGTGTATGGGTATACCGGTATTACCTCTCTGGGCGTCTGTGTGTATACCGGTATAACCTCTCTGGGCGTGTATGTGTATACCGGTATTACCTCTCTGGGCGTGTATGTGTATACCGGTATTACCTCTCTGGGCGTGTATGTGTATACCGGTATTACCTCTCTGGGCGTGTATGTGTATACCGGTATTACCTCTCTGGGCGTGTATGGGTATACCGGTATTACCTCTCTGGGCGTCTGTGTGTATACCGGTATAACCTCTCTGGGCGTGTATGTGTATACCGGTATTACCTCTCTGGGTGTGTGTATGTGTATACCGGTATTACCTCTCTGGGCGTGTATGTGTATACCGGTATTACCTCTCTGGGTGTGTATGTGTATACCGGTATTACCTCTCTGGGCGTGTATGGGTATACCGGTATTACCTCTCTGGGCGTCTGTGTGTATACCGGTATTACCTCTCTGGGCGTGTATGTGTATACCGGTATTACCTCTCTGGGTGTGTATGTGTATACCGGTATTACCTCTCTGGGCGTGTGTGTGTATACCGGTATTACCTCTCTGGGCGTGTGTGGGTATACCGGTATTACCTCTCTGGGTGTGTATGGGTATACCGGTATTACCTCTCTGGGCGTGTATGGGTATACCGGTATTACCTCTCTGGGCGTGTATATGTATACCGGTATTACCTCTCTGGGCGTGTATGGGTATACCGGTATTACCTCTCTGGACGTGTATGTGTATACCGGTATTACCTCTCTGGGCGTGTATGTGTATACCGGTATTACCTCTCTGGGCGTGTATGTGTATACCGGTATTACCTCTCTGGGCGTGTATGTGTATACCGGTATTACCTCTCTGGGCGTGTATGTGTATACCGGTATTACCTCTCTGGGCGTGTATGGGTATACCGGTATTACCTCTCTGGGCGTGTATGTGTATATCGGTATTACCTCTCTGGGCGTGTATGTGTATACCGGTATTATCTCTCTGGGCGTGTATGTGTATACCGGTATTACCTCTCTGGATGTGTATGTGTATACCGATATTATCTCTCTGGGCGTGTATGTGTATACCGGTATTACCTCTCTGGATGTGTATGTGTATACCGGTATTACCGCTCTGGGCGTGTATGTGTATACCTGTATTATCTCTCTGGGCGTGTATGTGTATACCGGTATTACCTCTCTGGGCGTGTATGTGTATACCGGTATTACCTCTCTGGGTGTGTATGTGTATACCGGTATTACCTCTCTGGGCGTGTATGTGTATACCGGTATTACCTCTCTGGGCGTGTATGTGTATACCGGTATTACCTCTCTGGGCGTGTATGTGTATACCGGTATTACCTCTCTGGGCGTGTATGTGTATACCGGTATTACCTCTCTGGGCGTGTATGTGTATACCGGTATTACCTCTCTGGGCGTGTATGTGTATACCGGTATTACCTCTCTGGGCGTGTATGTGTATACCGGTATTACCTCTCTGGGCGTGTATGTGTATACCGGTATTACCTCTCTGGGCGTGTATATGTATACCGGTATTACCTCTCTGGGCGTGTGTGTGTGTATACTGGTATTACCTCTCTGGGCGTGTATATGTATACCGGTATTACCTCTCTGGGCGTGTATGTGTATACCGGTATTACCTCTCTGGGCGTGTATGGGTATACCGGTATTACCTCTCTGGGCGTGTATGTGTATACCGGTATTACCTCTCTGGGCGTGTATGGGTATACCGGTATTACCTCTCTGGGCGTGTATGTGTATGCCGGTATTACCTCTCTGGGCGTGTATGTGTATACCGGTATTACCTCTCTGGGCGTGTATGTGTATACCGGTATTACCTCTCTGGGTGTGTATGTGTATACCGGTATTACCTCTCTGGGCGTGTATGTGTATACCGGTATTACCTCTCTGGGCGTGTATGTGTATACCGGTATTACCTCTCTGGGCGTGTATGTGTATACCGGTATTACCTCTCTGGGCGTGTATGTGTATACCGGTATTACCTCTCTGGGCGTGTATGTGTATACCGGTATTACCTCTCTGGGCGTGTATGTGTATACCGGTATTACCTCTTTGGGCGTGTATGTGTCCGGTATTACCTCTCTGGGTGTGTATGTGTATACCGGTATTACCTCTCTGGGCGTGTATGTGTATGCCGGTATTACCTCTCTGGGCGTGTATGTGTCCGGTATTACCTCTCTGGGTGTGTATGTGTATACCGGTATTACCTCTCTGGGCGTGTATGGGTATACCGGTATTACCTCTCTGGGCGTGTATGGGTATACCGGTATTACCTCTCTGGGCGTGTATGGGTATACCGGTATTACCTCTCTGGGTGTGTATGTGTATACCGGTATTACCTCTCTGGGCGTGTATGTGTATACCGGTATTACCTCTCTGGGCGTGTATGTATATACCGGTATTACCTCTCTGGGCGTGTATGTGTATACCGGTATTACCTCTCTGGGCGTGTATGTGTATACCGGTATTACAGTACCTCTCTGGGCGTGTATGTGTATGCCGGTATTACCTCTCTGGGCGTGTATGTGTATACAGGTATTACCTCTCTGGGCTTGTACGTGTATACCAGTATTACCTCTCTGGACGTGTACGTGTATACCGGTATTACCTCTCTGGGCGTGTATGTGTATACCGGTATTACCTCTCTGGGCGTGTATGTGTATACAGGTATTACCTCTCTGGGCGTGTATGTGTATACCGGTATTACCTCTCTGGGCGTGTATGTGTATACCGGTATTACCTCTCTGGGCGTGTATGTGTATACCGGTATTACTTCTCTGGGCGTGTATGTGTGTACCTGTATTACCTCTCTGGGCGTGTATGGGTATACCGGTATTACCTCTCTGGGCGTCTGTGTGTATACCGGTATAACCTCTCTGGGCGTGTATGTGTATACCGGTATTACCTCTCTGGGCGTGTATGTGTATACAGGTATTACCTCTCTGGGCTTGTACGTGTATACCAGTATTACCTCTCTGGACGTGTACGTGTATACCGGTATTACCTCTCTGGGCGTGTATGTGTATACCGGTATTACCTCTCTGGGCGTGTATGTGTATACAGGTATTACCTCTCTGGGCGTGTATGTGTATACCGGTATTACATCTCTGGGCGTGTATGTGTATACCGGTATTACCTCTCTGGGCGTGTATGTGTATACCGGTATTACTTCTCTGGGCGTGTATGTGTGTACCTGTATTACCTCTCTGGGCGTGTATGGGTATACCGGTATTACCTCTCTGGGCGTCTGTGTGTATACCGGTATAACCTCTCTGGGCGTGTATGTGTATACCGGTATTACCTCTCTGGGCGTGTATGTGTATACCGGTATTACCTCTCTGGGCGTGTATGTGTATACCGGTATTACCTCTCTGGGCGTGTATGTGTATACCGGTATTACCTCTCTGGGCGTGTATGGGTATACCGGTATTACCTCTCTGGGCGTCTGTGTGTATACCGGTATAACCTCTCTGGGCGTGTATGTGTATACCGGTATTACCTCTCTGGGTGTGTGTATGTGTATACCGGTATTACCTCTCTGGGCGTGTATGTGTATACCGGTATTACCTCTCTGGGTGTGTATGTGTATACCGGTATTACCTCTCTGGGCGTGTATGTGTATACCGGTATTACCTCTCTGGGCGTGTATGTGTATACCGGTATTACCTCTCTGGGCGTGTATGTGTATACCGGTATTACCTCTCTGGGCGTGTATGTGTATACCGGTATTACCTCTCTGGGCGTGTATGGGTATACCGGTATTACCTCTCTGGGCGTGTATGTGTATATCGGTATTACCTCTCTGGGCGTGTATGTGTATACCGGTATTATCTCTCTGGGCGTGTATGTGTATACCGGTATTACCTCTCTGGATGTGTATGTGTATACCGATATTATCTCTCTGGGCGTGTATGTGTATACCGGTATTACCTCTCTGGATGTGTAAGTGTATACCGGTATTACCGCTCTGGGCGTGTATGTGTATACCTGTATTATCTCTCTGGGCGTGTATGTGTATACCGGTATTACCTCTCTGGGCGTGTATGTGTATACCGGTATTACCTCTCTGGGCGTGTATGTGTATACCGGTATTACCTCTCTGGGCGTGTATGTGTATACCGGTATTACCTCTCTGGGCGTGTATGTGTATACCGGTATTACCTCTCTGGGCGTGTATGTGTATACCGGTATTACCTCTCTGGGCGTGTATGTGTATACCGGTATTACCTCTCTGGGCGTGTATGTGTATACCGGTATTACCTCTCTGGGCGTGTATGTGTATACCGGTATTACCTCTCTGGGCGTGTATGTGTATACCGGTATTACCTCTCTGGGCGTGTATGTGTATACCGGTATTACCTCTCTGGGCGTGTATGTGTATACCGGTATTACCTCTCTGGGCGTGTGTGTGTGTATACTGGTATTACCTCTCTGGGCGTGTATATGTATACCGGTATTACCTCTCTGGGCGTGTATGTGTATACCGGTATTACCTCTCTGGGCGTGTATGGGTATACCGGTATTACCTCTCTGGGCGTGTATGTGTATACCGGTATTACCTCTCTGGGCGTGTATGGGTATACCGGTATTACCTCTCTGGGCGTGTATGTGTATGCCGGTATTACCTCTCTGGGCGTGTATGTGTATGCCGGTATTACCTCTCTGGGCGTGTATGTGTATACCGGTATTACCTCTCTGGGCGTGTATGTGTATACCGGTATTACCTCTCTGGGCGTGTATGTGTATACCGGTATTACCTCTCTGGGCGTGTATGTGTATACCGGTATTACCTCTCTGGGCGTGTATGTGTATACCGGTATTACCTCTCTGGGCGTGTATGTGTATACCGGTATTACCTCTCTGGGCGTGTATGTGTATACCGGTATTACCTCTCTGGGCGTGTATGTGTATACCGGTATTACCTCTTTGGGCGTGTATGTGTCCGGTATTACCTCTCTGGGTGTGTATGTGTATACCGGTATTACCTCTCTGGGCGTGTATGTGTATGCCGGTATTACCTCTCTGGGCGTGTATGTGTCCGGTATTACCTCT
Organism: Ascaphus truei; assembly: GCF_040206685.1. Lineage (NCBI taxonomy): Eukaryota > Metazoa > Chordata > Amphibia > Anura > Ascaphidae > Ascaphus > Ascaphus truei. The sequence continues at coordinate 106,249,572 of NC_134489.1, forward strand.
CTAGGTGTGTATGTGTATACCGGTATTACCTCTCTGGGCGTGTATGGGTATACCGGTATTACCTCTCTGGGCGTGTATGGGTATACCGGTATTACCTCTCTGGGCGTGTATGGGTATACCGGTATTACCTCTCTGGGTGTGTATGTGTATACCGGTATTACCTCTCTGGGCGTGTATGTGTATACCGGTATTACCTCTCTGGGCGTGTATGTATATACCGGTATTACCTCTCTGGGCGTGTATGTGTATACCGGTATTACCTCTCTGGGCGTGTATGTGTATACCGGTATTACAGTACCTCTCTGGGCGTGTATGTGTATGCCGGTATTACCTCTCTGGGCGTGTATGTGTATACAGGTATTACCTCTCTGGGCTTGTACGTGTATACCAGTATTACCTCTCTGGACGTGTACGTGTATACCGGTATTACCTCTCTGGGCGTGTATGTGTATACCGGTATTACCTCTCTGGGCGTGTATGTGTATACAGGTATTACCTCTCTGGGCGTGTATGTGTATACCGGTATTACCTCTCTGGGCGTGTATGTGTATACCGGTATTACCTCTCTGGGCGTGTATGTGTATACCGGTATTACTTCTCTGGGCGTGTATGTGTGTACCTGTATTACCTCTCTGGGCGTGTATGGGTATACCGGTATTACCTCTCTGGGCGTCTGTGTGTATACCGGTATAACCTCTCTGGGCGTGTATGTGTATACCGGTATTACCTCTCTGGGCGTGTATGTGTATACAGGTATTACCTCTCTGGGCTTGTACGTGTATACCAGTATTACCTCTCTGGACGTGTACGTGTATACCGGTATTACCTCTCTGGGCGTGTATGTGTATACCGGTATTACCTCTCTGGGCGTGTATGTGTATACAGGTATTACCTCTCTGGGCGTGTATGTGTATACCGGTATTACCTCTCTGGGCGTGTATGTGTATACCGGTATTACCTCTCTGGGCGTGTATGTGTATACCGGTATTACTTCTCTGGGCGTGTATGTGTGTACCTGTATTACCTCTCTGGGCGTGTATGGGTATACCGGTATTACCTCTCTGGGCGTCTGTGTGTATACCGGTATAACCTCTCTGGGCGTGTATGTGTATACCGGTATTACCTCTCTGGGCGTGTATGTGTATACCGGTATTACCTCTCTGGGCGTGTATGTGTATACCGGTATTACCTCTCTGGGCGTGTATGTGTATACCGGTATTACCTCTCTGGGCGTGTATGGGTATACCGGTATTACCTCTCTGGGCGTCTGTGTGTATACCGGTATAACCTCTCTGGGCGTGTATGTGTATACCGGTATTACCTCTCTGGGTGTGTGTATGTGTATACCGGTATTACCTCTCTGGGCGTGTATGTGTATACCGGTATTACCTCTCTGGGTGTGTATGTGTATACCGGTATTACCTCTCTGGGCGTGTATGGGTATACCGGTATTACCTCTCTGGGCGTCTGTGTGTATACCGGTATTACCTCTCTGGGCGTGTATGTGTATACCGGTATTACCTCTCTGGGCGTGTATGTGTATACCGGTATTACCTCTCTGGGCGTGTGTGTGTATACCGGTATTACCTCTCTGGGCGTGTGTGGGTATACCGGTATTACCTCTCTGGGTGTGTATGGGTATACCGGTATTACCTCTCTGGGCGTGTATGGGTATACCGGTATTACCTCTCTGGGCGTGTATATGTATACCGGTATTACCTCTCTGGGCGTGTATGGGTATACCGGTATTACCTCTCTGGACGTGTATGTGTATACCGGTATTACCTCTCTGGGCGTGTATGTGTATACCGGTATTACCTCTCTGGGCGTGTATGTGTATACCGGTATTACCTCTCTGGGCGTGTATGTGTATACCGGTATTACCTCTCTGGGCGTGTATGTGTATACCGGTATTACCTCTCTGGGCGTGTATGGGTATACCGGTATTACCTCTCTGGGCGTGTATGTGTATATCGGTATTACCTCTCTGGGCGTGTATGTGTATACCGGTATTACCTCTCTGGGCGTGTATGTGTATACCGGTATTACCTCTCTGGATGTGTATGTGTATACCGATATTATCTCTCTGGGCGTGTATGTGTATACCGGTATTACCTCTCTGGATGTGTATGTGTATACCGGTATTACCGCTCTGGGCGTGTATGTGTATACCTGTATTATCTCTCTGGGCGTGTATGTGTATACCGGTATTACCTCTCTGGGCGTGTATGTGTATACCGGTATTACCTCTCTGGGTGTGTATGTGTATACCGGTATTACCTCTCTGGGCGTGTATGTGTATACCGGTATTACCTCTCTGGGCGTGTATGTGTATACCGGTATTACCTCTCTGGGCGTGTATGTGTATACCGGTATTACCTCTCTGGGCGTGTATGTGTATACCGGTATTACCTCTCTGGGCGTGTATGTGTATACCGGTATTACCTCTCTGGGCGTGTATGTGTATACCGGTATTACCTCTCTGGGCGTGTATGTGTATACCGGTATTACCTCTCTGGGCGTGTATGTGTATACCGGTATTACCTCTCTGGGCGTGTATGTGTATACCGGTATTACCTCTCTGGGCGTGTGTGTGTGTATACTGGTATTACCTCTCTGGGCGTGTATATGTATACCGGTATTACCTCTCTGGGCGTGTATGTGTATACCGGTATTACCTCTCTGGGCGTGTATGGGTATACCGGTATTACCTCTCTGGGCGTGTATGTGTATACCGGTATTACCTCTCTGGGCGTGTATGGGTATACCGGTATTACCTCTCTGGGCGTGTATGTGTATGCCGGTATTACCTCTCTGGGCGTGTATGTGTATACCGGTATTACCTCTCTGGGCGTGTATGTGTATACCGGTATTACCTCTCTGGGTGTGTATGTGTATACCGGTATTACCTCTCTGGGCGTGTATGTGTATACCGGTATTACCTCTCTGGGCGTGTATGTGTATACCGGTATTACCTCTCTGGGCGTGTATGTGTATACCGGTATTACCTCTCTGGGCGTGTATGTGTATACCGGTATTACCTCTCTGGGCGTGTATGTGTATACCGGTATTACCTCTCTGGGCGTGTATGTGTATACCGGTATTACCTCTTTGGGCGTGTATGTGTCCGGTATTACCTCTCTGGGTGTGTATGTGTATACCGGTATTACCTCTCTGGGCGTGTATGTGTATGCCGGTATTACCTCTCTGGGCGTGTATGTGTCCGGTATTACCTCTCTGGGTGTGTATGTGTATACCGGTATTACCTCTCTGGGCGTGTATGGGTATACCGGTATTACCTCTCTGGGCGTGTATGGGTATACCGGTATTACCTCTCTGGGCGTGTATGGGTATACCGGTATTACCTCTCTGGGTGTGTATGTGTATACCGGTATTACCTCTCTGGGCGTGTATGTGTATACCGGTATTACCTCTCTGGGCGTGTATGTATATACCGGTATTACCTCTCTGGGCGTGTATGTGTATACCGGTATTACCTCTCTGGGCGTGTATGTGTATACCGGTATTACAGTACCTCTCTGGGCGTGTATGTGTATGCCGGTATTACCTCTCTGGGCGTGTATGTGTATACAGGTATTACCTCTCTGGGCTTGTACGTGTATACCAGTATTACCTCTCTGGACGTGTACGTGTATACCGGTATTACCTCTCTGGGCGTGTATGTGTATACCGGTATTACCTCTCTGGGCGTGTATGTGTATACAGGTATTACCTCTCTGGGCGTGTATGTGTATACCGGTATTACCTCTCTGGGCGTGTATGTGTATACCGGTATTACCTCTCTGGGCGTGTATGTGTATACCGGTATTACTTCTCTGGGCGTGTATGTGTGTACCTGTATTACCTCTCTGGGCGTGTATGGGTATACCGGTATTACCTCTCTGGGCGTCTGTGTGTATACCGGTATAACCTCTCTGGGCGTGTATGTGTATACCGGTATTACCTCTCTGGGCGTGTATGTGTATACCGGTATTACCTCTCTGGGCGTGTATGTGTATACCGGTATTACCTCTCTGGGCGTGTATGTGTATACCGGTATTACCTCTCTGGGCGTGTATGGGTATACCGGTATTACCTCTCTGGGCGTCTGTGTGTATACCGGTATAACCTCTCTGGGCGTGTATGTGTATACCGGTATTACCTCTCTGGGTGTGTATGTGTATACCGGTATTACCTCTCTGGGCGTGTATGTGTATACCGGTATTACCTCTCTGGGTGTGTATGTGTATACCGGTATTACCTCTCTGGGCGTGTATGGGTATACCGGTATTACCTCTCTGGGCGTCTGTGTGTATACCGGTATAACCTCTCTGGGCGTGTATGTGTATACCGGTATTACCTCTCTGGGTGTGTATGTGTATACCGGTATTACCTCTCTGGGCGTGTGTATGTGTATAACGGTATTACCTCTCTGGGCGTGTGTATGTGTATAACGGTATTACCTCTCTGGGCGTGTGTATGTGTATACCGGTATTACCTCTCTGGGCGTGTATGTGTATACCGGTATTACCTCTCTGGGCGTGTATGGGTATACTGGTATTACCTCTCTGGACATAGTTACCTGACAGGCTTAGGGGTCTGCAAGAATTCCCCGAGCTGGGCTGTTGCTAGGGGGCGAGGCAGCTTCCTCCATCCTGATTGGCTGCTGCCGGCTAATGCAACCAATCAGGTGTGTGAGTGTGTGTGAGTGTGTGTGAGTGTGTGAGTGTGTGTGAGTGTGTGAGTGTGTGAGTGTGTGAGTGTGTGAGTGTGTGTGAGTGTGTGTGAGTGTGTGTGAGTGTGTGTGAGTGTGTGTGAGTGTGTGTGAGTGTGTGTGACTGCACGGTTGATTCAGTCTGCAGGTAATATCCTTTTCCCTCTCCTGCTCTCCCGTCTCTGCCCCTCTCCCTTCGGATGTGAGAGTGGAGTGTGTAGAGGAAGTATAGTGTTCTGAGTTAGTGGCAATACATCGCTACTCTCAACTGTGCAGTCTCAAGGCATTTATTAGGAGAGAGTTATCTTAACAGAGGGTTAACACTGCAAGGCATACTCAGCCTGCAAGATTCTGTCCTTCTGTTCTCTCTTCCTCTCTCCTCCCCCCCCTCACATCCCCCCCCCACTCACCCTCCGCTGGTGTGGGGTATGAGGAAGAGTTATAGTGCTGTCCGCTAGTGGCAACTTTTTGCTTCTCTACTACACCTTGCATGTATGAGGCTGCCACTATATAGTTAGCGATTAGCATATACATTTAGTATCCCTTTTGAGCCCAGTTGCAGCTTTGTTACAATCCGTGACACTCCTTCCACTATCTATGCCTGTTCAATAGCTTCCACTACAGCTATATGATACACACAGATAGGCACAGGAGGAATGATCTAAGACTAATCTGATCAGGCTGCGTCACAATAGATCTATACAGATGTCACATAGGATGTAATTCAGTTATCTAGGCAGTATACATTGTATATAAACACACACACAAACAGGATTTATTTAGGTTTATTTAGCACTTATTCTGTCATTATTGTGAGAGTCTTGGGTTTAATATTTCACACTACATAGTGTACACCTAGCACTTCTTGTGAAGCACCAGCACATATGCCTGGATACAGTAATTATCATGTGCAGACATCTGCTGTGGCTGTACGCATAGGTTAGGTTCACAGCTCGGAATTAGCAGGGACAATATTATTACACACTGACCTGCAGTTCTACTATAAGCGCTGTGGCGAGTTTTAGTTTTAATCTACTTTTTTGTTTTCTATTTGTTCAATAATAAAAAATAAAATATTATTTCAAATCAGTGGAGGTGGTACCTTACACATAAGGAGGAGTGCATATCCAAACAGGGACTCTGTTTTCTCATAGTTTCGTGTGTGTGTGTGTGTGTGTGTGTGTGTGTGCGCGTGCCTCTAGCGCGTCGCACCTTTCACCATTGTTCAGTATTTTTGGAAACGCCGCCTGGCAACCCTAAGCACATCACCGGCTCATTAATCAGGGACAAACGTCCCATTGGAAGTGGTGGGATGGTTTCCTGGCGAAATCTGCCACCGATTTTCTGCAGCGTGTTTGCCGGCAGAATACCGAAATATTTAAGGGGACTTTGCATATTTGATTTAATTGTTTATCTCATATATTCGTTTTATAATTGTACAAAAGCGGCTCCCACATCTGGGGCCACATCCCCCCCAAGCACCAGCTGCAATAATAGATGTTTAACTCCTTATCTGCCACAGGGTCCTGCAGAGCATTGCTGGCAACTGAAGGCTTCATTGGATTTGGAGCCTTTGAAGAAGATGGCATAGGTCAGGGGCGGTGAACTCCAGTCTTCAAGGGCCACCAACAGGTCAGGTTTGAAAGATATCCCTGCTTCAGCACAGGTGGCTCAATCAGTGGCTGTGCTGAAGCAGGGATATCCTTAAAACCGGACCTGTTGGTGGCCCTTTGGAGACTGGCGTTTGCTACTCCTGCCATAGGTATTAGGTATTTGTGTGTATCATGTGTCTATTGAAATGATTTGGCTCTTTCCCAACCAATGACACAATCCGTGTGTTTGGCTTACAGGTCCCTTATATTGAAACCAGTGCCAAGGATCCACCTCAGAACGTGGACAAGGCGTTCCACGACCTTGTGAGAGTCATCCGGTGAGTCGCGAAAGCTGCAGGCTCTCCAGCTGTGGAACGTGGTTCCTTACCTCTGCGCCCCCTTAGTTGCTGCCACAATCGGTCTCGTCCTGCTGCAGTCCCCCTCTGCGACCAGATTGTAGCTATTGGCAGTGACCTCTGTAAAAGGATTGTATCAAATCCTTTCAGCGGGAACAACAACCCACCGCACCAGACCTGTTAAATATCAGGGATACTGTTACAGAAGAATAGGGGATAATGAACACTTTGCACAAATTATTGTTGATGTTGCTTTTATTGTGTTCTTCATATGGTATTTTATTGTATTCTTCATATGGTATTTTATGGTGTTCTTCATATGGTATTTTATTGTGTTGAACAGGCAGCAGATCCCAGACAAAAGCCAGAAGAGGAAGGGGAACACAAAATGGCGAGGGGACCGCAGCACCGGAATACGCAGGCTGCAGTGCGTGGTCTTGTGACAGGCTGCGCGCTACCCGCGTCTTAACGCAGACTAAACAGAACTAGTGACACACTGTACACTACCCGGGGACACATCCTACCCCAGCTCTGGGGAGGGGGGGCACATCCTACCCCAGCCCACGGGTGTGGGGGGCGCACTTCCTACCCCAGCCCCGGGGGACACTTCCTACCCCACTACCCTAGCCCCGGGGGGGGGGGGGGCACATCCTACCCCTGCCCCGGGGACACTTACTGCCCCAGCCCCGGGGGGCACATCCTGCCCCAGGACTGCCGCACCAATACTTGAAAGATGGTCAGCGGGGTCTGTGCAGGTCGCCAGCTCTGTGGGCAGAGAAAACTGGGGCGTCTCCCCCCCACCACCCTCAGGATATCATAAACCACAGAGTTTGCAAAGGAAGTGTTAAAATCCCCCCCCCCCCTCACTCCTCTCTCCTACACCATATATCGCCTTCCCTCCTACCCCCTTACCCCTCCTCCCCCCACAGCCCTATCTCCTTTCCTCCTAACCCCCCCCCCCCACCCCCTCCCTTAAAAAGGAAGCAGCCATTATGTCCGCCCCCCAACCCCCCCGGGTGCAGAACACTTTCTGTGGGTTCATTTGTTCTTCCTGTCGCCGCCGGGACACTATTTATTTTTGCACTTTGGAGGAGCGGAGAGAACAGGGACCGAAAGAAATAAGTCCGCGACCGCTTGGCGCCAGCGCAGCAGCAGAATGAGAGCACCCGTGTTAACCTTTTCAGTGCCGAGGTGGCCAGTGGTCGTTACCCAAACTCTCAGGGACGTCCCTCGTTGTGCGCCTCTCCCTCCCCCCCGGGAGATTTCCCTCGTTACCGCTCCTCCGGCCTCCTCTTATTTTCCCTCTCGTCACCTCTCCCTCTTCATTTGACCTCCACCTCAGGTGGGGAGGGGGACCTGCTGACCGCTGGGGGCAGCTGCAGAGAAGCTCAGCTTGGGTGGAACTGAAGTGGCACTTTTTTTGGGGGGGGGGGGGATTGGGTTTAAACCGCAGCAGTTAGATAATAATTCTGTATAATTGGGCCCAATGCGGTTTGCAAACGTTTTGTAAAGATATTTTTTATAATGCACTATTTCCCCCTTTTTTTAAAGCGGCTATTTCTACCCACCTGAACCAGAGGGCCCCTCGGATCTGACCCCCGGGGTCACCAGCAGCGATTGTCCACTCTCTGACATTGCAGCTTTCTATTGGCCGCCATAGGCAAGGCTGCCTAGCGGCCATTTTGTGTCCCCCTGGCCAACTATTCTTGCTCGTTGGACAACGTGTCTTTTCGCTGAGGGAACCAGGGTGGTCCGTGGACATCAGGGGACTATGGATGAGTTCTGGGCGACCCACTGGTTCTGGTTAGTAAACAGTAAATAAAAAAGCAAGCACTGTGGAAAGTTGCTTTACTGCCAGCCCCTGTCCCCAAAGTTACTGAAGAACAGAAGCACACAATGTGTTCTATATCAGGAATGGCCAACTCCAGTCTTCAAGGGCCCCCAACAGGTCAGGTTTACAGGATATCCCTGCTTCAGCACAGGTGGCTCAATCAGTGGCTCAGTCTTCGACTGAGCCACTGATTGCGCCACCTGTGCTGAAGCAGGGATATCCTGAAAACCTGACCTGTTGGTGGCTCTTGGGAACTGGAGTTGCCCTCCAATTTAAGGCCAGGACAGGTTTACATGATACCGTTTGAGACCAAGCTCTGAAAATGGCCCCTCTGATACATTGTCTCGAATGAAAGCCATTGATGATTTGTACGCGCACGTTATGCTGTCTCCAGGGATCCCGGACTTCCGTGCTTCTTTACGTTTGCCAAGTGGGACTGTCCCGGTTAAGTGGAACGTTAGATAGCTTTTATATTAACTATGGTTATTTGTACCTTTTTATCTTCCTCCGTACTGCATTCATTAACCCTTCAAGCCCTGATAGAGGTAATATTGAGGTATCTTTACGCAACCCGCAGTATGCCTTACTACCAGCGAAGGAATTAACAGGACGGGTGTGTGCTGTGACCCGCAAAGAGGCAATCACTGCTAGGACCAAGGTGAATGAATCCCACGGACCTGTTTAGGGGGTCTCGTCACCTGATACCATTTCCTACCCGAATCTGACACTTGTAATGTATTTTTTCAAAGGGAGACTTTGGGGGAGGTGGGGGGGGGGGGGGTTTGATTTCCTCCCTTCTGTGAGGTCAGTGAGTGCTTGTACAGCCAGAGCCCCCTCCATTAAGGGGGGCTTCTGATAAGGGGAGATAAAACACTTCCCCAGTTAGAGACCCCTGTGGAATTAAACTGCCTGACTATGGGGGGTTTGCACCTCTTCATTTACTTGGCTGCCCGGGGATGTTATTTTGCTGTTCCCTGCCTTCATTGGGCGTTTAAGCCCTGGGAACCATTTGCGGTAAACCCTCTAGCACCGAACGGGTTAAACACCTCACCACCCCCCCCCAACCCCCGCTCCTCTCTATAAAATGAACAAGCGATTTGGATAGAAAATGAATTCCTAGCCGCCTTGGGACTCCAGACGTTGTGTCAAGCTCTGGCGACCCGCCAAACTTCGCTTGCCGCGGAGCAGCACCTCTTCCAACAGGACTGGTCTCCGAGTATAATTAGAGATCGAGCGAGTTCAACGGAGAAAAGATTGAATGTACAGGGGGTGGGGGCACCATCTAGAAATGTAATTTCACTGACTTTTGTGAATGTATTAACTTATTTCTAGGGGAATAAATTGTAGATCATTTTATTTCAAATGTAAAACGTTGTAGAAGTGTCTGTGGTTTGTGTTTTTTTTTGGAGGGGAGCAGAGGAGGGGGTCTCATGGTTTAGAGGAGGGGGTCTCATGGTTTAGCGCAGGAAGGCGCAGTCTGGGCGGCCCGAGATTCTCTGCGGGGTGGGGGGGAGGGCGTTTAGAGGCTCTGCGCTCTTCCCAAAGGCATTTAAATCAGAGGCTGGGGAAGCAGCGAAGGCTTCTCTGTAACTCTCTTACCTCGGCTCAGGCGGCTTTTGGTGTCGCGTTGTCATGGCGTCGTCACGGCAGAACTTGAGCAAAGGTAAGGTGGGGGGCCAGCCGGCAAGGGGGCGCAAGGGAAAAAGATTGTGCACCCCTGGTTTAGAAAGGCTGTTGCCCCCCCCCCCTATATTGTTGTTCTCGTGTGTTTAACCCCCTCTCTGCCAGAAGCGCCTGGAACACATTGCTACTGACTTTTGGATGTTCCCAGAGTAACAATACTCATTTCGGAGATTGTTGGGAATCTCAAAGCAGCAATCCCATTTTATTTATTTCCATTGGGAGTGGAGAGGTTCTCCAGAGTGGAACTGTGCTATTTATAGCCCCAGAGACCCCCTGCTATTTATAGCCCCAGAGACCCCCTGCTATTTATAGCCCCAGAGACCCCCTGCTATTTATAGCCCCAGAGACCCCCTGCTATTTATAGCCCCAGAGACCCCCTGCTATTTACAGCTCCAGGGACCATTGGAAAAGTTGCAGGTATTACTTCCTAGTTTGGTGCTGGGATTTTAATACGGCCGTCCAATGGAACAGGGGAAGGGGGTAGGGGCGTGCAACTTCAGCCCTCAAGAACCATAAACAGGGCAGGGGTTTCAGGCTACCCCTGCTTCAGCACAGGTGGCTCAGTCAAAGACTGCAATAGAACCTGCAAAATTAGAACTGACTGTCTTGCCACTGGAGGGGCAGTGGCAGCATCACCTGTATGAATCCGGGGGTCCCCAGAACTGAACAATGTGGACCAGCTACGACTGACCCCCAGGTCCTGTGCTGTAAAAAAAAGGGTGGGTGAGCAAACTGCAGCTCCTGTAATACTTCTAATAGCGGTAATTACGAGTATACTGCTTCGTATGTATGTCTCATTTGTATAGCGCCATTAATGTACATAGCGCGTCACAGCAGTAATACACGGGACAATCATATAAATAACACAAATAACACATAATGGGAATAAGCGCATCAGACATAGAAGTAACAAAGGAGTCCCTGCTCCGAAGAGCTTACAGTCTAATTGGTAGGTAGGAAGAACGTACAGAGGCAGTAGGACGGCCTTCTGGTAAGTGCGTCTGCAGGGGGCCAAGGGTAATGTATGAGGTGTAAAGTATCAGAGACGGGGGGAAGGAGGGGAGAGAGAGAGAGAGAGGATCCGGCTCTGATATCATCATTCCTCTAATTCATGCCTTACTGGCCCAGCCCCCCCTGTAATTACATTACGATGGTTCCGAGCGTGACGTTACCCTGCGCAGCTGTGTAATGAGTGTGCCCATCGTCTTATAATACAAAACTATTTAGGTCAACAGCGTCTGCAGCACAACGCGTCCTTTCTGCTGATGTGTTGAAATCCCCATAATTGCACCATACACCAGGGTTTATTACACTCCCGCTTTGCTTTCGTTTAAAGTGGCAGTGTCCCTCAGGAACATGTTACCCAGAGGTAATGAGATTAAAGTAGTAAACACCTTTCGTGCCTATTTTAATGGTGCCACTTTATACTGCAAGATATATGTTTAAGCGCTTTGCAAATGTTGGCGTTCTAAGCAAATTCTCAAAAGCACAATAAATTAAAATACCCAATCCATGCTGCTTTTGGCTGGGGGTGGTAAGAAGCTTGTACCCTGCTGAGGGCATGAAGCGGGCATCTCAGTGTCGCTGGGATCAGGGATGAGTTATAAAGCAGTTCCACAATGAATATGTATATCTTAACTTATACAGCGCCATCCAGGCACACAGCAGTTATACACGGCACATAGTAATATAGCACAGAGTGGGAATAAGCGCCTCAGACATAAAAGTACCATTAGGAAAATGAGTCCCTGTACCGAAGAGCTTACACTCTAAGTGGGGAGATCTTACAGAGACGGTAGGAGGGTGTTCTGGTCAGTGCGTCTGCAAGGGGCCAAGTTCAGTGCATATGAGATGTATATTATCAGCCTGCGGAGCTACCCAAATGCTTAATTAAGCAGGTGTGTTTTAAGGTGGGTCTTAAATGTGGATAGAGAGGGTGCTAGTGGGATATTGAGGGGAAGGGCATTCCAGAGGTGTGGGGCAGTCAGTGAGAAGGGTTTTAGGTGGGAGAGGGCTTTAGATACAAAAGGGGGTAGACAGAAGACATCCTTCAGCAGAATGCAAAAGTCGGGCAGGTGTATAGTGGAAATTATAGCTGAGATGTAAGGAGGGGCAGAGGAGGGTAAAGCCTTAAAATGAAGGAGGAGAATTTTGTAACTAATACAGGACTTATAAAACAAAGAACAAAATAGCCCAATGCCACTTCCAAAATGACAAAAATGCACAGTAAAATACTTATATATTCTCTTGAAAAATGGTCATTTAGTTTCATCCTTTGGCCAAAGCATCGTAAGCCTGTGAGCCGCATCAAGGTAGACCCAGTTCACAGGTCCTAACACTACCAGATACAATACTAATACACCTACAGTATACAAGGATTACAATTCTCATTTACCTCTATTAGGAGGGAGAAGGACCAACATTGGATCCAGTAAAATGAAAGAGACCTGCTCACTAGGGCAGTGGGGAGGGGCGAGCTTGATACCTGGGAGGGAGGGGCTCTAACCTCCAACAGCTGAGACCAGCTGACAACAAGTTAAACAACACACAGAACCCCAAGAAGCTCATTTTGGGAACCCCTGAGCCCCCACAAAAATATATATGTATATAAAATGAGCTTCTTGGGGTTCTGTGTGTTGTTTAATACAGGATTTAATAGGAAGCCAGGAGAGGGATTTCAGCAGGAGAGACGCTGAGGCAGACTTAGGAGAGAGTCAAGTGATTCTAGCAGCGGCGTTTAGGATAGAGTGTAGGGGAGACAGGTGAGAGGCAGGAGGGCAAGAATATTAGGTTATAATAGTTGAGACGGGAGAGGATGAGGGCCTGTGTTAGAGTCTTTGCAGTAGAGAGGCAGAGAAAAGGGCGAATCTTTGCAATGTTACAAAGGAAAAAGCTGCAGGTTTTAGTTACATTGTGAATGTCAAATATGACCCAGAGGCAGCATGCTTGTGATACTGGGTATATATAGTACTGCCATCAGTAATGTAGATGGGGCTGTAGGGTCAGACATGAGAGGAAGTATGAGGGTCTAGCTCCTTTTTATGACATGTTCATTTTGAGTTGGTGGCGGGTGATATTGCGGAGACACATTCAGAGATTATCGTCTGTACAGCAGGTGTAAGGTCCGGGGCTGAAAGGTAGATTTGTGTGTGATCGGTATAGAGGCGATATTTGAACCGAAGACGTGATAAGGTCACCTAGAGAGAGTTTGAAAAGAGAAGACTTCCTAGAACAGAGCCCTGGGGTACCCCCACAGAGAGATCGACAAAGGATGAGGAGGTGTTTGCAAACAAGACACTGAAAGTACGATAGGAGAGGTAAGAGGAAATCCAGGACTGTTACGGACACCAAGAGTATGGAGAATGTGAAGGAGAAGATGGTGGTCCACAGTATGAAAGGTCAAGTAATATAAGCAGGGTGTAATGACCTTTGTCTTTGGCAGCATGGAGGTCATTAGTTATTTTAGTGAAGGCTGTTTCAGTGGAGTGAGCAGTGTGGAAGCCAGATTGTAGAGGGTCTAGGAGACAATAAGGAGGTAAGAAAATATAACAAGTAAGAGAATACAAGGCATTCAATGAGATTAGAGGCAAAAGTCAGGAGGGAGACAGGGTGATAGTTAGAGAGACAGATAGGGTAAAGCTTCCTGTTTTTGAGTAATGGTGTAACTGTTGCATGCTTAAAGGAGGTGAGAAAGGTACCAGAGTAGATGGAGGAGTTGAAAATATGTGTGGGGATTAGAGCAGGGTCTAAGAGGGCAAGTGGTAGGTTGAGAAGGAGATCAACAGCAACATGGTCCTTTTCTGTGACAGTGTAAAAGGAGTCAAGTAAGGCAGGAAGAGAGCCAGGAAGATGTGTAGGATGGGAGGAGGACAGAGAGGGGATGTCTTGAATGGAATCCACCTTTTTCTTGAAATTGTCAGCAAAGTCCTCAGGTGGAATGGAAAAGACAAACAGGTAACAGATCTGAGTAGAGAGTCAGAGACAGAGAAGAGGCGGCGAGGGTTAGACTTGTGCATGTTGATTAGTGAAGAAAAGTAGATTTCTTTTGCCTGGGAGACAGCAGAGTTTAAACAGGACAGGACAAATTTGTAGTGAAGGAAGTCTGGGAGAGTGTGAGATTTCCTCCAGAGGCGTTCAGAGGAGCGAGTGCAGGAGCGGAGCATGCGCGTGGCAGATTAGCCAGGGTCTGGGGTTATAAGGGCGAGATGGTAGAGAGAAAGAGGGGCATGTAAATCAAGAGAGGAGGATAGGGCCAAGTTGTCAGTCTGTAGACAGGGTTGCCAGGTGTCCAGTATTGAACCCGACTGTCCTGTATTTGGACACTCTGACCAGTAAAAAATGAGAGGTAATACTTGACATGTATGTGTACCAGTATTACCTCTCTGGACATAGTGACCTAACCAGCTTTGGGGGGGACGGGATTTCCCCAAACAGGGAGAGGGCAGGACTATTGCTAGGGGACTGGGCAGCTTCCTCCATCCTGATTGGAGCATTACCCAGCATCAGCCAGTCAGGAGCCTGTCAGGAGCCTGGGGGTGGGGCCAAGGAGAAGAGGAAACAGCATGGAGCGGAGGTGTGTGTGTGTGCGCGTGCATCGCACCTTTCACCATTGTGTCCAGTACTTTTGGAGAAGTCGTCTGGCAATCCAGGGGAGCAGAGGGAGGAGCACAAACTGCAGTTAAAAGCCAGTAGATTAATAGAATGTCAGTCACAGCAGAAACGAGGGGGAGATGGAGATGGAGAAGGGGCGATGTGAGAGAGAGAAATGAGATGATGGTCAGAGAGAGGAAAGGGAGAAATCAGAGAGAATCACTTTTGTTGTTGTGAAAACCAGGTCCAGGTATATTTAGTTAATAGTCCAGTCTGCTCAGTAAGTGTTGAAATCCCAGTAGATTTTGGTAATGCCGCTTTTCCTTAATCTGCGATGATTGACAATAAGAAGCCATTGTAATATTTAGGTTTATAGGGTCAGGGATTCCCTATGTCAGTTGTGATGTCTCTGTCTGGCTCTCTTATCCCTGTATTGTATATTACATATTATTTATTGTAAAGCAGCGAGTGTTTGGTCTGTGCTATCAAAATACAAATGGGGTTTCAGGGAAAAGGCTAATTGTAGCAATCAGGAAAAGTCCTTTTAACGCACAAACATTAAATGTGGGGGCTGCACCTTTAATGGAGCATTGTTGAGAAACCAGAAGAGCAGAATTTTCTGGGGGTTCTTAAAATGGCCGCCACTATCACTCGCCAAACATATTATACACCCAGAAGTGACTGTGAGTTTTCAGACTCTTTATATTAAAGCTGGAACAAAAAAAATCATGAAATGATCATTACATATCGGTAGACACTGTGTTACATGTCTGAGTGCTTTCTAATGTCGCTGCATGGGCCAGCAGCTGTGAAGAATGTTTCTTTAACTTTAGTGGCAAGGGAGATCTGCAATGCCTGGCAAAGGGGTAAGTAACAGCACCTGCAAATACAGTGCAATGAGCACCCTCACGTGTTCGCTGAGAAGCACTGCACCTCATGCTGCAGGAGAAGGTGATTCACCGTCCCAATGTCATGTGCAGTCTGAGTTATTCACAGCAATGTGTCAGGGCAAATAGCACTGGTCTTATCATCAGTGAGGACAAATACAGGGAGTTAACCCCTCTGCTCTACAAAGTGCTCCTGGCTCCTCTCACAGGGAAGGGGTTACAGAGGCGCTAGTACAAAGATATATTTTACAATAGGAAACGTACATGAAATACACAAAACTTAAAAGTATAAACACCACAAAAATCTATATTCATTACAAGGCTAATCTTGTGAAAAATGAATGTGTTTTGCTTTTCCCCGGAAACACTGAAACCCAGCATGTCCGTTACTTATGTTTTACTAACGATGGCTTCCTAATTATTTTGAAAACAAAGAACATTTTAGTGGCGGCCTAGAGGGCTGACAAACAGTCTTATCCACAAAAGACATTAGTAGAAGATTGTAGATGTTGTTTTGTAACCTAATAAACGTGCCGCTGTCCTTGGATCCCTTCTGTTCTAGAAGGGCCCGCCCGTTTAACACCCAAGTCTCTTGCCAGACTATGCAATTGCAGGCTGTGTGCTAGTAATATGAAGTAACAGTACAGCAGCGGAAGAGATCTGTACAAATCAGAAATTGTACTCTGAATTGTACAGAGCTTTGTACACAATAATGCGAAATACCACATTTACAGGACGCCTTCAATAAAAAGAAATGAGAAATAGTTTATATAATTTGACGACGTGTTCTTTTTATGTGAAGCATAATAATATGTTAACATTAAAAAGCAATAACGCATGAACCCAGATATGAAAGCGTGAATCACCCTAATGTAATAGATCAGATAGCCCATGTAAGGACCGTGTTGCAGGCAGGAAGGGGTTAAGTATTCTAAATGACATCATTATATTGCTCTGGCCTTAATCCAGCTATTTCCTTCCCTAGAAACCACAGGGTAATTTACTGTAATGCATTCGCAATACACATTCCTGCAACTGCCTACTGTACATGCAATTTCCTTTTACAAGATGCAGCTAACAGCTCTCGTTACAGCGCATCATAAAAGGCACAGTGCTGGTATCAGGCTGGTAATAACAGGGGCACTGCAATACACTTCAATAATGTTAATGTTCATTAATGATCTTCCCACAGCTTGTAAGGAAGCCTCAATACACATGTATGCAGATGACACAATCCTGTATACACACAGCCATAGCCTCTCTGACCTTCAACACATACTTCAGTCTCACTTTTTGAGACTCGAAAACTGGATTTCCCAAAACAAACTGTTTTTAAACACTGACAAGACTGTAACAATGGTATTTGGGATCTAGACAAAATTTGTAAAGCTTCCAGTGACTGAGCTCCAGATTAGAACCAACGCTAACACCACCCTAACCCCTGTCACTAGTGTTAAATACCTGGGCTTATGGTTTGACTCCCACTTAACATTCAGGATGCACATTGATACTGCTGCGGCCAAGTTTATTCGAGCATTTGCCCGTTCTTGGCCGCAGCAGTAGCCTGGCGCGCGCCCGAGTATGACGGGCGCGCGCCGAAGCAGCGGAAGAGCGCCCTCCGATCGGGGCGCTCTCCCTACCGCTACCGGGTCCGACGGGTCCCCCGGAACCCCCTGCCGCCGTCCCGCAGATCGCGGGACACCAGGGCTCCCTCGGGGAGCCCTGGACGCGCGTGCAGGGGGCGCAGGCTCCCGAAGACGCGTGACCGCGCGTCATCGCCGAGGGGCAGCCACAAGCAAGCCGGGAAATATCCCGGCTTGCGGTACCGGCCACACTTTAATAAAGTGTGTCGGTAGTGTACCCTGACAACCAAGAACTATGCCAAACTAGGGGTACTTTACAGGAACAAATCCTCCCTAAGTCTCCTGGTCAGAAAGCGTATCGCACAGCAGATGCTAATGCCAATTATTGACTATGGAGACATAGTATATGGCACGGCACCTCAAATCCACCTTAGCAAACTTGACACCCTCTACAATTCAATTTGTCGTTTTGTTCTCCAATGCAACTACAACACACATCACTGCGAAATGCTCAAAGAACTAGATTGGTCATCACTCGAGTCTAGGCGCAAAGTTCACCTTTCCTGTCTTGCCTTTAAATTTTTTATGGGCAAGCTACCCAGCTATCTGAACAAGCCCCTCACCCCTACCACATGCAGCACCTATCACCTGAGATCAGACTCCAAAAGGCTGTTCATGGTCCCAAGATTCAGCAAAGTATCCGGACGTTCCTCCTCTTACCGTGCACCCCAAAACTGGAACAACCTACCGGAGACTCTCACATCCACCACCAGTTTAAGTTCTTTCAAATCTAAGGCTGTCTCACATTTTAATCTGGTCTGTAACTGTTTCATACGCCCATAATATATATTTTCTTTAACTGTGCATACAATGTTTGTATATAATGTATACCCTGTTCATTTATGTAACTGTATTTGTAACCATGTATTATTTGTCCTAACTCTGTGCCCAGGACATACTTGAAAACGAGAGGTAACTCTCAATGTATTATTTCCTGGTAAAATATTTTATGAATAAATAAATAATACACTGGCAACCAAGAGGTTACAATTACTCACACTGGACATATCTTCTGTAATCTGCTTTAAAATGTGTATATATTTATATCAATGGTACAAACAAACAATATATAGGCCCATATTCAGTAAACGGTGCTAAGTTTTAACTCCCATTCATTTGAATAGGAGTTAGGGCATGCGGAGACGTAGCACTCTAGTGAATAAGGGCCACAAAAATAATATGATCGTACGATGTATAATATTCCTGCAATTCATTAATATATTTCATTCAGATAATAGTGTAAGACAATGTTCAAAGAAACGTACTAAATACTTTTCTGTTCCTGAGAGAGAGAGAGAGAGAGAGAGAGAGAGAGAGAGAGAGAGAGAGAGAGAGAGAGAGAGAGAGAGAGAGAGAGAGAGAGAGAGAGAGAGAGAGAGAGAGAGAGAGAGAGAGAGAGTGTGTGTGTGTGTGTGTGTGTGTGTGTGTGTGTGTGTGTGTGTGTGTGTGTGTGTGTGTGTGTGTGTGTGTGTGTGTGTCTGGTTCCGAGCGGCTGTCATCTCCCCCTTTCCTCGTAATACAATTATCTGCCTTGGAAAGATCACTCTTCAAGTTACATTTTTTCACTTTCATGTCCTTTGAGAATTTAGGACATTTCTACTCCACAAATATATATAAACAAATCTGTATACTACAATATATATATATATATATATATATATATATATATATATATATATATATATATATATATATATAGTGCAGAATAAATGAGTTCTTCAGTATTAGGTGATACCTTTTTTATTGGACTAACAATTTATGTCATAGGACAAGCTTTCGAGAGTTCTCCTCTCTTCTCAGGTCAAGCAATACTGATTTACACAGGAATCAATGGCTAAAACAGTGTCCATTGCACTGGACTAACACGGCTATTTTCTGCTTATATATATATATAATCAAAAAATAAATAGATGATACCGTTCTGTGGCTAACGAAATGCTTTTATTTGTGCGAGCTTTCGAGATACACTGATCTCTTCTTCCGGCGATGTTACAATGAATGAAGCAAGGATAACTTGAAAACAGTGTCTCTTGGAATGTTATCTGTGCTTGTCCTTCCCCCGGTGTGGATATATATATATATATATATATATGTATATACACAAATGTGCATTCGGTGTGGTAAATATAATGAAGTTACTTACAGACAATGTGTGTTTTCTGACAGGTGCTAGCTCGCATAGTAACACAATGACATGGTATCTCACTTGTATTATTCTCATTATTGTAATATTGTAAGTTGTAAATGATGTAAAAACTTATTCGTGTAATTACAAGTAGGATACACAGACCTGGGCTCTGGAAAGGCACTAAACATTGAGCTGAGGATAATAAATATCTGAATTAATATTTTTGAGGATATATATTGTATTGAGATAATATAATTGTATTCCCCCACATACAGAATGCACGTGTGTGTGTGTGTGTGTGTGTGTGTGTGTGTGTGTGTGTATATATATATGCAGTGTTCGACAAACCTATACATTTGCTCGCCCCGGGCGAGTGGATTTAACATCGTGGCGAGCTCCTATTGGCCCAAGCAGCACACATGTGGTACTAGGTGGCGAGTAGATTTTTTTGTTCGGCGAGTAGATTTTTTGGTGATTTGTCGACCACTGTATATATGTATTGAGATAATAATATAATATATTATATATATATATTGTATTCAGATAATATAATATTATCCTCCCACATATCACAGAATACACATTTGTTTATATTTATATAATTATTATATATTGTACTGAGATCATATATATTATCCCCCCACATATCACAGAATACACATTTGTTTATATATAATTATAATATTATATATATATATTGTATTGAGATAATATATATTATCCCCCCACATATCACAGAATACACATTTGTTTATATATAATTATAATATTATATATATATATTGTATTGAGATAATATATAATATTCTCCCCCCCCACACACACACACACATACTATGCTCACATGTTCCTGCAGGATGACTCCTAGCCACGCCCTCGCTGACGTCACGATGCGTCCCCTGTCTCTGGAACGCACCGTCGCCTTTGCGTTCCCCGAGTGTGCTTTACGGCTCAGGGTGACCCACGCGTGCTGCATGTGCAGGTTGGTAGGAGAGCAACGGGATGGGGGCTAAGAACGAGACCCCCCCCCCTCTCGTAATGTCTGGGAATTGGGGGTTATTGCCATCAGGTGACGTCATCTGACTTCTCTGTGATGTCATCTGAAGGTAACAAATCCTGAGAGAAGCGGCGGTCATCCTCCACGGGCTGCGTCACTGCAACATGACGTCATCACTGTATCACTGCAACATGACCATCACTATATAACTGCAACATGACAGCATCACTGTATCACTGCAACATGATAGCATCACTGTATCACTGCAACATGGTAATAAACACTGCATCATAATGCTGTATCACAGAATCATTCTATCAGCAGCATAACACTTATTGTGTCAGTGTTATAATGCATCAGTATATCACTGTAACTTAACACTCACTGCAAAATGATAGCACTATCAACATATCACTCCAACATAACACTATTACTGTATCAGTATTACACAGCATCATCATAATACTGTATCCAAATACTGCATCATTATAACACTGTCATTATAATACTGCATCATTATAACACTGTGTCATTATAATACTGCATCATTATAACACTGTCATTATAACACAGTGAAGGGTTACATAGCATTACATCCCATTTGAATGCTGTGGGTATGGACAGGTTGGATGAGTGATGTATAACATTAATTTTTTCCTGTGGCAGCAGGGAAATCTATACTGTCATTGCTCCAAACCTGACACATGCAGCATGAAGCCCCAGAGACCGACACCTCCCATCCTATATATTCAGGGCTTGGAAGGGCTCTATCTTACAGCCCTGCAGTGTGAATGCAGGACACGGCAATGTGCTTTTTATCTCTGTCTTGTGTTCTCGCCTTGCTGATGGGTAAAGCTGGCGGCTATTATGCAGCTTTCAGTCACCGTGAGGGTTCGGAGCTTTTAAAAGATAAAGTGTATGAATACTGCGTTATGAAACCAGCGCCGGTGCATGTGCTGCGGAGCTGAAACTGACTCTGTTAATACAACAGGGAAAACAACACACAAACAATGTGTATATATCTGAAAAAGAAAGTTCGTTAAGATCTCGTAAATTAGCGTTTTCCTTGCAGCATATTTTTCTTGGAATACTTGACAAACCTTATGGTAATTCGCTAGAATAACATAAATAGTCTTCACTTTACCTTCATTTTTTTACATTTCATTAATTTTAACAAAATACAGCGCAAGTGTACTCAAACATCTCAAATACCATCCAAACTGAGGTTAAGCGAAACGCTAATATATATTTATTTATAATAGTCAAAAGCTTTTTAACAAGAGAAATGTAATACCAATATATATCTATTATTTAAAGAAAAATAGAGAGCAGTTGGCACACTGTAAACAGATAATCCACTGATGCTTGTCCCATATATGCACATACACAGATAGATTTTACCAGATGGGGATCCAGGAAAAACGAGACAGCACACAGTCAGGGAAATCCAAAGCTGTTGTATTCAAGACAAATACAGATGCAGTGCCTATGTATTTGTCTTGAATACAACAGCTTTGGATTTCCCTGACTGTGTGCTGTCTCGTTTTTCCTGGATCCCAATCTGGTAAAATCTGTCTGTGTATTATTTAAAGAAAATATGTTATTTTTGTTAATTTACCACTGAACCATTAAATAATCAAAAAATGGGTATTCATAATAAATATCAAATTTATGACAAAGCATAAAGGAAACGCGGTAGGAATTCGCTGTGGTAGGATGCGGGGATGTAACGTGGGACAACTAGATTTCCATGCACAGAAATAACGAGATGATTGGCAGCAGTGATGCCTTGACTGGGCTAATAATACTTTGTGTAATTTTCAGGCTCGGGGCAGAAGATGGCTAACACTTTCCTGTGGCGGCTCCGTGCAGTTACTCAGAGGCACAGAGGGAGGCTGCTCGCCGTGTCTTCTGCTGGTCTCTTCGCTGCCAATATCTCGTACCATGCGTTTCCGGAGCAGACGTTCAGAACACTGTATCAGAGCTGGACTCGGGGAGAACCCGCCGAGCTCACTAACAAACTGCAGAACCTTTTCCAGGAGGTCCTGGAAGAGAGCCGGGTGAGCTCGCCCTCCGGATACACGCCGTTCGCGGCCTACGGATTTCACCCGGTGAGCGCCGGCGTCCCTTGGCTACCCGGCGGCTGTTTGGTTGGCATCCCTGCCAATTACAATCAAACAAAGGAGGATGGCGTGGGAATTGTGGATCGGGTCATAATGATTAATGGCAAGGAAGTGGATTGGGGCAGTGAGGCTGGCGCCCGTTTGAAAGAGGCCTTAACTTTATCCGCTGAAGCGCAGAAGTTTTCACTGGCTCGCGATGCCTTGTACGCACAGAGCGGCAGCCCCGTTATACAGGCCTCTGTGGCTCCTGGTTGCCTGTCTGGACTCTGTATCTCGGGGGTGGCAATCAAGCAGGTTCTGGGCTTGTATTCGGGCCCGGTGATACTGAGGGGGCTGTACAATGTCGGCGTCGTTGCGGTGGGGCTCGCTGGCTACTTCCTGTGCTACGACGCGGTCACCCAGTGGCTGGATTACAGAGCTGACCGGAAAGTGGCGGCCATTTCTAAATGCTACGCCCAGGGCGGGCTGGAGTTTTATGAGAAAATACTGGCGCGCAACAGGGCCCTGCGTCATCTTCTGGGGAAGCAGGGCGAGGAAATGTACGCGCCAAGCGGCAACTTGTTCCCCAAATATTCCTTTCGGCTAAAACATTCCCCCTACACCTCCCGGCGAGACCGGATACAGCGTTTGTTTAAAGTGCAGTATGAATGAGGTGGAAGTGACCGTTGCTACGCACAGCAGCGGAAGTGACCGTTGCTACGCACAGCAGCGGAAGTGACCGTTGCTACGCACAGCAGCACTCTGTTCTACTGCTCAGCACCGTTAAAAGGAGTGGGGCTGTCCTTTTCATGCAGAACAGTATTTCTCCTTTAATGCAAGGGGACTCGACTTCAGTCCTCCCAACAGGCCAGGATTTCGGGATATCCCAGCTTCAGCACAGGTGGCTCAATCAGTGGCTCAGTCAGGGACTGATTGAGCCACCTGTGCTGAAGCAGGGATATCCTGAAAACCTAACCTGTTGGTGGCCCTTGAGGACTGGAGTTAAGGACCCTTGCCTTAAGTCCCATTCAGGTCGCACAAGCAAAGCAAAGGGTTGCAGACCTGTCCTTTTTTTCCGGTTTGTTTAAAAATGGGGAGTTTGACTTGTCAGAGGGGGTATCATAAAATGTCCTTTGTGTGCCTATCCAGTGTTTCCTCCACCCTCTGTCCGCCTCCTCCCTGTCGTACATCCGATCAGTGGAAGGGGAGGCCACTTTGTGTGTTGAAAGAGGCCTAATTTCCTCCTTCAGATGTGGTCAATTAAAAAGTAGTGGTACTGAGAAACACGGAGTGATGGATTCTGGTCCGGAGGGCTGAATTCTGGTGCGGAGACCTGGATTCTGGTCCGGAGACCTGGATCCTGTTTACGTACATTTCCTGGCTGCAGATTATCTACTGGTACAAGGGGCGGCCAAGTCCAGTCCTCCAAGGGCCACCAACAGGTCAGGTATTTAGAATATCCCTGCTTCAGCACAGGTGGCTCAATCTGTGGCTCAGTCAACACCTGAGCTGCATGTGCTGAAGCAGGGATATTTCTACCTGACCTGTTGGTGGCCCTTGAGGACTGGAGTTGGCCGCCCCTGTATGGTGGAATAATAAAATGAATTATTGAAACTTTTTTTCCCGTTATCTTTTTTTGATAAATGATATGCAGCGCATAGAGACACGTTTTAGATTTGGCAAATCTGCATCTGAAGTTTTGCACACATGGGAATGTGCTCTCAGAAGTTGGGTTACATTCTGGTAATAAAACCTATTCTCATGAGCGGAGCCTTTAAAATATACATTGTAAATCTAACACAGCTCCTGTAGCGAACAGCACTAAGCACTGTGTTTAGGAGGGCACCTTTAAATCTCTAAACTCTATCATTTTTAGGTTGGTTTTAGAGATGGATGGGGGGGCGTGCTGGTCCTTTCTTCCATATAGTAACACAGGAGGGACAGGGAGGAGCGGGTGTGATGCCTTTTATTGGACCAACAGGTAGTTGATACGTTACAAGCGTTCCTACCTCTCAGGGTCAGAGTTACCCGATTTAGGACCCTGAGAGGTTGGAAAGCTGGTAACATTTCCACTACGTGTTGGTCCAATAAAAGGTATCACACCCGCTCCTCCCTCTCCCTCCTGTGTTACTATATGGAAGAAAGGACCAGCACGCCCCCCCATCCATCTCTAAAACCAACCTAAAAATGATTGAGTTTAGAGATTTAAAGGTGCCCTCCTAAACACAATACTGTACTTAGTGCTGTTCGCTACAGGAGCTGTGTTAGATTTACAATGTATATTTTAAAGGCTCCGCTCATGAGAATAGGTGTTATTGCCAGAAGGTAACCCAACTTCTGAGAGCACATTCCCATGTTTGCAAAACTTCAATGGTAGATTTGCCCAATGTAAAATGTGTCTCTGTGCGCCCCTCTCCCTCCTTTATTACTAGGTTGGTTTTTCTAATACATGGAAAGCACAAATAAAACCGCTAAGATTTCCAAAACTCCGCAAACTAACATATGATATAGTTTGGGACGGCGGTTACTGGGAACATTCGGTGACTTTCAGTCCCTGTGGAAGTGACGTGGTTACATATCCTCTATTACACACCTTATTGGCCTGGGATTCCGCTGCTTTGCACATATACAGGACCAGTATAACATGCAAATAGCAGCAGGTAGAGGTTAAAATGTTACACCCCCTCCGATCCTGTATTTCCACCCAATTCTTCCACCTACCCATATACCGGATACCTTTCTTCCTCAGGTGTCTTTTAGACCGTTCATGGATACCAAATGTTTTATTAAATGGGGGGCTCACAATGAAATCTATGAGAAGCCATCACGTTTTTCTATTAAAAGGGTATCGTAACTTACATTGAACCCACATTTCACCAGGATCACCAGGATCACCGTGCACTAGAGCTGCAGCCTGGACAATGCCAGGCAAAGCGTCTATATATTACTGCTACTGATCTCGCTACGTCTCCAGTCCTCGCGGCATGTTGGTGTGTTCAGCGACTACAGCCGCGATCAGCGGTCTGTAGGGGAGCTCTTGACGAGCGGGGCGGGGCCTTGACGAGGTATATCTGCCCTGCCATTGGCTGCCCACCGCCACGGCACAGGAAGACAAAATTCTTGCCTTCCCTGGCAGCGTAGGTGTCACAGCGCTTTGTGCGCCCACACACCAGAGCACAGCCCTCTACGGGGAAGGCCCCAGTGGCCATGTGGGTGCACAAAGCGCTGGGACGCGTACGCTGGCAGGGAAGGCAAGAATTTTGTCTTCCAATGCCGCGGTCACGTGGCGGCGGGCAGCCAATGGCAGGGCAGATATTCCCCGTCATGGCCACGCCCCCGCCATGCCCCCGTAGCGCGCCACCGTGACCAACGGAGACTCAGCCTTATATAGAATGACATTCATGGGTTTCAATATTGGTGAGTCATCCCTCGCTCTCCAAAATTCCAGAACATTCTTTAGAAAGTGGACATCTGAATGTGTCTTTCCCATAAAAATGTTCAAACCCGAGAATTCTTCATTGGCAAAGAATCCAGTCTTTATTTATTCGCACGCATCCCCTCATTCTTTCCATTGCATATCATACAAACAACTGTCACGTTTGCTTAGTGAAAATTTTTATTGCTTTCATCACATGTATTCTGTGCATCTGTCATTTGGGTTGCAAACCGATGTAATCAATGAAAACAGCGGAAAAGATATCGGCGTCACTTGTTAATTTGGCTTAATGAGTTTCATTTCATAGCATTGGCAGGCAGAATAGAACGGTGTGCTAGCAAGAAAAGAAGGGTTAAATGTTTCTATAATATTGTTAATGGCGTGTGATTGTACGTTATTACCACCGTTTTATTACATTATATTTAGCACATATTTAAATGGTGGCTTTAAAATCATCGCCTATAAAGAAACACGTGTTCTTATAACCCATCCACTACTGGGGCTAACAATAGACCGTTCCTGAAAGCAGCAATACGGGTTAACTAATAAATACATTACTATTGTTAGTACACGTTTGAAGCAGGTGGTCTCCGGTTCTGAACGGGGTTAATTTCAGCTCCGGGGACCCCCAGCTTCCAGAGATGCCTACCTCCGTTTTGGTGCCGGTTTCTCTGCAGGCAGAGACACTACGTTCCTTAATCCAATGGCGGCATTTAAATGTCCCGTGTCACATGGGCCAATAGGAAGCCGTGACGTCATCCGATGCTGCTTTCTATTGGCCGGCGTGACCTGGACCTTTAAACTCTGCAGAGATACCAGCGCCCCCTGCAGAGGTAGCAGGGGTCCCCGGAGCTGAACTGAACACAGACCCCCTGCTTCAAACTGTAACTAAAAAAGAATGATATATTTTAAAGTGAACCCGTATTGTTGCTTTAAAATACACATTGAACCTGATGTCTTATTGGTGCCAGTTTTGGAGAAGATAAAATCGCAGGTCTAAACCCGATTGCAATACATGTGGACGGGTTTTATTAGGATGACGGAGCTTCTACAGTTATGATCGCATAAAGTGTTCCAGTGGAGGCCGTTTTTCCGATTGAGCTGAGCGTCGTAGCAGGAATCGTACCACCACCCGCCTCCAAAGTCGTCCGCGCACTTAGCGTTGTGGCTCCGGTCGTTGTCGTTATCGTGTGTGGAGAACCTCATATTGTCATGAATGTTTTTTAGGGTGCTGGAGGACAGGGAGTCCCCGGCGTTGCCTTGGTATGTCCCTAACCGGGCTCTGTACTTCTCATCCTCATCATTCAAGAGGAAGCTATCGTACTCCGCGTGCCTTGTCCTATTTTGCGCGTCCTCCAGGACGATTCTGACCTTGTTCCACTTCTGCGTGGTCAGCAGGTGGATGTATTTGTTTCCGAGCCAGTGGTCGGACTCCATGTTGCCAAAGCCGTATTTGTACGTTGTCCAAGACTCGCTCCATGTTATCTCTGTGTCAAAGCTGTTCCTCTGAATAACCGTCCATCCATTACAGTCGTACATGTAGCACTGCACCACCAGCAGGGGAGATCCTTCTGGCCGTATAACGTAGAGGCCATTCTTTCTGTGGCCCAATTGGAAGAGCTCATCACAGTCCCTGGTGTAAAAGACTGAAGGAACATGTGATGGGGGAAAGTTAACAGATCAACATGGTACATTGAATAGCTCAGACAATACTTAGAGTATACCAGACTATAACCCCATATTTACATTTAGGGTATGCACTGAGGTCACTACACTTCCATATATTCATTCTGTGTGTGTGTGTGTATATATATATATATATATACATATATTTATATAACAGAAGAGACCCTGATGAAGTTGGTGTGCTAGCCAACGAAACGCGTAGGGTGTGCGTCGTCACGTTGGAGTCAGTGGTACAGCTGTTGAGGATTTCCCTGAGGGAGTGTAGGGAAGTTGCCTGCTTGGAGTTTTGAATTCCCCGTCTCAGGGAGGTGTGTCTGCATCTGTTAAACACTGGAGTTTACTGCTACTTCAGCTGATCTAGGCTACGGAGCCTTAGGGGAGCCGCTTGTGCTGCCGGACGCAAAATACCAACTTTATTCGGCTGAAGGGGAGGTGTACCACTGCCAGCTATGATCGGAACAGTACTGCCCCAGCTGATTAGTCACGGAGCCTCACGGGACCCGCTTGCAATTCCGGGCGCTATTACCATCTCTGTTTTCAGCAGATCAGGTACTCTGTGTTTGTACAAACTGCTACAAACAGATCCTAGTGTTCCAACTAGATCGCTCGTGCCGAACACCCCCCCCTCACCTGCCGAACACCCCCCCACAACCTGCCGAACACCCCCCCCACCACCTGCCGAACACCCCCCCCACCACCTACCGAACACCCCCCCCACCACCTGCCGAACACCCCCACCACCTGCCCAACACCCCCCCCACCACCTGCCCAACACCCCCCCACCACCACCTGCCCAACATCCCGCCCACCACCTGCCCAACACCCCCCCACCACATGCCGAACACCCCCTCCCCCACCACCTGCCGAACACCCCCCCCCCACCACCTGCCGAACACCCCCCCCCCACCACCTGCCGAACACCACCCCACAACCTGCCGAACACCCCCCCCACCACCTGCCGAACACCCCCACCACCACCTGCCGAACACCCCCCCCACCACCTGCCGAACACCCGCACCACCACCTGCCGAACACCCCCCCCACCACCTGCCGAACACCCCCCCCCCACCTGCCGAACACCCCCCCCACCACCTGCCGAACTCCCCCCACCACCACCTGCCGAACACCCCCCACCACCACCTGCCGAACACCCCCCCCACCACCTGCCGAACACCCCCCCACCACCTGCCGAACACCCCCCCCACCACCTGCCGAACACCCCCCCACCACCTGCCGAACACCCCCCCCCCACCACCTGCCGAACACCCCCCCCCTCACCACCTGCCGAACACCCCCCCCCACCACCTGCCGAACACCCCCCCCACCACCTGCCGAACACCCCCCCACCACCTGCCGAACACCCCCCCCACCACCTGCCGAACACCCCCCCCACCACCTGCCGAACACCCCCCCCACCACCTGCCGAACACCCGCACCACCACCTGCCGAACACCCCCCCCACCACCTGCCGAACACCCCCCCCCCACCTGCCGAACACCCCCCCCACCACCTGCCGAACACCCCCCACCACCACCTGCCGAACACCCCCCACCACCACCTGCCGAACACCCCCCCCACCACCTGCCGAACACCCCCCCCACCACCTGCCGAACACCCCCCCACCACCTGCCGAACACCCCCCCCACCACCTGCCGAACACCCCCCCACCACCTGCCGAACACCCCCCCCCACCACCTGCCGAACACCCCCCCCCTCACCACCTGCCGAACACCCCCCCCCACCACCTGCCGAACACCCCCCCACCACCTGCCGAACACCCCCCCACCACCTGCCGAACACCCCCCCCACCACCTGCCGAACACCCCCCCCCACCACCTGCCGAACACCCCCCCACCACCTGCCGAACACCCCCCCACCACCTGCCAAACACCCCCCACCACCTGCCCAACACCCCCACCACCTGCCCAACACCCCCACCACCTGCCCAACACCCCCCCCACCACCTGCCCAACACCCCCCCCCACCACCTGCCCAACACCCCGCCCACCACCTGCCCAACATCCCCCCACCACATGCCGAACACCCCCCCCACCACCTGCCGAACACCCCCCCACCACCTGCCGAACACCCCACCCCACCACCTGCCGAACACCCCACCCCACCACCTGCCGAACACCCCCCCCCACCACCTGCCGAACACCACCCCCACCACCTGCCGAACACCACCCCCACCACCTGCCGAACACCCCCCCACCACCTGCCGAACACCCCCCCCACCACCTGCCGAACACCCCCCCACCACCTGCCAAACACCCCCCCCACCAGTTGCCGAACACCCCCCCCACCACCTGCCAAATCCCCCCCACCACCTGCCGAACACCCCCCCCACCACCTGCCGAATCCCCAACACCACCTGCCGAACACCCCCCCCCACCACCACCTCCCAACACCCCCTCTTCCCACCAACCCCCCCCACCCTCCTATATATAATTACTGCATCTCCCACTTTGCGACTCAATGGCAGCAAATTATAGTTAATGCTGATTAAATCCGATAGTACCGATACCCATCACCAGAGCCTCGTGAGTCCCCTCTTGAGCTGTATGCGATGTAGCATTTCCTGTCAGATATTGCCCTTTATCTGTGAGTGGGAAACGCTGAAACTGGGGTTCAAACTGGGATTCGCCCACAAAGTCCGTGACGTCACCACTCTGCCTCTCCTTCTCTGTTACATTCTGTGTGTCGGGTAATCTTCTGCAGCTGAGGTATGCTGCTTTACAGCTATGGCATAGCACCATTTAGCAAATCTGGGCCTTGATACATCTGTGACAGATTAATGAGCTTTTACACACAAAGTGGAATCATTGAAGAAGACATCTCACCTTTTCTCTGTTCTAGTTGTTTCAAGTTGATGATCTTATTCACATTTGGGACCATTTCAATGTTGATGATGTCAGAGAGTATGCTTTTAATAGCCTCCTTCGCCCCCTCGCCTGTTGCTGAGAAGGATATGCTCAGTAGTGTCACGAAGCAAAGGATCCACATCTTGGAGGAGAGCATCTTTCTGCCCTGAAATGAAAGGTCACAAACGTCTTATATTTCACTTTACAATCACTTGAAACACAGTGTGGCTTACACTTAAGGAAAGATCGACGTTCGTGTTGGGGTCACCGTGAGAAGCGAGACTTAACGGTATACCGTGATATGGCTTTTATACTGAGTTATTACGATAGGTGTCGGCTTTCAATGTCATTTATTAACTTTAAAGAGCGTGTTTGTCCAGGAAACTGCATCACAGCTGGCCAGCATAAACGGATTCTTTTTATCAGTTTATTAAAAGGTCTCAAGGGGACAAGGCAAATATTGCATTAAAATATGCATATTTATCACCACGTACACGTTTAATATAGAATATGTTCTTGTACAGCGCTGTTAGTTTTATGTAGCACTTTACAGACACAGTCCCTGCCCCGTGGAGCTTACAATCTATGTTTTTGGTGCCTGAGGCAAAGGGAGATAAAGTGACTTACCCAAGGTCACAAGGAGCTGACACCGGGAATTGAACCAGGTTCCCAAACTTTACTCACTGAGCCACTCCTTCTCCAAGGAGATATCTGGCATCAACTCTTTTTTGTAGAGACGGGTGAAAATGCCAAATCCGTTCCGCGGTGTAGAATCGGTCGACGGACTGCTCCAGTTTCAAACCGTGCGAATTAATCCTAAACCGCCACTGGATACAATGCGCTGGTGGATTTTAAGAATCCTCTTGCGGATTGCTGAATCCACGGAATTAATTATTACAATCCACCAGCGGATTACTGAATCCGGGGATTGGATTCGTGAAATCCACCAGCGTAATCTATCGGTGATTTTTTTTTAAAAAAACGGAAAAGACGAATCGTCCCTTTCGAGACCTGATTCGCGGAAATCCGTGGACCAAAGGAACCAGCCAATCCGTGGCAGATCCAAATCCGCAACAAAGAATGCCCATCTCTGCTCTTTAGGACAATTCATATGTAATACTCGCAGTGAGCTGTATATGGGGGTATACACTCATTCTACTCTCTTGTACCGGGATTGTACAAACATCCCTTGTTAGTTGGTATAAATCTGTATTGTAATTCCGCATAGCACGGCCTGTGCTTAATAAATCTGAAACAATACGTATGCTAATATGAGAGAGCAGACGCAATAGATTATTGGTAAGACGCAGCCAGACAAGCAGATGAAGTATATTTCCAAATACAGATCAATATCTCCAAAGCCAGGAAAATAAAACGTTTGAGGTGGTTTCTTAGTGTCGGGGTGCCCAATCTCCCCACTGCGCCCCCCTATCTGCTTCCCTCCCTGCTGGCGCTCCCCTCCCTTATATTGTCTCCGGCTCTCCAGCATCAAATGACGCCGCGGGGGTCACGTGATGACACCGCGTTGCAGTGGCAATGCGTCGCCTACGGTCAGGATAGCTGCAGAGGCCTCGCGCGATTCTCCGGCATTTAATTTAAATACCTTGGGGAAGAGCGCGGGGCTTCTGCAACCGCCGCACCCCACCTGAAAAATCTTGCGCCCCCCAGTTTGCGCACCCGTCTTAGTGCGCAGCCCAGAACATGAAAGCCTTTGTCAGTGTTCTGTGGGGATTTTGGAAGCTGAGGGGTTTACACTAAGAATAGATTATCCTTCCTAAACAAGAAGGCATTGTGCATTTTACAGCTTCTCAAACCTCAAAAATCAACAGGCGTCTCGGTGAGTCACGTCTGGGTGTGTGTTGCCAAGTTCCTGGATTGTGACATCCCCCTTTTTGGCGATGGAGCGTTTTATGAAATCAATAAAGGGTTTTTTTTTTGCGGTTTCTTTATGGCAGTCGATAACGTTATTGTTGTCACAAGAACCAGATGCCAAGGCAGGAACCGTCTTCCGTCCCGGACGTCACGCCATCTTTAGGATGGGCAGGGAGCCGCTGTGATACGCAGAAGATATAACTTTATAGCTGTCTGGCTCGTTACATTTGTACGAATTGACGTGGCGAGCATTTAATGTCATGTTTCTGAGGCGATTGTCTTTTAACCCTTTCAGCTGCTGGCGTGCCCTTGAAAACGTTTGCAGACCCCCAGATACTTCCTTTCCTGGGGAGGTTAATGGAACTTGACAAAGATGTCCCAATCGCACTTGTGTCACATGAATGTCTTCTTTTTATGTTTCTGGAAACTGAAAGGTGCAGGGATGGAAGGGAAGCATATTTCAGAGAGAGAGAAGAGCTAGAACAAGAGGTCATACTCTGACGTTGTATGGTGGGGGGCTCTGGGGGAAATGTGAGGAAGTGCTTCTTCCCCGGAAGGTGGTAGACATTACAGTTACGGAGTTCAAAAATACCCGGGATAACACAAACCTGTCTCCATGGGCCCATACCTTCTCCCCCGTCACTCCGGGCCCATACCTTCTCCCCCGTCACTCCGGGCCCATACCTTCTCCCCCGTCACTCCGGGCCCATACCTTCTCCCCCGTCACTCCGGGCCCATACCTTCTCCCCCGTCACTCCGGGCCCATACCTTCTCCCCCATCACTCCGGGCCTATTCCTTCTCCCCCGTCACTCCGGGCCCAAACCTTCTCCCCCGTTACTCCGGGCCCATACCTTCTCCCCCGTCACTCCGGGCCCATTCCTTCTCCCCCGTCACTCCGGGCCCATACCTTCTCCCCCGTCACTCCGGGCCCATACCTTCTCCCCCGTCACTCCGGGCCCATACCTTCTCCCCCGTCACTCCGGGCCCATACCTTCTCCCTCGTCACTCCGGGCCCATACCTTCTCCCCCGTCACTCCGGGCCCATACCTTCTCCCCCGTCACTCCGGGCCCATACCTTCTCCCCCGTCACTCCGGGCCCATACCTTCTCCCCCGTCACTCCGGGCCCATTCCTTCTCCCACGTCACTCCGGGCCCATACCTTCTCCCACGTCACTCCGGGCCCATACCTTCTCCCACGTCACTCCGGGCCCATACCTTCTCCCCCGTCACTCCGGGCCCATACCTTCTCCCCCGTCACTCCGGGCCCATACCTTCTCCCCCGTCACTCCGGGCCCATACCTTCTCCCCGTCACTCCGGGCCCATACCTTCTCCCCCGTCACTCCGGGCCCATTCCTTCTCCCCCGTCACTCCGGGCCCATACCTTCTCCCCCGTCACTCCGGGCCCATACCTTCTCCCCCGTCACTCCGGGCCCATACCTTCTCCCCCGTCACTCCGGGCCCATACCTTCTCCCCCGTCACTCCGGGCCCATTCCTTCTCCCACGTCACTCCGGGCCCATACCTTCTCCCCCGTCACTCCGGGCCCATACCTTCTCCCCCGTCACTCCGGGCCCATACCTTCTCCCCCGTCACTCCGGGCCCATACCTTCTCCCCCGTCACTCCGGGCCCATACCTTCTCCCCGTCACTCCGGGCCCATACCTTCTCCCCCGTCACTCCGGGCCCATACCTTCTCCCCGTCACTCCGGGCCCATACCTTCTCCCCCGTCACTCCAGGCCCATTCCTTCTCCCCCGTCACTCCGGGCCCATACCTTCTCCCTCGTCACTCCGGGCCCATACCTTCTCCCCCGTCACTCCGGGCCCATACCTTCTCCCCCGTCACTCCGGGCCCATACCTTCTCCCCCGTCACTACGGGCCCATACCTTCTCCCCCGTCACTCCGGGCCCATACCTTCTCCCCGTCACTCCGGGCCCATACCTTCTCCCCCGTCACTCCGGGCCCATACCTTCTCCCCCGTCACTCCGGGCCCATACCTTCTCCCCCGTCACTCCGGGCCCATACCTTCTCCCCGTCACTCCGGGCCCATACCTTCTCCCACGTCACTCCGGGCCCATACCTTCTCCCCCGTCACTCCGGGCCCATACCTTCTCCCCCGTCACTCCGGGCCCATACCTTCTCCCTCGTCACTCCGGGCCCATACCTTCTCCCCCGTCACTCCGGGCCCATACCTTCTCCCCCGTCACTCCGGGCCCATACCTTCTCCCCCGTCACTCCGGGCCCATACCTTCTCCCCCGTCACTCCGGGCCCATTCCTTCTCCCACGTCACTCCGGGCCCATACCTTCTCCCACGTCACTCCGGGCCCATACCTTCTCCCCCGTCACTCCGGGCCCATACCTTCTCCCCCGTCACTCCGGGCCCATACCTTCTCCCCCGTCACTCCGGGCCCATACCTTCTCCCCCGTCACTCCG
The DNA here is from genome assembly GCF_040206685.1 of Ascaphus truei. Classification (NCBI taxonomy): domain Eukaryota; kingdom Metazoa; phylum Chordata; class Amphibia; order Anura; family Ascaphidae; genus Ascaphus; species Ascaphus truei. The sequence continues at coordinate 106,284,387 of NC_134489.1, forward strand.
GGCCCATACCTTCTCCCCGTCACTCCGGGCCCATACCTTCTCCCCCGTCACTCCGGGCCCATTCCTTCTCCCCCGTCACTCCGGGCCCATACCTTCTCCCCCGTCACTCCGGGCCCATACCTTCTCCCCCGTCACTCCGGGCCCATACCTTCTCCCCCGTCACTCCGGGCCCATTCCTTCTCCCACGTCACTCCGGGCCCATACCTTCTCCCCGTCACTCCGGGCCCATACCTTCTCCCCGTCACTCCGGGCCCATACCTTCTCCCCGTCACTCCGGGCCCATACCTTCTCCCCCGTCACTCCGGGCCCATACCTTCTCCCCCGTCACTCCGGGCCCATACCTTCTCCCCCGTCACTCCGGGCCCATACCTTCTCCCCCGTCACTCCGGGCCCATACCTTCTCCCCCGTCACTCCGGGCCCATACCTTCTCCCCCGTCACTCCGGGCCCATACCTTCTCCCCCGTCACTCCGGGCCCATACCTTCTCCCCCGTCACTCCGGGCCCATACCTTCTCCCCCGTCACTCCGGGCCCATACCTTCTCCCCCGTCACTCCGGGCCCATACCTTCTCCCCCGTCACTCCGGGCCCATACCTTCTCCCCCGTCACTCCGGGCCCATACCTTCTCCCCCGTCACTCCGGGCCCATACCTTCTCCCCCGTCACTCCGGGCCCATACCTTCTCCCCGTCACTCCGGGCCCATACCTTCTCCCCCGTCACTCCGGGCCCATTCCTTCTCCCCCGTCACTCCGGGCCCATACCTTCTCCCCGTCACTCCGGGCCCATACCTTCTCCCCCGTCACTCTGGGCCCATACCTTCTCCCCCGTCACTCCGGGCCCATACCTTCTCCCCCGTCACTCCGGGCCCATACCTTCTCCCCCGTCACTCCGGGCCCATTCCTTCTCCCCCGTCACTCCGGGCCCATACCTTCTCCCCCTTCACCCCAGGCCCATACCTTCTCCCCCGTCACTCCGGGCCCATACCTTCTCTCTCCCCCCCCCCCCCCTCTCTTCCCAGGCCCATATCTTCTCCCCCATCACCACTGGCCCATTCCTCTCCAAGGCCTATACCTTTCCCCCCACCCCCCTGTCTCCCCAGGCTCATACCTTCTCCCCCTTTTTCCCCAGGCCCATACCTTCTCTCCCCAGGCCTATACCTTCCCCCAGGCCCATAACGTCTCCCCTTTTTTCCCCAGGTCCATATCTTCTCCCCCTTTTTCCCCAGGCCCATACCTTCTCCCCCCTCCCCAGGCCCATACCTTCTCCCCTCCTCCCAAGGCCCATACGTTCTCCCCCTCCCCAGGCTCATACCTTCTCCCCTTTTTCCCCCAGGTCCATATCTTCTCCCCCTTTTTCCCCAAGCCCATACCTTCTCCCCCCTCCCCAGGCTCATACCTTCTCACCCTCATTTCTCCAGGCCCATACCTTTTCACCCTCCTCCCTAGGCCCCTTCTATCCCACCCCCTCCCCAGGCCCATACCTCCCCCAGGCCCTGCTCCATACATTCGTCCTGGGCCCAATGATTTCTGTTGGAGACCCTGCTTGTAGGTATTAGTGCGAGGAGGTAATAAGGCAGATTGGAGGGGGCGGTTAGGGGTATATTTGGTGACAAGGGCTGAGCTGTAAGGAGGGGCGTGTCATTGAGAGCTTTATAAGTTAGAGCTAGGATTTTATATGTAATTCTAGAAGATATGGGAGGCCAGGGTAGGGATTTGCATAGTGATGAACATAAAAACACTCACACGCACGTAATTAAAGTATAGACTCATCCCAAAGAGTGTGAGTGTTTACTTATTTTACAGTACTTGTTGTACGACGCAACATTAAAAGTTACATTGTATTTCAAACAACCATTTCGTTAACCATACTTCTTACCTGTAGGTGTGCGCCATATATAGGATCGCTGTCTATGTGCGGCACTACACGCAACATACATGTTTGCAAAAACATTTCCTGGGTTGCACCCACAATATATATCCATTTTGGGTTGAGCAAGGTAACGCCCACCACTTGCAGCATAGAGATGAGGTGCAGAGTGAGAAGAGCAGAGGGCCCAGGACAGGGCCTTGTGGGACCCCAACAGAAAGAGGGGGTGAAGAGGAGGAGACACCAGAGAAGGAAACCGTGGAGCAGTTAGATAGGAAGGATGTGAACCAGGATAAGGCTGCATCATGGAGGTCAACGGCGTGTAGAGTGTGCAGGATAAGAGGGCGCTCAACGGTGTCAAGGGCAGCAGAGAGGTTCATGGGAATTAGTAAGGAAAAGTGGCCTTTAAACTTAGCCGTGAGTAGGTCATTGGTCACTTTTGGTAGTGATGTCTCGGTGGAGTGTAGAGAATGGAAACCAGATTGCAAAGAGCCAGACAGGGAGTTAGAGGAGATAAAGGGAGTCAGGCGGTTGGATATAAGCCACTCAAGTAGCTTGGAGGCAATGGGGGGAAGAGCGATAGGGTGGTAGTTAGAGAAATCGACTGGGTCAAGAGAGGGCTTCTTTAGCATGGGCGTGATGAGTGCGTGTTTAAATGAAGATGGGAATGCGGCGGAGATTAGAGAGAGGTTAAAAAGGGACTTAGGGTGGGACAGTGGGCCAGAGAGGGTGCAGCGGAGATGTGAGGGAATTGGGTCAAGGGGGCAGGATGTAGGTTGAGAAGATGAGTGTGGAGACCTCAGGCACAGGGAAAATGGGGATGACTTAAACCTGGGACCCATTTCCCCCATGAAACACTGAGTTTACTAGGTACCAGTGCCTGCCCTCTCTTCCAGCCCAGGACTCTCCCGCTCGTGCCATCACCACGTTCTCCTATACTTGTAGGTGTAAGGTTCTGTGTTTGCTTCACCTTTTTATTTTAACCCATTGTTGCCTAACGTAGCCCCTTTTCTGTACGGCACCTTCCTATTAAACCTGTAGTTTAGTCGCTTGCCTGACTGATTGCAGTCCATGTGCTCTAATGGTTAGCTTAGAATATTTTATTTGTTATGAATAACCCTTTGTGTGCCAGTGGTACCTCTAGGAGCCCTGTGTCCTGAACCTTGGCAGAGGTCTCATTGACCCCTGAAATTACACACTGGTCTTTGAAGTTGGATTGACTCCCTGTGTGAGTCTGGGATTACCACGAAGGGTGGGAGGTTAGCCATGCAGAAGCCCTTGGGTGGCTTCCAACCTCATAGTCTGGTTGGTGGACATTCTACCTCTCTGTGATCTTATACTAGGATTGCTTATTTTGGGGAGCACGGTGCCTGGAGGTCATTAAAGGATACTGTTGTGGTTCATGGGACCAGGGCACTCACTATAACAGGCCGGGGTGTAGAGCTACGCCCCATTCTGTGACAGACCTTTTTCCTGGTTGACGAGCGAGTTTCCATGTGTGAATGGAGACCGGCAGCAGGCGTTTCCTTAACTTTGTATATTACCTTAATTAATTAAAATAATCCATTTAAAAGCAATTCCCAGGCAGACTGTAATAAAGCCCCAGATGTTGCCTGGTTTTATTTCTGTATGTGAAGTTATGGCTTAATCACATTGTGTTAAACACAGAAGCTGTGGCTCGAAGCATAGAAAGAGAAGAGGTATAATCAGTCCCACGATGTATGGGCTTATATTGTATTTGCAGAACCGACTCGCACAAATAAAGCGCCAGACACCACATTGTAATGTTGTATATTTATTCAACGGTTGTAGATCAGAAATAAAAGCTACAAATCAACCAGAGGGGATTTTTCTCAAGAGTTTTTTTGTTTTTCTTTAACAACTTTTTTTGATGATAATAGTTTTATTATGTTTCACATTTCCCGTTTTTCCATATATAATCTTCATGGAAGTTTCCGTGCAGACGGAAATACCTTTGCTGCCGGAGCTGACGCAGAATGCATTGCAAGGACCTCGAGAAGTGAAAGTATTCAGCAACATGGGGTGGGCAAGTCCAGTCCTCAAAGGCCACCAGCAGGTCAGGTATCAGGGATATCCCTGCTTCAGCATAAGTGGCTCAATCAGTGGCTCAGTCAAAGACTGAGCCACTGATTGAACCACCTGGGTTGAAGCTGAGTCAGTGATTGAGCCACCTGTGCTGAAGCAGGGATATCCTGTGTAGCTGAAGCGCAGGACAGGTTTTTCTTCTGGATATCCTAAAAACCTGACCTGTTGGTTGCCCTTGAGGAGTGGAGTTGGCCGCCCCTGACTTAGTGGATCATGTCCAGACGAAATCTTAATTTCTTCGATAAGTGCCATTTGTGACATGTTCACGTGAAAACGTTGCAATCTTTTACACATCCCACCCTGGCCTGACATCTTCTCACTGCTGCTAAATCTACGGTTCTACTTAATCCTGCTCCAGGCTCAGGAAACTGCAGAGAAAGAGTTTGTGTTCCTCCTCGCTGGTCTGAACATGAGCCTGGCCCTCTCTCCCTGGGACCTGCGCACCTTCACTCAGATTGCTGAGTACCACGGCTCAGCCAGAGAACGACTAATCAGAGTAACTTTCACCTTTAAGGTGACGAGGCCACAATGTTACCGGGGACTGCTGCAGCTGCTATACTGCTGTACATTCTGCCTCCCTGGATACTAATCTACAACTCCAATAGTTGGATATTTTACTCATGGGTGGGGGCTGGATCACTTGGGTTGGGGCTGGATATCTTGGGTGGGGGCTGGATCTCTTGGGTGGGGGCTGGATCACTTGGGTGGGGGCTGAATCTCTTGGGTGGAGGCTGAATCTCTTGGGTGGAGGCTGAATCTCTTGGGTGGGGGCTGAATCTCTTGGGAGGGGCTGAATCTCTTGGGTGGGACTGAATCTCTTGGGTGGGACTGAATCTCTTGGGTGGGGGCTGAATCTCTTGGGAGGGGCTGAATCTCTTGGGTGGGACTGAATCTCTTGGGTGGGGACTGAATCTCTTGGGTGGGACTGAATCTCTTGGGTGGGGACTGAATCTCTTGGGTGGGGACTGAATCTCTTGGGTGGTGGCTTAATCTCTTGGGTGGGGGTGGATCTCTTGGGTGGTGGCTGAATTTCTTGGGTGGGCACTGGATCTCTTGGGTGGGGACTGGATCTCTTGGGTGGGGACTGATTCTCTTGGGTGGGGCTGGATCTTCATTTGAAAGTGAATGAGCGCCACTCGCTGTGCAGGACACAGAGATCCTTACTAGCTGTCGGTGTGAATGGGATAACTGTCGCCAGGTGCAGGAAGCTTAGCAACGTAGCAATTCTTCCTGCTGGGCTGTATCATAATGCTGGCAGACCTGCAGGGCCTGGCCTCATCACACAAGCCTCTCCAGTATATGCCGTGGTCGCTGTTGAGGAGGGCAGAGCGGCAGCTGTCAAACCACCAGCCTCCTCCGTGCTCCTCCGCACAGTTCTTGCTCCACCTGTCGTTGTCCCTGTCTTTAGTGGAAAACTTCATGTTGTCATGTGTGCCTGTCTCATTCATGGTGGTGAGCGCATCCCCCGCGTCCCCAGAGTAGTCTCCCAACCTCAGAGCGTAGTCATTCTTCTCACTGTCCACCCCGAAGCTATAGTAATCGGCTTTTCGCTCTACCCCCTTAGCGTCAACTATATGGAACCGTACGGTGAAGGCGTTCTGCCTGGTTATGAGGTATATCAATTCGTTACCCAGCCAGTGATCCTGCATCAGATTACCAAAGCCGCTCTTATACAGGCTCCAGGTCGGGGAACCAAAGATCTGCCTTTCTCCATTGTTTCTCTGCAGGACAGTCCAGCCTCCACCTTCAGCATTGAGGTCGCAATATACCACCAGCGGAGGTGAGCCCTTGGGCTGGATCACGTAGAGACCGCTCTGGCTTCTCCCTCGGAGGAAGGCGGCCCTGCAGTCCTTTGCAAGCAGTTCTGGGAAATACATTTGGAAGCAGACAACATTGTTAGGAACAGCAGCTTCTGCAAAGTCAAATAAGCCATCCAAACATATCACGCAGGTTTCGGCGCGGAGAACAGATTCATGAAGGCAGCACAGCCAATAAACCTGAAGGAAAATCTGCCCCAAGGCTACGTGAAGGTGAAGGTGTGTCACAGGTACAACCGTGCACTTTCCAACACAAGGTTTTAGGTCTGATTGCTGCCTCAACTACCAATATTCTGTTTAAGCAAAATACTCAGACAAAAACACATCGTTACTAGCAATCTTCTGCCATAAGATTTAAAGTTACAGTAACGTGTCTCCCAGTCCCAGGTGTTATCTGAAGGCAAAGGACTGCTCGGTAAAGCCTGCCCTTTATCTCTCTGTGGCCCACACTCAGCGGGGTAGTGGAGGCAGTGAGTACATCTCAAGCAGCTGCAGTGAGGTAATACAGTAAATGTATCTGAGACTGCTTGGCACAAGGGAACTATTGGGGCAGGAAAAGACAATCACAAGGAGATTAGCTGTAGTTATTCTCTCTTAGATTGCCCACAACATAGACTATAGTAATACAGAATGAATGCGAGTATGTATGTTTACCTTTATTTATATAGAGCCCAGAATGTACTCAGTGTTTTACAAAAAAGACAGGACATTACAGGAAATTATAATACAAAGTGCAAACAAAATCAGACAATAGGAAAGGAAATGTTGGTAGGAGGGACTGTGGGGCAGTGGGCATTAGTCTGGGCTATTGAAATGCTTCATGTAAGAGGTGAGTTTTAAGGTTTGAGTTAAAGGTGGGGAGAGGTGCTTGGTGTATACTGAGGGTGAGGGAGTTCCACAGATAAGGTGCAGTGAGGGAAGGGAGTTTAAGGTGAGAGAGAACAGTAGAGGTGACAGGGGTGGAAAGGAGACAGTTCTGGGTAGAGCGCAGGAGATGAGCAGAGGCATAGTGAGAGATGAAAGCTGATATGCAGGGAGGAGCAGATGAGGGGAGAGCCATGATGGTAAAGAGGAGAACTTTGTGGGTGATCTGAAACTTGATGGGAAGCCAGGAGAGAGAATTAAGGAGGAGATGACTCTGGGTGCTGAGACTGTTTTGGGAGAAAGTGAAATGATTCTAGCAGCAGAATTTTGGATAGATTGCAGGGGAGAAAGTTATGAGGCAGGGAGGCCTGTTGGCAGGATTGAAGAACAAATGCACTAATTGGTCCTTAACCTGCCAGCATCGACATAACTACAGCAGGTTACACAGTAATAATACTGTTACTTACCAGGATGCACAGTAATAATACTGTTACTTACCAGGATGCACAGTAATAATACTGTTACTTACCAGGAGGCACAGTAATAATACTTTTACTTACCAGGATGCACATCGCCACGTGGAACATTCAGAAGCTCGGACAGCTGTCTTTCCTGTAGCATGTGTCTGTTCGCTATTTGACCAAACAACTCTTCACGGCTAATGGGTTTCAGTAGTTTAGAAGATACATGTGTTATGGTGACAAAAACGCACAAGCAAAGTGCCCAGCAAGGAATCATTCTAATAAAGGAAAGCAAGAGACATTTTGTATTAAAAAACAAAACTCACACAACAGACACATTTGTTCCAGTTCAGCGTTAAAGAGACAGAACGCTACTGTACTTAATCTAGTAGAATCTGAACAATGTTCTTATAACGATATATATAATGAGTCTTTTCTTCCCAACCCTTTAGTATTAGATCAAGTGATTATTGTTCAAACAATGCTTCTTCCTACATCGTTTCCCTGGACAAACTTGGACAATTAGATGCTCGTCTCAGTGTATCGTGAACCGTTAGATTTCTGTTGTTCCTTTCTGTGCAGCAAATGCATTAATAACATACACTAAGCGCTATGTACATTAATGGCGCTATATAAATAAAGACATACAATACAATACACTGTACACACAGAGAATGCCGCAGTATCCCCTTCAGGAAGCCCGTAGAGAATTGTGACAGGTAGCTAGTCCTACGACTTACGTCTCTCCTTATCCCGGGGGAGGGCAGGGCGGCTCTGTCCTTACACCTCACACAACAGCATTGACGTTTAATCCGGTGGGGCTGTAATATTTTATACGTGGATGGGATAGAGGAGGGGGCTGCCTGAGCTGTTTGCGCAGGGAGTTGCTGATGGGTTTTATGGCGGCTGGTACTGCTCCATGGAGATCCGGAATCCTGACTATCATCACATGCAAGACATGTCACCCCTCCACGTTCAGCAGATTGTACACGGCAAACGGAGATATTTGAATAGCAAGTTGATCACATAATAAAGATATCAGGAAACACATCATCCATTGTAAATACTGTCAAAGGGCAGAGACTCAAATCTTTGTGGCAAAAGTGGCCAACCTTTGCAATGTTTCCCGTCTGTGATTGGCGAGCAGCTACCTGAGGTTTCCTGAGACCTCACTTAATAACACCTGACATTTGATCCTTAAAGATAAGCTCATTTTATTTCACCATATTTTTAAACATAATCATTTTTAAAAGGTTATTAAATGTTATACCAATCATTACAAATTATATCAAATATAACACAGCTGTTAGTTTCTGTATATATATATATATTTATATATATATATATATATATATATATATATATATATATATACAGGCAGTCCTCGGTTATCCGACACAATGCGTTACTCAAAATGGCGTTGTAAAGCGAAACGTTGTAAAGCGAAACACGTTTTCCCATAGGAACACTGTTTAAATGAAAGGTTCCGTTCCTGAAGGCATTTTTAACACTAAAATACACCAAATATTTTATGCAGGCAATAAGATACAGTAGCGACATATCTTATTGCACTAAATACCGGCGGCATGCCGGGATCTGCCCCAGCTGCCGCCAGTAATGCACGCGCGCCGCCGCGTTCCCCCACTAACCCCCCCTCCTCCATCGCGCGCAATTTACACACCCTTCCGGACCCCTGTACCCCTTCTGCTCTGCCACTCTGCTTCCCCGAACCCCCGCTTACCTTAATTTCATCTCCAGGGGTGTCGGGGAAGCCTGGGGAAGCCGGGGAAGACGGGGAAGACGGGCACGCATGTGACTGTGACGTCACAGTGCGCCGCCACGCGCCGCGGCTACCCGCTTCCCAGCCACATACAGCCAGCGGCTTTTGCTCGAATAAGAGCTGCCGCTGCTGTATGCAGCACACACATAAATTATATAGTGTATATACTGTATTATATATATAATATAACATAATAAATAATATATTATATAGTATAATAGTATATAGTATAATATTATATATTATATATATACGCTCTTACGACGCTTTGCAATGTTGTTTATGTGAATGTGTATATATATACACACATACACAACGTTGCAAAGCGTCGTAAGAGCGTTGGATAAGCCATTTTGGCGTTGTAAAAATGAATATAGGTATGCATTGCATAGCGTTGGATAAGCCATTCGTTGTAAAGCGAAGTGTTGTAAAACGAGGACTGCCTGTATATATATATCCTAAGAGGATGAAAACCAGTTACCTAGAAGGGTTGAAGGTAACACAACTATTTTAAAAAGGCAATCCAAGCGGCACTTTAAAAAAAATATATATATATAAAATATATGCAGCATTTGATTACCTTTATTGAAACGAATTGCCTACCCTGCTGTTCTCCCGTGATCAATCTCCCTGCTTCCCAGGGTTCACTAAATGACTGCCTTTCAGCTTCAATCAATTCTTCAGTCAGTGTAACTTAGTAGCTACAATGTATTCTTACATTACATTCTTACATGACTGGTACAGTTTGCAACTCAAAATGCTGGGAATATTGGCAACAAATTATCACAAACAGGAAAGAGTTACAAAGATCTTGCACTGCTGGGGAGGTGGGATAAACCTGCTATAGAAATCAGAAGATGCTCAGTATATTAATACTGGCATTAAGGTTGAATAATAATTAAAATAAATGCAGTAAGTATTGTCAAATACTACAAAACTGATGTATTTTACGAAAATCACACACGTGGGATATTGCTTGAGAATCAGATTCACTAAACGGTGTTAAACTATAAGGCTCCTTACTTCCATCCAAATAAAAGTGCTTCAGCGTGACTTGTGCTGACGTCGCTTAGTGTCTGTGTATTCACCTGCAGATAAAAGCACACAGGGGCCCATCCACGTGATATGACATTGTGCTGTAAGTTTGACGTGGAACATTTTGCCACGTGTCCGTGTACACCCTCTGAAATGCCCATGTTCATTTGTATTGTGCAATAAAACGAGACTACAGATATAGGTCTTTCTTCTGCAATGTGCGACCGCGCCGATCCAGCTCTGTGGCGTGAAAAGCCGCATTGAGTTCTGTGCGACAGCGCAAGAACGGAGCTATCACACTTTATGGAATAATGGCCTATGGGTGCATGCATAATCTGGGGGATTGCACTAGTTCCTATGCAAACCAATAGGACATTGGTGGTTAACTCCAGTCCTCAAAAGCTGCCAACAGAGAAGGTTTTAAGGATATCCCTGCTTCAGCACAGGTGGCTCAATCAGTCCCTGCTTCAGCAAAGGTAGCTCAATCAGGCCCTGCTTCAGCACAGGTGGCTCAATCAGTCCCTGCTTCAGCACAGGTGGCGCAATCAGTGGCTCTTCGACTGAGCCACCTGTGCTGAAGCAGGGATACCCTTACAACCTGACCTGTTGGTGGCCCTTGAGGACTGGAGTTGGCCACCGCTGCACTAGGGGTTAAAGCTGCAGTTCAAGCTCCCGTTTTTTTCTTTACTTCAATAGTTTCATGTGGGCAATCTCTACTTACCTAAAGAACTGCATAGCTGCCGGTCAATTCGTTCTCCGTCTATTGATCGGCGAAGTTTGGCGACATCTTTAGATCTGGGGAATGTAAATGGTTGCTATAGGAACAAACATGCTTGTTAAAATAGAATACAAGAAAATTAGTATTTCAAAGTTGTTGTTTTATAAAACAGAAAATGCTAAAAGTGTTTTTTCTTACTACAGAAGTGATGTATTTAAAAAAAAAACCACAAATGCAGGATATTGCCTGAACTGCAGCTTTAAAATGGTAGAAAACCTGAATTGGAGAATTACATTTACCAATGTATAACTACATTCACCAACTGTAATTATAATAACTGTCATTTTTGGTGTAACATTATATTGTAATTAAATACTTATTTTCAGTTTCCACCCAGTTTTATTGGAAATGAAATAAATGTGACAATTGATAGGATTATGGGGTGCCCAGAAATTGGATCATCTTAGTAGAAGATCGCTGTAGAAAGCTTGGGAGACGCACAATGGTAACACAATGCCTGTAGTATTGAGAGATGTCAGTAGCCAAGGAGGGGATTTCCCTGCTCTGTAGGGTGACCGTGGGATGTGTGGTGACGCTAGCCTGGTAACCAGCTGGACAGCACCACTGCCACCTCACTGCCATGTCCTGACACCTGCTATCCCCACTTTATATTGCTGAGGAATCGTAGTGATAAAATCAGAATTAAAAGAGCTTGCGGAGCAAAAGATTATTAAAATAAAAAAACAATAAGAGGTTTTAACCCCTTCAGCATTGGGCGGTCACGCTTCCACCACTAACGGTGTTAAAATGCTGTTAGTGCCCCCCTGCAGGGCTGGTTAACTATTGTTCTTGCTATTTGTATGTAAAGCAATACAAATCAATTATTCTTTTCACAAAAAGGGGCAATCATGCAATATCCTAAATGTGTGTTATTAAAAAAAAAAAAAAAATCAGTTTTGTAGTATAACATAATACTTACAGTACTATATATATTTTTTAGTTCAACTCAATGGCATCTTTAATCCGTTTTAATATACTGAGCACCCTTTGATTTCTATAGCAGGTTTATCCCACCTCCCCAGCAGTGCAAGATCTTTGTAACACTTTCCTGTTTGTGATCATTTGTTGCCAATATTCCCAGCAATTTCAACTGCAAACTGTAAGAATAGATAATGTTACCTTAGTGATATAAGAATACATTGTAGCTGCTGAGTTACACTGACTGAAGGATTCATTGAAACGGGAAGGCAGCCATTTAGTGAACCCTGGGAAACAGGATCTTTGCTGATCAATCAGGAGAGAACGAACTGAGCGGCAGCTTAGGTAATTAGTTTTAAATAAAGATAATCAAAAGCTATATATATTAAAACAATAGTGACAAAAAATAGAAAAAACACTGCACACCAAATAGTGATAGTCAAATATAGAAACAATGAATAAATATACAATAAAGTGATTAAATGAATTATTAGTGAAAATAAAATATTGGAAGATACTTATATACAGTGACTGAGTATGAATAGTGATAAAAACGATGTAAATCACAAGTGTCTGGATAAAGATAACAGGAGTAAATTAAAAACAGGGCAAAATTTCATAGTGAAGTATGTAAAATATGTATTGGTATATTCATAATAATAATAATAATTGAATAATAATTTATATATTTTATTCATATTAATGATTAATAATTTATTGTGTGTAATTCATCCTTTTTTCAGTGGATTAACTCTTCCCTTCCCTTTCTAATTTTATCCTGTTTTTTTCCCTTCTTTTTTTCTATTGTATTTACGATATTATCCCATTCAGTCCTACTTTTTACCAATCCGTTCTATCTGATTTTCATGCATCCTCCAAGATTATTAAAGGCTGATATATCCAGTGATACTAATTATTTTTTGAAACCATGTATCTAGCTATGTTTTATTTCAGAGAAATATGCATTTTCATTAACTCATATCTATATTTTACATATAAGTTCATGTTATTTAGTTTTTTCCCTCGTTTTCCCTTTTTTAATTATCATTAAAATTGTCGGTAAAAGTTTAATATGAATTTTATTATTATTGTATAAATATATTACATGTTTATTGATGTTTGTTCTATTGAGATCATCTGCAGAATCACTGTTATGATTGGATAATATTCCTGCCTCTGCTGGCCCAATCACAAGACTCCGCGGTGAGAAAAGCGTAAATAAGAAACACAGTCTGAGGTTATTTTGAAACAGAATAACACGTGTATTTATTCAAGTCAAGTGCACAATGGAGACAGCTTCAAAACAAAAGCTCTCTAAATAATAACACGATATGCCATATATTTATACCCTAAAACCTAAAGCTCCACCCCTTTATGGGGGGGCTTGCACGTCACTAAACATTACCTCATTTTGTAATACATAACAATACTAAAGCTGATGTCATTTTGTAATACATAACAATATTGTATAACTGCCTGTCAGCTAAAAACCATTATGGGGTTAAATGTGATGTCAGTTCTGCCACTTGGCACACTGTGTGAGAAACAGTTTATCTTAGACTACTAACGAGGCTTTCTCATAACCTTTAGCCTGTTTACACTTTTAATTTGAAGCTGATTGGATGAGGAAGGGTCAATAAATTCAACAAAGAGCGAAAACATTCCATTCTCTGCTTCACACATTTGTTTATACAGAAATGAAACACAGAAATTAAGACTCACAGAGACAAGACAAGATGGCGGATTGAAATATTCACACAAAATGGCTTCATCCTAAATGCTGTTATGTTGTTATGCCAGACCCCCTAATGTCTCAACTTCGTCAGTGGCTTTATATATTGCCTTTGAACTTGAAATCACTACACCCTGAAGAAGTAGTTGCTTACTATGAAATGCGTAGGAATTGTGGCAATATTGTGCATGTTCTATGATTTTTGGACACACCAGGAATACACTGTTGTTGCACTCGGAGTGTGTAAGGCATTATAGGACGTTTTGTTCATCAAGCTGGTAGCAATATTAAGCGACGGAACCAGGCTGACGTCATTGTCAGCCGCCGAAACTCTGTCACGCGCGTCCAGCATTTTCCGACAATGTGTCGGGGCCACGCAGTGGCAAACACAACGCGGGAAGCCTAGTACACCAGGACCGAGGCTGCCAGCAGGAGTTTGTGTTTCCTGGACAGGAGATCCCGGATACTTCACCTGGCACAGCCGGCGGGATCGGAGGATCGATGTGGGAGATGCTGTTGTGGTAACATGTCCCTAACATGTCATGCTCTTTTATCTTTATCCTGACATACATGTAATACTCACCTGCTGATTGAATATATCAATACATTTTTTACATACTTCACTGAGATTTTGCGCTGTTTTTCTTTATATATTAAAACAAAACGAAAAAATATATATATTTTAACGTCTCTCTTTAAATGAATTGCAAATATTTTTGTCAGCAATATATTCCCTCGCTGTCAGTGGGGCAGCGAAACATGGCATATTCGGGTTCATGCACTAAAATAACATTGTCATTCGTTTTTTTCACAGGGCACCCTTATTAAAGTTAGGCTTGTATTATAGCAAGCGCGTGGGGGTGCGCGCATGATGTTGCGCGTGCATGTGGCACGCGCGTTGTGCATATAGGCCAAACAATGACGCGCGCGTCCAGGAGGTGTTGCCATGACGTCACATCGGTAGGCCTCACTGTGATTGGCTCACAATGTTACATGGCACTGCAGCCGCTGGAAAATACGCATTTCTTCGTACTTCCACCAAGCTGCCGCGCCAACGCTGTCTGCCGCACGCGTGCGTCGGTAGTGGATACACTGTCGTAGGAAGACAGGTATTTCTCATTGCCGTGCGCACGCACTTAGTATAATACAAGCCTTAGTCTGAAGCACCCTTGGGTGACATGGGACCCGGTTACCATGTTCCCCCTCTGTGTGATGTATTACCCTCGCTCACATTGTAAATCACGCATCTACAGTAGTACAGACTTTATTTCTTTTCTCTCACAGGGAAGTTTTAGGCCCAGTTGGGGGCTACAGTAGCATGTTATCAGAGATGTGTATGTTCAAGTATCTGATAAAGAAACACATCTTTGGTTTAAGGCTAAAACCTGCTTTACAAATATCTTGTTTACTACCCTTTTTGTTTCTTACAGTATTATTTATTTGTATAGCGTTATTTATTTATCCTTTCAGTTGCTTTTTACCTGTTCAGCTCACCTGAGTGATATGCGGGTTCTTTGCTGTTCAATGCTCAAAAGTGTAAGTGTCCCCTTTCATTAGAATAGATCTGTATAGAGAGGTATTGGTACCTCCTTATACCATCCCACGCAATACATATATGTAGGGCAGGGGTTGGGCCCCCAACAGGTCAGGTTTTCAGGATATCCCTGCTTCAGCACAGGGGGCTCAAACAGTGGCTGAGTCGAAGAACAAGGATAGCCTGAAACCCTGACCTGTTGGGGCCCCTTGTGGACTGGAGTTTCCCGCCCCTGGTGTAGGGATTTGACTCCCACGCAAGGTCGATCTAGTTCAAAGCTTTAACCATTTCCACTTACCCAGAAACGGTTTCTTAGGATGATGTTTAGATAGTAAAGGCGCTCTTAACCCCTTCACTGCCAGAGGGGCTCGTAAGCCCCGTGAAGGGGTTAACAGCAACAACTTTTTACCCTGGATTTCACAAGACAGGCAGAGAGCCCAAGGCGAGGGCTGTCTTACTGCAAGCGGGACCTGGCACAGTAAAACTCTGTAATGCAGTATTCACAGCTCAGCAATACATATTAACACAGCCCCAAGGCTCTAATTTGTGGAGGTCATTTGTGAATCCCGCCAGCTGGGATGAAGGGTCATTTTTATCACTATGCTGTTCTTTCTTTCAGAATGTGGCTTCATTGTATTCAGATTTGTTTTTAAACTGATTTCTTTTTTTTAAGCTGTTCCATCCTTCACTGACTCAAGTGTACACTTTGTAATAGAAACCCCGTCACTATATGGGAAAATTAGTATATAGGTGGGGAGGTCCCATTTATCACAAGACCCCTCGGTGAGATCGGTCCTGACGTATTTCATGTATATGTGGCCAAGATCTGCGCCGGATTTTCATCCATTTTGCAAACGTATTGCGCAAGGCCAGGATAAAGGCTTTAACCTCATCTCCCTCTTGTTGAGTGGTTGTGATGTGTTTCAAACATTGGACGAATCATAAGATGAAGTGTTAATTCACCGCGAGAAATTAATTCAATAGAAATTGCTGTGTTAGTCCAGCTGCGATAGTGCCGAGTGAATGAGCACCTCTCAATAATAATAATAATAGCATGTTCTTGTATAGCGCTGCTAGTTTTACGTAGCTCTTTACAGAGACAGTTTGCAGGCACAGGTCCCTGCCCCGTGGAGCTTACAATCTATGTTTTTGGTGCCTGAGGCACAGGGAGATAAAGTGACTTGCACAAAGTCACAAGGAGCCGACTCCGGGAATTGAACCAGGCTCTCCCCGCTTCACACTCAGTGCCTTTTTTATTTGGACAAACAATTGATATTTTTGGACAATCTTTCAAGAGTTCTCCTCTCTTCCCCAGGAAGTCGGTGGGCTGTGGGTGAGCCAGTATATTGTGGGGTAAATAGATGACGCTGCGCGCCACTCGGCGCCGCTACAGCGGCAGCTGAGAATGGCTGCAAACCGGAGCAAATAAAGAAAACAGAGATGTTGAAACCCAGGGCCTATAGGGGTTACATCAGGGCCAAAGGGCACGGCAACGTGCGGACGCAAGAATATTAACATGTTTTCCCCTCTCAGTGGACAGCTGCTCAAGGACCCTGGAAGTGTGGACCATGGGGTCATTCCTTCATTAATGGGGCGAACGAATGGGCGAAGGATCAGGAGGAGGTGAATTGGCGTTGGCCTGGGAGGAGAGGAAGGTGCTTGGTTGATCTGTAACCGGCTCTGGACAAGGCGCCAGCAGAATTTCAGGTGAAATTTCAGGCCAATTGCTGGCTGCTGGGCAAGGATCTCCCCCCCCCCCCCCCCCCAATTTAGCATGGAGCATGCTGGGCTGGCGGGCAGGCTAGTAGGATTTTAACAGCGGATGTTAAAATAAAGCTGTGACCTTTTCTTCCAACATTGTGTGGTCTCCATTATTTGGTTTAGCGTCACAAAGGTGGGGCGGCGCATAAAGCCTTTGTGTCGCGCTGCGTGATTACACTGACTCTGTGTCACTGTGTGTTATTACGCTGACTCTGTGTCACTGTGTGTTATTACACTGACTCTGTGTCACTGTGTGTTATTACACTGACTCTGTGTCACTGTGTGTTATTACGCTGACTCTGTGTCACTGTGTGTTATTACACTGACTCTGTGTCACTGTGCGTTATTACGCTGACTCTGTGTCACTGTGTGTTATTACGCTGACTCTGTGTCACTGTGTGTTATTACACTGACTCTGTGTCACTGTGTGTTATTACGCTGACTCTGTGTCGCGCTGTGTGATTACGCTGACTCTGTGTGTCACTGTGTGTTATTACGCTGACTCTGTGTCACTGTGTGTTATTACGCTGACTCTGTGTCGAGCTGTGTGATTACGCTGACTCTGTGTCATGCTGTGTGATTACGCTGACTCTGTGTCACTGTGTGATTACGCTGACTCTGTGTCGCGCTGTGTGATTACGCTGACTCTGTGTCGCGCTGTGTGATTACGCTGACTCTGTGTCGCGCTGTGTGATTACGCTGACTCTGTGTCACTGTGTGATTACGCTGACTCTGTGTCGCGCTGTGTGATTACGCTGACTCTGTGTCGCGCTGTGTGATTACGCTGACTCTGTGTCGCGCTGTGTGATTACGCTGACTCTGTGTCACTGTGTGATTACGCTGACTCTGTGTCGCGCTGTGTGATTACGCTGACTCTGTGTCGCGCTGTCTGATTATGCTGACTCTGTGTCGCGCTGTGTGATTACGCTGACTCTGTGTCACTCTGTGTGATTACGCTGACTCTGTGTCACTCTGTGTGATTACGCTGACTGTGTCGCGCTGTGTGATTACGCTGAGTCTGTGTCGGTCTGTGTGATTACGCTGACTCTGTGTTGCGCTGTGTGATTACGCTGACTCTGTGTCGCACTGTGTGATTACGCTGACTCTGTGTCGCGCTGTGTGATTACGCTGACTCTGTGTCACTCTGTGTGATTACGCTGACTCTGTGTCACTCTGTGTGATTGCGCTGACTCTGTCGCTCTGTGTGATTACGCTGACTCTGTCATTCTGTGTGATTACGCTGACTCTGTGTCGCTCTGTTATTACGCTGACTCTGTGTCGCTCTGTGTGATTACGCTGACTCTGTGTCACTCTGTGTGATTACGCTGACTCTGTGTCACTGTGTGATTACGCTGACTCTGTGTCACTGTGTGATTACGCTGACTCTGTGTCGCTCTGTGTGATTACGCTGACTCTGTGTTACTGTGTGATTACGCTGACTCTGTGTCGCTCTGTGTGATTACGCTGACTCTGTGTCACTCTGTGTGATTACGCTGACTCTGTGTCGCGCTGTGTGATTACGCTGACTCTGTGTCGCGCTGTGTGATTACGCTGACTCTGTGTCGCTCTGTGTGATTACGCTGACTCTGTGTCGCTCTGTGTTATTACGCTTACTCTGTCGCTCTGTGTGATTACGCTGACTCTGTGTCGCTCTGTGTGATTACGCTGACTCTGTGTCGCGCTGTGTGATTACGCTGACTCTGTGTCGTGCTGTGTGATTACGCTGACTCTGTGTCGCTCTGTGTGATTACACTGACTGTCGCTCTGTGTGATTACGCTGACTCTGTGTCGCTCTGTGTGATTATGCTGACTCTGTGTCACTCTGTGTGATTACGCTGACTCTGTCACTCTGTGTGATTACGCTGACTCTGTGTCACTGTGTGATTACGCTGACTCTGTGTCGCTCTGTTATTACGCTGACTCTGTGTCGAGCTGTGTGATTACGCTGACTTTGTGTCGCACTGTGTGATTACGCTGACTCTGTGTCACTCTGTGTGATTACGCTGACTCTGTGTCACTCTGTGTGATTACGCTGACTGTGTGTCACTCTGTGTGATTACGCTGACTCTGTGTCACTCTGTGTGATTACGCTGACTCTGTGTCACTGTGTGATTACGCTGACTCTGTGTGATTACGCTGACTCTGTGTTGCTCTGTGTGATTACGCTGACTCTGTGTCGCTCTGTGTGATTACGCTGACTCTGTGTCGCTCTGTGTGATTACGCTGACTGTGTGTCACTCTGTGTGATTACGCTGACTCTGTGTCACTCTGTGTGATTACGCTGACTCTGTGTCACTCTGTGTGATTACGCTGACTCTGTGCCGCTCTGTGACAATGGTGCTTTGCATCTATTCTGCTTTCTTTACCTTTATCCGGGCTAGCTAGTTAATTGACAAAAAGTTATATGGACGAAGGGGAAAAACAGCTGGACACATTTTATAAGGAGATGTTTTTATTTCCCCCGTTCTTTATGTCACTTTTATGTATTTATGTAAGGCGGTAATCTTGCCCGTTTCAGAAACCTGCATCAAGTGCATGAAACATTTCTTGCATGTCACGAGAATGCAGATTAAATATCAGACTAAATGACACCACAATACTTTGGAAGTAATCTGCTTGATGCACAGAACCAAAGTTGTCATTATAATAAATTCACTTTGCTATCTTTCCTGGCCTGAATTTCTCAGGCACTCTCTCTCTCTCTTGGGGTCTGCATCCATCACCAGAATAGCATGCTGTCTTGGCTCTTTTCCCTGAAAAATGTAATATTCTACTTCATACATAATTGAGCAGAATAAGTAGAAAAGCATTTACAGGGGCAGATAACAAGTGTTGGAGATTAAATCTGCAAAAAAAAAAAAATCAGAGGTAATACCGGACACATATGTGTCCGGTATTACCATTTTTGCGGTGGCGGAGGGCAGCACAAGCACGAGGGCGGCGCGAGGGCAGGCAGTGCAGAGAGTAGTACTGAGACTGGGGGCGAGCAGGAGCATTCGTGTGTGTGTGTGTCTGTGTGCAGCTCGTCCCTGATTGGAGGAGCGGAGAGCCAATCAGAGGACAGCGGGGCGGAGCCCACACCCAGCGGCCCACAGACGTCTGTGTCCTTCCGGGCAATAAGGTAAAGACACAGATTGGGGAATTGGGGGGCCAGGGTGAGATGGTGACAGGATGGGGGGGGGGGGCCAGGGTAAGATGGTGAAAGAATTGTAGGGCAGGTTGAGATGATGATGATGATGATGATGGGGGGGATGAGATGATTATTGGGGGGGGATATGATGGTGATGGAGGCCAGCCTGGGGAGATGAGATCATGATGATGGGGGATATTTTAAATGTATTGGGGAGGTTGGGGTATATTTTAAATGTATTGGGGAGGTGGGGTATATTTTAAATGTATTGGGGAGGTGGGGGTATATTTTAAATGTATTGGGGAGGTGGGGGTATAATTTAAATGTATTGGGGAGGTGGGGGTATATTTTATATGTATTGGGGAGGTGGGGATTTTTTTAAATGTATTTGGGGGAAGTGAGGGTATTTTTAAAATATATTTGGGGAGAGGTGGGGGTATTTTTTAAATGTATTTGGGGTGCGTGGGGGTATTTTTTATATGCATTTGTAGGGTTTGGGGGTATTTTTTTATATGTGTGCGGGGGGGCGTGGGTGCCCAGTATTTTTGGACAAGCCACCTGGCAACCCTATCTGTGCAGGCAAGCTGGGCCCTCCCCTTTTTTGGCTGCCGCCGCCCCCCTCCCTTCCCTCAGCACCGCCCATCTGTCCCTCCCTTCCCTCCTGCAGGACTCCCTAACCAGGCCTCCGCAGGCCTGCTGGTCTCTGCTGCCTTGTACCGGCCATGCTGCTCCAGCAGGCCCATCCAAGGGCCTCAGGTAAGCCGACATGCCCCAGGCCCCCCTTATACCACCCTCCCAGGCACCTTACCCACCCCAAGGGGGAGGGGCTTATTTTTATGTGGTTGTTTGGGGGATGGGGGGCTGTGTGTGTGTGTGTGTGTGTGTGTGTGTGTGTGTGTGTGTGTGTGTGTGTGTGTGTGTATTGGGGAGGAAGGTTATTGAGTGGGGGGAGGGGATAAAAATACATGGGGATGGGAGAGGTGGTTGTTAATAGAGAGGGGGGGGGAAGGAAAGGGTGACGGGGGAGTGTAAGAGGGGGGTGAGAGTGAGGTGTGTGGGAAGGGGGGTGGAAGAGAAAACGGGGGGTGGGGGGTTCTCGCACGGCCGCAGACACGTGGGTGTGGAGCCCCGGTAGAAGAACGTTAGTCCTGGACCCCGGGAAAGCTGTCTGTGGCCCTGACTCTGATAACGACACTGAGTTTGTAGCAGAGGGACCTCGTGCAAATGGGATTGGAGATGCAACCATGTATGAGCTCCAAGAGCATAGATGGTAGATGCCAAGCAGGGCAAAATCAGTATTGAATGGTTAAGTGGAGTTGACACCGGGGCATATATATAACGGGTACAGACTGTAATGATGGAGCAAAAAGCTAATAACGGGTATAGCAAGAGAGGGCTACAATAAAGGGGAACACGAGGTACTCACTCAGTCCCTAGCCCTGGCGATTCTGCCCGGTGTGGAGTCCACGCGAATCACAAGGAATCACCGCTCTGCTCTCCTCCTTCCAGCTCCAGTCCTGTGTAGAGACGTCTCCCTCTGTGTCTGCGACTGCTTCCGCTTCCGGTGGTGAACGCTGATCCTCACATGTGACAGCAGAGAAGGGGAAGGATCCGCGGTCCATCCGCTCCAGGAAAAAAGGTAAGAACTCACCAGCAAAAGAGGTTAAAAACTAATTTATTGGGCTACATAAAAACAAAAAAAAACAAACAGCACAAACTCTCCCACGCGTTTCACGCCTACTATGGCGCTTTTTCGTGCAAATCCTGGTATCAGCTCCTTGTGACTTTGGGCAGTCACTTTATCTCCCTGTGCCTCAGCACCAAAAATCATAGATTGTAAGCTCACCTGGGCAGGGACTGTGTCTGTAACATTCCTATGTGCTGCGCACCGCGCGCTGTGAGTCCCATTCGGAGAAAGTGCTATAAGAAATAAAGTTATTATTATTTTTGATTCCAAGTTATTAAATGTTATAGTTTTAACATCTGCTTCATAGTTCACGGTTGCTACTATACATGTATAATTTTAGGGGATGGAAGATGTGGTGGATCTTCTCCCAATAATGTCACTTATAATGTGTCCGTGTGAGCAGGACGAAGCCGTTGCAGAATATGAACGCTACATTTTGTTACATCAACAAAAAAAACAGAAAATCCTTTTGGGCAACATCCCCCATTGTATAACGAGAGCGGCGAAGGAAATGCCGACGGTATACAAGTGAAAACGTCTCGTTGGTCTTTCCCCCAAGGGAAAATACAAGCAATCTCAGTGACGGTGCTCACTGCATAATCCCCTTCCTAATAAAGCTAATCACAGGGACCGCAGAACAAAGAGGCAGCTTTCCCACAGGACAACGGCTCGGTTATACCAGAAGCCACCGAGCGGCAGCGAGATCCAGGGAAACGCTCATAGAACTAGACTGGCCATCACTTGAGTCTAGGCGCAAAGTTTATCTTTCCTGTCTTGCCTTCAAATTATTTATGGGCAACCTACCCAGATATCTGAACAAGCTCCTCACCCCTACCCCATGCAGCACTTATCATCTGAGATCAGACGCCAAAAGACTGTTCATGGTCCCAAGGTTCAACAAAGTATCCGGCCGCTCCTCCTTCTCTTACCGGGCACCCCAAAACTGGAACAACCTACCGGAGATTCTCACAGCCGCCACCAGTCTAAGTTCTTTCAAATCTAAGGCTGTCTCACATTTTTATCTGGTCTGTAACTGTTACATACGCCTATAATATATATTATCTGTAACTGTTACATACGCCTATAATATATATTATCTGTAACTGTTACATACGCCTATAATATATATTATCTCTAACTGTGCATGCAATGTCTTGTATATAATGTATAACTCTGCTCACTTATGTAGCTTTATTTGTAACCATGTATCTGTCATTATAACTCTATGCCCAGGACATACTTGAAAACGAGAGGTAACTCTCACTGTATTACTTCCTGGTCAAACATTTTATAAATAAATAAATACATTTATAGATAAATCCATAATGGCAGCATGCTTCCAAAAACGGTTTTACATTCAAATTTTTTTCAAATTGAAAACTGCTGGAGAATGTGACAGTAAGTTATATGATGAGCAAGAAATCGGGGGGGGGGGGGGGAAAGGCCGTTTCAACTGTGGCTTTAAAATACATCAACAATAAATAGGAATTTAAAATAACAAATGTTATTGTTTTCCCCTTTATGTAATGTAGCTCCCTCTGTTAGTGTAAGGGGTTAATGGCCTTAAAGGGTTACCTGTGTGGGGTCACTCAGGTTACTCCCCTACCCATCATGTGATGCAGGATGGCTATACAGAAAGGATAACCCCTCCCCTGTATTCCTTGTGACCAGTGATGTCACTATATGGAAATGGAAGGGTATATATAGATCCTCTCCATGTTCTAGAAACAGGTTCCTCAGAGTTTATTATGACGCCTCACTGTGAGTCCTTTATATGTGTTTAAGTGTATACTTATGCCTTTTAAGGATGTCCTGTGACCATTATTGTTAAGGAACGTGTATATACAGTAGTTAGAGGCCCTAGTAATGGCCCAAGATTGTTCTCATTTTGGGGAGAGGAGTCAGCACTGCTTGATAGAAGTTCCAGAGCATAAATCGGATCGGTCCCACCGGAAGGTCCTAAGTAAATTCCCGATCCAATATGCATGGACGAGGTAGGAAGTACACAGAGTCAGGGCGGCCAACAGGAGGGTTAGCCGGGGCTGGTGTCCCGGGTCCGCTGGCTGGGGGGGGCCCGAACGGAGCTGCTGCTGCAAATTTCCCCGTTCTCTGGCCAGGCCCTGCTGCCGGTCGCCGCCGGACCCCAACTCTCTGCTGCCTGCAGGACCTTTCCTCTCTCTGTCCCATGTCGCCGAGTTTCCACTGCTGGCGCGCACTGGGGCTCTGACGTCAGCGCGCCAGTAGTAAGCTTGACCCAGCTTCCGGCGTGCTGCCCTCTGACTTTAGAGCCCCATCATGCGCATTTGGGGAAGCTTTTTTGTACATATCTTGGGGGGGGGGGGAATTGTGTGAGGGGGGAGGGAATGAGTGAGCGTGGGGTAATTGACGGAGGTAGAGGAGAGAGGGGGTGAGTGAGGAAAAGTGGGAGTAAAAGTGAGACAGGGGAGAGAAATACATGTGAGGCGGGGAGGGGGGGAGAGTTAGTGAGACGGAAGGGAGAAAAATACATGGGAAAGAGGGGGCTCGTGGTGTGAAATGGGGGGGGGCATCTCGCAATATCGCCGACGGGGGGGGGCCTGCTTAAAATGTTTGTACTGGACCCCACGATTTCTGTTGGCAGCCCTGCACAGAGTGACGGGATACTGATACCCCAGAACAGGGTATCCCCAGCAGGAGCCCACCTGAGATGGGGCGTTATTGACGCTATGCAGGAGATTGCCAATCTAACCATTACTAAGGGAAACATGATAAGTACCTCCCCAGCGTGGGAGTGAGAGCTGCCAGGGGGAGAAGCGCAGAGTAACCATATTGTTTGTAAACACAATGATTGGTAACTTTCTCAGGACGAACTCCTTCTCTCCCAGCAGTGGTAGATGAAAATTAATATGGTGGAAGGGAATATTAAAATATATGTATATCTCAGTACTCACACGGCCCAGTGTGAGCAGTTGCAGGGGTTTTGTTACTTTAGGGTTAATATTAACCCATCCACATCTGATGGTCAGCGCAGTGGGGGCTGTCCTCAGGCTTCAGGTTAGCAAAGGTCTCCCCAGACGTCAGGTAGGCTCTCCCCCCCGGTGTTATGATGTATGGGGTTTGGAGGAGGGGAAAATGAGTAAGGCACGATTCAGTTGTATAAATTCAAAAGATCCGGCTACGGAAGCCTCAGTGGGTCAATTTCAGCAGATGAATAGAGCAACGCGTTTCGCCGACGGATCGGCTTCCTTGATCATCATTTGAGCCTGAGGAAGCCGAAACGCGTTGCTCTATTCATCTGCTGAAATTGACCCACTGAGGCTTCTGTAGCCGGATCACTGAGCAGCCTTTGCAGCCCAGCAGGACAGTTTTTTCTTCCTGCATCCCGGACGCGGGACTGGCGCAAATAGCTGCCTAACACCTGATCCTGGACTGCGTGAGGAGGCCAGGGGTCCACCCTATATGTATGTGAGTCCCGTTGTTGTTTTATTAATAAATGTATTCTTTTGAATTTATACAACTGAATCGTGCCTCACTCGTTTTCCCCTCCTCCAAACCCCCTACATCATAACACCGGGGGGGAGAGCCTACCTGACGTCTGGGGAGACCTTTGCTAACCTGAAGCCTGAGGACAGCCCCCACTGCGCTGACCATCAGATGTGGATGGGTTAATATTAACCCTAAAGTAACCAAACCCCTGCAACTGCTCACACTGGGCCGTGTGAGTACTGAGATATACATATATTTTAATATTCCCTTCCACCATATTAATTTTCATCTACCACTGCTGGGAGAGAAGGAGTTCGTCCTGAGAAAGTTACCAATCATTGTGTTTACTTACACATGGCCGTGTAAGTATTTTAGCATATTAAACCTATCCCCAACCTTACCTAACCATTTGAGACTACTATCAACATTTTATTGTCATTTTATATGCCTCTTCAATCCCACGCTCCCCCATTGCCTGTTTGTTTTTATGTCTCTTTAAGGGCTCTGGATTAACCCTTTTTCTGGGGTTGAAGCAGAAGGGGTTCTGTTGCTGGCTCAGAGCATCTGCTAGAGAGCCATAGTTGATTTGACCGCTTCATTGTAAGCCCACTTTTGTTTGTAACTCGAGGTAAGCGCCTGGTTCTCTTTATACCATAACCATATTGTTTGCCACCAGTGAATGTCTGAAGTACGTTTTGTATGGAGAGCATTATCAACGACTGTGAATAAAGCGCTTGTTTGTACTATTAAAGTTCCTGACGCCCATCATTATTCTATCTGCATATCCACGCACATCCGGCACCGTCCCAGCACCCTGCGCAGGAGAGACTGAGCCCAGCCTGCACCCACCCAGCACCCTGCACAGAAGAGACTGAGCCCAGCCTGCACCCACCCAGCACCCTGCACAGGAGAGACTGAGCCCAGCCTGCACCCACCCAGCACCCTGCACAGGAGAGACTGAGCACAGCCTGCACCCACACAGCACCCTGCGCAGGAGAGACTGAGCCCAGCCTGCACCCACCCAGCACCCTGCGCAGGAGAGACTGAGCCCAGCCTGCACCCACACAGCACCCTGCACAGAAGAGACTGAGCCCAGCCTGCACCCACCCAGCACCCTGCACAGGAGAGACTGAGCCCAGCCTGCACCCACCCAGCACCCTGCACAGGAGAGACTGAGCCAGCCTGCACCCACCCAGCACCCTGCACAGGAGAGACTGAGCCCAGCCTGCACCCAGCACCCTGCACAGAAGAGACTGAGCCCAGCCTGCACCCACCCAGCACCCTGCACAGGAGAGACTGAGCCCAGCCTGCACCCACCCAGCACCCTGCACAGGTATGAGAGACTAAGCACAGCCATGTGTATATATATCCAACACAATGTAAATTCCTTTAGAGTCCGGCAAGATGGGTTATAATAATTTACGACTAAAATCCATGGCAAGAAGGTTAAATATTTCAACTCCTAAACTGAGTACTGAGGAGGCTGCGTATCCTAGATTCAGGAATCATATCAAGAGGAACGTGCCAGGGTTTCAACTGCTGCATTACCAGGGAAACGCCACGTCTTTTTCTGCAATGTTATTTAAACCTAGACACCTGTGGGCATGGACCCTCCATCACTTTTATCACGCTAGCCACAGGATATCAATAGCCTGTTAAACTGTTGTCTCTTTCACGGTTTGTTTTGAAGGATTACAGAGCAGACATTTGTGAGCCATTAGTGTGTGATGGAATAAAGAACCACAGAAATACACTTCTAGGTACCGCTCCACTGTTTTTAACACACTGATGAACAGCACGGAGTATACCGCGGCTGATCGCAGCGGGGCGCGCTTGTCGCGTGGGATTAACGCGGGATTGTAAAATTACACTAGAGGATAGTGGATGCAGGAACCAGGGCCTCTGGCCAGAAGCCAAGCACCCCATGAGGGTCTGGTTTCAGAAAGTGATCTAGTCAAGATGCGTGTTGGGAATCGGGGGTGAAACAGTTATATCTTTGATATAACCAAGAGGTTTAGTCCTAGGAGTAACACCCAAGCAAATATAACGTGTAATCTGTTTATTCATTCTATTATTTTTATTATCGTAACTGAAGTTATTTAACAGTCTACTTTTAAGGTTAATAGACATGAGAGAAGAAAGAGGAAAAACTATTAACGCCTGTTTTTAACACCAGAACTAATGCTTTTGTATACTTTTTTTACTTGCAGAAGAACTGACACTCTGTTATAAAATGTTTACAGTGTCAAGTAAAACAAGAGATAGGTATGTTATCCAAGCTGAGACTCAAGGTCAGTGTGGATGTTTGGGTCAGATCAGACACTGAATTCAAAATAACCATTTAGTGGCTGGTGGAATTAAATCAATGAGAAGTTGTTGAGACAAAACTGTTACATTTTATTTTATGATAGATTCCATTATATGCTACTTGTAGTAACACTGTAAATATACGCTTATATGTT
Organism: Ascaphus truei; assembly: GCF_040206685.1. Taxonomy (NCBI): domain Eukaryota; kingdom Metazoa; phylum Chordata; class Amphibia; order Anura; family Ascaphidae; genus Ascaphus; species Ascaphus truei. The sequence goes on from NC_134489.1 coordinate 106,311,782, forward strand.
ACAAACATTTTTCATTCACAAAATGAATTGCTAAATAATGTGTTTTGCTAGAATTGCTAAAGTAGGCAAAAGTTGAACATTCCATTCCGCGCCATGCGAGCGGTAACCGGATATGTCACAGCGTATATGGTGATAATTGCAGACACTAGGTTGTTGTGCGATTGTGAGAGACACTGATAAGGGAGTATAAGTCTCCACAGAATAATGAAAGAAGAGTTAAAAAAAAAATATGTTTTCGCACAATTATTGTGAAGGGCCATAGCTGACCATGTCCTGTTCATGCAGACAGGATCAAGTTAAGGAAAGACCAAATATAGAAATAATTATTACTGTAGGTCATCTGTCATGCCCAGATTCGTTTTGCCTATAAATATAAGCTGTTTTGATTATCCGATGTGGTTTTTCTCCTGCGTGAGACGAATCACCAAGGATCCTGCTGTCAATAAAACCATCTTTGCTTCAAAACAGTGCTGAACACATTACACATGATTACTCCTTTGACATTGGCCCCCAGCCAGTAGCTCTCAGGAAGGTGTAGATTGTGGCTCTTGAGAGCTGCTGCTTTATTAATACACAACACACATTGCTAATAATCTCCCCACCGCATCCCAAGTAAAACAGGAGGATTCATCCTAAAGGAAAATAACCTGTGCGCTTCGCGCACCATGTTACTGAAACTGTGGCCTACGCGTTTCGGCTCTCACGAATTTAGGCGGTTCCCCAGACCGCGAGGATGCTGCAACTGACGCCACGCAGACCGCGCCGTGGCCTGCACACAGTACACAGCTGAAACTGTTAAGACCATTCCTTGGCCTGAACCAAAGCCGTGTGGGTAATTTTTCGCTCCACACTCACCACACAGCTGGAGATACTTAAGGCCATTCTTCTGGCCGTATCCTAATACATGTTGTGCTACTTATCCTGCTGTATCGGGCTGCTCTGACGCTCCTTGTCATTGGTGAATTTATTTCCCACACACCTGGATGGATGAGTAGAAGGTGAGTAGTGGGTGTCTGGCTGCTACATGAGCAGAGAGTGCCTGGGTGCTGCATAAATAAAAGGTGTCTGGGTGCTGCCAGGGGAGGGGGGTGTTTTCATGGCAACCTATATGTATGGGTGATCTCAAGTGTGACTAATTTTCAGCAAAGTCTTCCTGCTATCACAGGCCCAGTGGAGAGTGGAGCTCAGGAGACCATTTCTGTCCAGTCAGAAGCTGTAAGCATCTCTATGCTGATGCACCTGAATACTGACTCTCTCACTATATATGAGAGAGACCACATCAAATGGATGTCAAATGTAACAATTTACCACATCACTGTAAAATGTATCATTTTATTTTACTTTCTTCATTCCAAAAACATTCTCTCAACCGAATGCAAGTCAATGGAAGATATAGCCAACGCCTGATGCTGACCAGTACGCCCGCTGGTAGCAAAGGGATTAAGGACGCCAGATAATGATATTTTGATTTATAAAAGAATGAGGATTATTTCACATTTGATTGCCCAGACATGAAATGCTGCAGTAGGTATATATGTATATATATTTATCTTTATTTATAAAGCACCATACATGTACACAGCGCTTTACAGCATTAATACACGTGGCATAATATTATAACACATAATGGGAATAAGCACAGTAAGGAAACATAGCTTAACCTTAAAGATAAAATAAATATTAACAAAGAAAACACAAGTCTTACATTTACTGCAGGTTTCTGCCACCCATGTCATGGCCACCAGGTGTCACTAGCGAGCCTTCATCTTTAACACAGGGGTCAAACTTATTTCACATTTGTTTTGTGTCAGAATTTGACTTATTAAAAGTAGAACAAACCTTCACAAACTGTGTGTAATAATGATGATATTGTTATGAAGGTTGTGTAATAAAATATTACGAATAAAGCAATCATATTTATAGTAGTATTGGAAGATTAAAGCAGCAAAACCTATCTACAGTAGAAGACTATATGAGTTAAACTTATTACAATGTTAGTATCTTGTCCCCTTAGCATGTCCTGCTCTTCAAATATATACATTTTAATCTCTGGCACCTGAGGTCAGCACGGTAATCTTTAGCCTGCTCTGCGGAGAGCTCCATTTTAACCTCCGGACACTTAATATTTCACATTTCTCCTGAACGGTACATCATTTTTTTAAAGTAAAAATGTTTTATTGCAAAATAAAACTGTCGATCAGCACGGACGGCGTTTTTAGGAAGTAACTACCACAACAAGGACAATATTATGTTATTCACATTGTCACCACTGGGCATAGTGGGTAGTGCAGTGTTTTTCAAACAGGGTTTCTAGGAATCCTTGGGTTCCTCGTCCGAAAAAGGGGTCCCTGCAATTATTGGGTCATTTGAAAATTGTACCAAATACAGAAGAATTTACAATACATCTGATCTCAGACGCGCTATTAGAGAGAGTTGGGGTTCCTTACAATGCATCTGATCTCAGAAGTGCTATTAGAGAGGGTTGGGGTTCCTTACAATGCATCTGATCTCAGACGCGCTATTAGAGAGGGTTGGGGTTCCTTACAATGCATCTGATCTCAGACATGCTATTAGAGAGGGTTGGGGTTCCTTACAATGCATCTGATCTCAGACGCGCTATTAGAGAGGGTTGGGGTTCCTTACAATGCATCTGATCTCAGACGCGCTATTAGAGAGGGTTGGGGTTCCGCAGAATTTCACAATATTATTACAGTGTTCCTTAGCCAAACAAAGATTGGAAACCACTGGGATAGTGGATTATTTTACATGTGTCTTGTCCAATATGAGATTGGAATAAAAATAAAACCTATTGTTACAATTAGTACCATCCAGATAATATCATTTCACTAGCACCAGGATAAATTGCAGATCATTATATAATTACCATTGTAATGATATTTCAGTAGGAAGCTTGCTGGCAGTTTATGAAAACCAAGCTTTAAGGACGATTTCCACAGAGGTCAGTGTCAAATGTATTTATTTTAAATGTTGATTGTGCTGCCTTAACTTAAAATGTGTATGATATATATATTTAATTTCTGTAGCCGGCACTCAAAATAACAGTGTGAAATAGCGGTGCTTGTCCTATATAAATAGTACAAACGATATTACCGTTCCTGCGAGGGTGAGAAAAGGCAGCTCTCAGTCCAATAGTCCAAACGTTGTATTCAGCTTATAGCAAAAAAAATGACGCCCAATCCGACGTCGGATTTGGCGTAATTTTTTTGCTATAAGCTGAATACGACATGTTTGGACAATTGGGCTGAGAGCTGCCTTTTCTCACTATCGCAAGAACGGTAATATTGTTTATATATATATATATATATCTTACATCACTAACATTCAGGGACTATGTAACACCTCAAGTCATAAATCGCATACAGCACAAGGGGGGTGTTAGATTTCAGTCACGGATAACATTCCTACAGTATACTGTATGCACTATTTTTAAGTTTAACCTTCCTTACTTTATTCATTGTAACACCGCAGGAAGAAGAGATCAGTGTATCTCGAAAGCTCGCACAAATAAAAGCATTTCGTTAGCCACAGAACGGTATCGTCTATTCATTTTGATTATTAAAGCTCAGCTAACATGGTACCGATACCTCTACGTCTATATATACTGTATATAGATATATAGATATTGATATATACTGTGTCTGTGTCTGTGTCTGTGTCTGTGTCTGTGTCTGTGTCTGTGTCTGTGTCTGTGTCTGTGTCTGTGTCTGTGTGTGTTAACTCCTGTAACTGCAATTAATATCTGCTGTGCTACAAATAGGAGCAAACTGGTCGGCTAACATAGGTAGTATTACTGTCTGATTACAACTAACATAACTTTTGTGCTAATTAACCGGTGTTTGGACAGAACGTAATTGTGATCAGGTGACGCGCGTCGCCAAAACCACTACAATCTCGGCCTTGGTCAGAGAGGGGGAGACGCACCTGCAGGGGTTAGCATCCCATCTTTAAAGTGGCATACAATGTGGAGTTAAAACACCTGTTGGCCTTGCATTCTGGAGTGGAACTGCCTTGGAAAGAAGGACATCTTCTATCAAAGACTCAAGAAGACATAGCGCTCTTTTATCCAGATTCTAGAGCACCTTCATTCATCCATTGCTTATTTCTCACATATTGCTCTTTACCCTTATCTTAACGTCATTGTCTGTGCCCAGCCCTCACCCACCACTCTACAGGCACAGCTACCACTGCCATGCCTCTCCTGCTATTTATATTTGCCCTAACCTCACTTCTTTCCAAACTACACTTTTCTTTCTACCATTCTCCTTATTCCACTAACTCCACAAAAACACCCCCCATACACATCCCCCTCACACATTCTCTTTCTTTCCATGCTTCTGGGGATATCGCTCCCAATCCCCTGCATTATAGCTACATGCTCTCGTCCTCACCTCCCACATACAACTTCTACTCCTCGTGATATGAACCCCTCTAACCTCATGCGCATCCCCTGCCAACTTGCCTCCCCTCTCCCTTTCTCCGGTGCTCTTTGGAATAGTCACTTCTTCTCTAACAAGTTCCTCTCTGTACATAACTTATTTTTCTCTCTGCTCCTCTTTGCTATAAATAAGCTGCCCTCTCTTATGGTGGCCTTTCTTTTTCCCACACTCCGCGACCGGATGGCAGGGGTGGAGGCGTGGGGCGCCTCCTCTCCTCTCTCTGCCGTTACCGAACCCTTCCTATACCTCCCTCTCTTTCTTTTCCTTCCTTTGAGGCTTACAAGATCCAGGTTTGAACTCCTCTCCCTCTCCATGTGGTGGTCACCTATCATCCACCTACCTCTACTCGTCCCCCTTCTGTCTTTCTCACTTGGAATCCTGACTCTCCTTCTTTCTCTCCTCCGACTGCCCTTCTACTATCCTTGTGGACGTTAACTGCTATATTGATACCGCCTCACTCCCATGGGCCGCTTTCTCTCTCTAACCTCTTCTTTGGGCTTTCCCCAATGGACTGCAGCCAGGACTCACAAGGATGGCCAGTACCTGGACCTGGTTTTCACAAAAAAACATTTTCTCTCTGATTTATCCATTTCCCCCTTGCCGCTCTCTTACCATCATCTCATCTCCTTTACTCTCAGTTCTCCTCTTCTTCACCTCCATCTACCCCTGTGCTCCATAAATCTACCGGCTCTTGACTCCAATTTGTGCTCCTCCCTCTCTTCTGTCTGCTCCCCTACAGACTCTCACAACCTGGTCAGGAACTACAACTCTGCCCTATCCTCCTCTCTTGATCTCCATGCCCATCTTTTTCTTTCCCTCTCTCACCCTTCTAACTCCAGATCCTGGCCTCAACTGCCATACACGCATGCTCCACTCCTGCATTCGCTCCTCTGGAGGAAATCTCACACTTTCGCAGACGTCCTTCACTATAAATTTATCCTATCCTGTTTCAACTCTGCCCTCTCCCAGGCTACACAAACCTACTTTTCGTTACTAATCAAGACGCACAAGTATAACCCATGCCAACTCTTCTGTCTCTGACTCTGACTCTGTACTCAGACCACCATCTGTTACCTGTTTTTCTTCCTCCATTTCACCTCAGGGCTTTGCTGACTATTTCAAGTCAAAGGTGGATTCCATTCATTAAGAGATCCCCTCTGTGTCCTCCTCCCATCCCACACCTCTTCCTAACTCTCCTCCTGCCTTCCTTGACTCTTTTTCCACTGTCAGAGCAGGATGTGTCACTGCTGATCTCCTCTTCTCCCTCTACCACTTGCTCTCTTGACCCCATTCCCTCCCATCTCCTCAAACCTCTCCCTCCTACTCTAATCCCCACAAACACATATTTTCAACTGCTCCCTCTGGTACCTTTCCCTCCTCCTTCAAACACGCTACAGTTATACCCTTACTCAAAAACAAGAAGCTTGACCCTACTTGTCTCTCTAACTATCGCCCTGTTTCCCTCCTGCCTCCCTCCTGCCTTTTGCTTCTAAACCCCTTCAACGCCTTGTATTCTCTCGCTTGCTCCATTATCTTCTATTTTCTCCTAGATCCTCTATAATCTGACCTCACACTGCTCACTCCACTGAAACAGCCCTCATCAAAATAACTAATGATCGCCATGCTGCTAAAGGAAAACGCCATTACACTCTGCTCATATTGCTCGACCTCTCTGCAGCCTTTCATACTGTGGACCACCTTCTTCTCCTTCACATTCTCCATACATTTGGTGTCCGTAGCAGAGTTCTATCTTGGATTTCCCCTTACCTCTATCATCATACTTTCAGTGTCTTGTTTGCTAACACCTCCTCCGTCGATCTCTATGTGGAGGTACCCCTCTCTCTAGGTGACGTTATCACATCTCTTCGGATCAAAGATCACATCTATGCCGACGACACACAAATTTACTTTTCTACCCCTGACATAACACCTGCTGTACACACCAAAGTCTCTCCGCGATATCATCCTGGATGACCCTGCACCGCCTCAAATGTAACATGTCAAAGACGGAGCTCCTCATACTTCTTCCAAAGCCTGGCCCTACTGCCCCCTTCTACATTACGGTTGGCAGTACGATCATTCACCCAGTAGCCCAAGCACGCTGCCCAGGGGTCACACCCGACCCCTCCCTCACATTCAAAACATTTCTAAAACCTGTCGCTTTTTCCTCCGCAATATAACAAAGATACGCCCTTTCCTCTGTTGCTCGACTGCTAAAACTCTGACTCAGGCCCTCATTCTCTCCCATCTTGATTACTGTAACCTCCTGCTGTCCGGCCTTCCTGCCTCTCACCTGTCTCCCCTGCAATCTATCCTAAACGCTGCTGCCAGAATCACGCTACTCTTTCCGAGATCTGTCTCAGCATCTCCCCTCCTGAAATCCCTCTCCTGGCTTCCGATCAAATCCCGCATCTCACCCTCCATTCTTCTCCTCACTTTTAAAGCTTTACACTCTTCTGCCCCTCCTTACATCTCAGCCCTAATTTCTCGCTATACACCACCCCGACTCTTGCGTTCTGCTCAAGGATGTCTTCTTTCTACCCCCTTTGTATCTAAAGCCCTCTCCCGCCTTAAACCCTTCTCACTGACTGCCCCGCACCTCTGGAATGCCCTTCCCCTCAGTACCAGACTAGCACCCTCTCTATCCACCTTTAAGATCCACCTTAAGACACACTTGCTTAAGAAAGCATACTGTATGAGTAGCTCCGTGGCTGATACTTTACACCTCAGACATAAAGCTTGGCCCCCTGACCAGAACTCCCTCCTACTGTCTCTGTACGTTCTGCCCACCAATTAGATTGTAAGCTCCTCGGGGCAGAGACTCCTCTTCCTTGCGCTTATTCCCATGATGTATGATATAATGATGTCCCGGGTATTACTCCTGTGACGCGCTATGTACGTGTGTATAGCGCGCATATTAATGCATAAAACATACATTATAACACGGAATTATAGATGAAATACTGTATGTTTAATATAACAGAAACATTTTCTCAAGTATGCATACATGATATGTAAATATATAAGCACACACTCACTCTCACATATACACACATATATATATATATATATATATATATATATATATATATATATATATATATATACACACACACACACACACACACACACACACACACACACATTACATATAGCAACATTGTAACACGCACACCAATCCGTGCCTGGCACTGCAGGGTTAATCCTCACAGGTGACGTTATGCGGTCTGTGGAGATCTCGCGTGATCTCGCCTCCCCCCCCCCCCCCCCCCCCGTTCTCGCCTGCCCTCCTCACGCGAGATTAGCGGTGCTCCCCCTCCTGCGCTATGTTCCGTTGCTATGCTGCGGCCGCGGGCTGAGGGAGGCGGGTCCGGAGCTCAGTGACACAGGCCAGGGGGCGGGGACAGCCCGGGGGGCGGGGACAGGACAGGCTCCTCCCCGTCACACCGAAGCCTAGCCGCACACAGCCCCGGGGGGCGGGGACAGGACGATCCGGGGGGCGGGGACAGGACGACCCGGGGGGCGGGGACAGGGCAGGCTCCTCCCCCTCACACCGAAGCCTAGCCGCACACAGCCCCGGGGGCGGGGACAGGACGACCCAGGGGGCGGGGACAGGACAAGCTTCTCCCCCTCACACCGAGCCGCACACAGCCCCGGGGGCGGGGACGGGACAGGCTCCTCCCCCTCACGCCGAGCCGCACACAGCTTCGGGGGGGCGGGGACAGGACAGGCTCCTCCCCCTCACACCGAGCCGCATTCAGCCCCGGGGGCGGGTCCGGAGCTCAGTGACACAGCACCGGGGGGCGGGGACAGCGCAGGCTCCTCCTCCGCACACGGAGGCCCGCACACAGCCCGGGCCCCGCACCCTGCGCACGGATGGAGGATTTGTTATTTTCGGTGCATTAGTTGCGCAGCGCGGGGTCTGTCAGGCGCTGCCCCGGGTCCCTGCACCCCCTCTCTTCTTATCCCCCTCTAGCGTCGCTCATCCCCCTGCCCTCCCCCTCTGTCACCCCCCCCCTGCCCTCCCCGTCTGTCAACCCCCCCCCTGCCCTCCCCGTCTGTCAACCCCCCCCCTGCCCTCCCCGTCTGTCACCCCCCCCCTGCCCTCCCCGTCTGTCACCCCCCCCCTGCCCTCCCCGTCTGTCACCCCCCCCCTGCCCTCCCTGTCTGTCACCCCCCCCCCTGCCCTCCCCGTCTGTCACCCCCCCCCTGCCCTCCCCGTCTGTCACCCCCCCCCTGCCCTCCCCGTCTGTCACCCCCCCCCTGCCCTCCCCGTCTGTCACCCCCCCCCTGCCCTCCCCGTCTGTCACCCCCCCCCTGCCCTCCCCGTCTGTCACCCCCCCCTGCCCTCCCCGTCTGTCACCCCCCCCTGCCCTCCCCGTCTGTCACCCCCCCCTGCCCTCCGCGTCTGTCACCCCCCCTGCCCTCCCCGTCTGTCACCCCCCCTGCCCTCCCCGTCTGTCACCCCCCCTGCCCTCCCCGTCTGTCACCCCCCCTGCCCTCCCCGTCTGTCACCCCCCCTGCCCTCCCCGTCTGTCACCCCCCCTGCCCTCCCCGTCTGTCACCCCCCCTGCCCTCCCCGTCTGCCACCCCCCCTGCCCTCCCCGTCTGCCACCCCCCCCTGCCCTCCCCGTCTGCCACCCCCCCCTGCCCTCCCCGTCTGTCACCCCCCCTGCCCTCCCCGTCTGTCACCCCCCCTGCCCTCCCCGTCTGTCACCCCCCCTGCCCTCCCCGTCTGTCACCCACACTGCCCTCCCCGTCTGTCACCCACACACCCCCCTGCCCTCCCCGTCTGTCACCCCCCCTGCCCACCCCCTCTGTCACCCACATTCCCCTGCCCCCCATATTCCCCTGTCACCCCCCTGCCCTCCCCCTCGGTCACCCCCCTGCCCTCCCCCTCCGTCACCCCCCTGCCCTCCCCCTCCGTCACCCCCCTGCCCTCCCCCTCCGTCACCCCCCTGCCCTCCCCCTCCGTCACCCCCCTGCCCTCCCCCTCCGTCACCCCCCTGCCCTCCCCCTCCGTCACCCCCTGCCCTCCCCCTCCGTCACCCCCCTGCCCTCCCCCTCCGTCACCCCCCTGCCCTCCCCCTCCGTCACCCCCCTGCCCTCCCCTCCGTCACCCCCCTGCCCTCCCCTCCGTCACCCCCCTGCCCTCCCCTCCGTCACCCACATTCCCCCTGCCCACCCCTTCTGTAACCCACACTCCCTGCCCCCTTCTGTCACCCACACCCCCCTCTATCACCCACATTCCCCTGCCGCCTCCCCTTCTGTCACCCACATTCCCCTGCACCCCTTCTGTCACCCACATTCCCCTGCCCCCCTTCTGTCACCCCATAGCCTCCTAACACCCTTACTCCCACCCCTGCCTGTCAACAGACCCATATATTTGTCACCCAGTAACCCCCCCACCCCCAAGTAACGGTCCCCATCTCTGGTCACCCAGCTGTTCTCTTCCCCCTTTTAAATCTTCCCCCACTTGCATATTACCCCCATAAATCTGCACCCAACCCCCTGTCCTACCTCACCTGCCCGTTCTGTGCATCACCTGCCCTCTCTTCCCTCTGTCCTGCACCTCTCCATCCCCCTGCTGATCCTCTGCCCCCTGTCAGCCCTCTCTCCCTCGCCCCCATTGCTATCCCTGTACCCTCCTCTCCCCCCCCTCTCCTCCCCCCATCATCAGTCCCTTATCCCCAGGCCCTTCCTCACCCCCCCCCCCCCTGACCTTGTTTCGGCCCAGTATGAGGCTCTCTTTCCTCCCTCTGGGGCTACCTCCACCTTTAACCATCCAGGGGAACTGAACACCCAGCTGGGAGCAGGACATCCCCCACCGGTGACAGCAAAAGGACCCCGATTCCTCCCCACTCACGACATAACGTGGCTCTTATATGAAGGTAAAAGGTACGTGAGTGGCGACTGTTATGGTCGTATTTTTAACCCCTGCCTGATGGTCCAGGCTGCTGGAGCAGTGAATGGGGTGTCTCCATCCTCCTTCACCCACATTTGCATTGGGCTATGTTGGCCCCATCCCAAATTGGGAGGGGGTTTGTTAAGGCTCCTGTAGATACACACTGGCTCCTTATTACCCCTGTAACTGCAGTATTGTGTGCCCAGCTATTCTACCAGTCTGTATAAATTGGGTGAACAATCGTGTACCCAGATGTCAACTGGGGGAATTACGTAATATTTGGGGCAAATGCGTCGCAGCCCAGGACTCCCGTTAAAAGGACAAATTTAATGCTATCGAGCTTCGGTGCATTTCGTGCCTCTGCTCTGCCAGAGAAGGGTTAAAATAAGTGTGAGCCCAGTGACACCTCGCCTGACGCAGCGACAGCGGGGTGATTGGTTTATGCTGTTTGGATTATTAATTGGTTACAAAGTGATAATTTCATGTTAATTGCACTATACAATTCCCCTGTATAGTGCAGTTCCCCTGTATAGTGCAGTTCCCCTGTATAGTGCAGTTCCCCTGTATAGTGCAGTTCCCCTGTATAGTGCAGTTCCCCTGTATAGTGCAGTTCCCCTGTATAGTGCAGTTCCCCTGTATAGTGCAGTTCCCCTGTATAGTGCAGTTCCCCTGTATAGTGCAGTTCCCCTGTATAGTGCAGTTCCCCTGTATAGTGCACACATTATTCCGTTACTAAACATTCCTGTTTTTATTATTTTATACACAAAGTACAGGTAGTGATGGTAAGGGGAGAAGTAATGTTTTTATTTTATTTGGAAATCTAAACATTTTGTTAAAAAAAATCTATTTAAAAAAAAAACTGTTTATGTAACATCAATACAGCAAAAATGTTGTCTTCTTTGCCTTCCATGTTGAAAAGCATTGTGCGCTTTACCAAGTAACACAGCACCACTATATAATGTCAAATAATGCACACCTTGGGAGTATTACTGCTCCACAATATAAAAACGTATTAGAAATGCTAAATAAAGGGCAATATAGGGATGCGTGAGTAAAGACTTGCAGGAAGGTATCCATGCCAGAAGAGCTCAGTGCAGGGGTGGGCAACTCCAGTCCTCAAGGGCCACCAACAGGTCAGGTTTTAAGGATATCCCTGCTTCAGCACAGGTGGGTACAGTCTGCCACTGATTCAGCCTGCTGTGCTGAAGCAGGGATATCCTGAAAACCTGACCTGTTGGTGGCCCTTGAGGACTGGAGTTGCCAACCCCTGGCTTAATGTCTACGTCCTAATGATTCCCTCTTATCATTGGACCTGCCTGAAATATGAATTGCATTCTCTCAAATTAGAGCAAGACGCCCCCTCTCAGTGTATCAGGCGTTGTGTGCGGAGCAGGTGTAAATATGAGGCCATTGAACGTTTGTATTATTACAACAGCTTGTATTTGAGGATCCTTAAACCACCAGAATAAAAGAAGCCGTGCCAAGCAATACGTCATTCTACACCTGTGACCAAATGCATTTCAGGTCCCACTGCTAGGAGTAAGCATTAGTTATTCACTACCCCGTGGCAATAAATCGTCGCATGGCATTGGGAAAGGGCTGGATCTTTCCCTGGCTGCATCATTATTATACACAGAAGATAGAAACTTCCAGCTCTAGAACTTAAAACCAGCCGGTCGCTAAAAAGTGTCGTGTTTGTTTGCGCACAAAATACTTCTACCCTGTATTTATTTATTTTGTTTGTATGTGCAAAGTATTTCCGTTTTCTTCCTGAACAAATATTTAACTGGGGAATTCTCCAGTAGGTTTGTGTTTGGGAGGGATATTGATGGGAAAGCCCTGCGCCTTTACTACATACTGTATGCACTTTACCCATTGTTTGCTGCACCTTTCAAATGCCAAATAAAATGATAATCTTCCCCCTTACAGTTTTAGTATATCACTTCAGGAGTGTGAGGGCTTGTAATAGTGCAAATAAAATATTGTGTTTGTAAGTGTAGGTTGTTGTTTTGAGACTGTCTGGATGCTTTATACCCGTGTTCTCTGGGGCACAAATTCAAGATTCCTCGCTGATACTCCTCATTATAATTTTTTTTGGCTGCGTTATTTGCAGTGTTTAAAATGGTCGTTGGTCGGGTTTTCTTTACAAAGCCTATTTTGTACTAAAAGCATCATACCCCCATTACCCCCCTTACCCCCCAGAACTGAACCGAGATAATTACCGGTGATGGTATCGGGTTCAAATCTCCCTCCAGGGGGAACAAAATGGCTGCCAAACCGCGGCTCAGTAGGAAGCCGTAATGTCACCAGTTGCAGCTTCCTATTGGATGGCCAATTAAATCCCCCTGTGAATACCCGTAACGTCACTGGTAAGAGGGAGGTTCCCTGGGCTAAAAACATTGTGATTTAGCTCTGTTTCCGGCCTGTAAATGTTATGCTGATAAAGGAGAATTGCTGTTTGAAATCTTACCTATTCACACCGCTGGGTATGTGAAATGCGCGGGGCATGTGGTTTGGGTGCAGGTGACACAAACCAAAATCTTTGTTACCCATTGGAATCTGGTTTTCTAAAACGGGGGCGTATTAAGTTGTTGCGCTGAATCTGTTTCACCCTATCGGATTTCTGCTTTCAGCCTTGTATGAAACAGTTGTGATTGAGCACGGTCCGTAAAAACACACTGACGTTCTGACGCTGCCTGGGACTTGCTGGGTGAAATTTCAGTTCGAAGTGCTTTTCGTTGTAAATAATGTTATTGGGCAACATAAAATGCCCCCTGCTGAGGTGGGTATAACCTTTGATTCAAACAATAGATCCGGCACAAACGTGGCAGCTTCGCAGTTTTGTTTTGAAGATTTTGGGGGACGAACAGATTTTAATAACTATGCAAATTGGCACAAAAGAAATGGAGAACATGTTGTTATTCTGCACGACACCCAAATCGGGACAAAAAAAATAATACATATATTAACACACAATTATATGTACACTGACGTTGAGGATGAGGGTTTCGCATGTTAGACTCCCTGACTTTTATTTTTATCTTGGAAGTACAAAAATAGAAAGGAAACACAAAAAGTGTGGAATACAAGCCGTGAGTGACCTCAGAGGTCACACATTTTTAAATGTAGTTGCAGGTTTCCAACCTCTAACCTTGACCCCCCTGTATGATGCCGCCGGTCTGAAATACTAGGTTTTATTACCACTAGGCTTTTTAAAATAGTGAGCTGCATATTAGAAGCATTTAAATGCTAATAAAATAAATACTAAGTAAAAAGTGTATTTTGTATTTACTTTTGTAACTAGTATCTGTCCGTGATATGTGACGCTGCAGAACCATTTATTTAGCGTTAAACAAGCAAAACATGTAAAATCTTACGTGGGTTTTTAAAATAAATCCGTTTCGTAGTATTAGATAATACAGTAAGTATCTAATTATTATTCAACTTGTATTGCCATTTTCATGATTTTTAACGCATCCTTTGATTTCTTTAGCAGGTTTAGCACACCTCCTCAGCTGTGCAAGATATTTCCAACACTTTCCTGTTTGGGATAATTTGTTGCCAACGTTCCCAGCAGTTTGAGCTGTAAAGTAATATAAGGATACATTGTAGCTGCTGAGTTACACTGACTGAAGCAGCTATTCTCTTAGTCACAATCAGGATTTTGATAGATTTATAACAGGAGCAGCCAGTGTTTGCCATCTTCGGTAAGAATGTAGAATTATACATTGTCACACGCTTTACATATAAAAATAATTAAAAAGTGTGGTGGGGGGTGTAGTATTGCTGCTTTATTAATGTATTTCTCTTTTGTAGAAATTGCCTTCCCCTTTCCATTATAAGCATAATGACTATTTAGACTACTCTTTTTATGCAGATGTAATCGCTGCAGGGGCCTTTTTTGGGGGGGGGGGGGGAAGACTTTATAACGTTCATGGAAATCACAGCAGCAGTTTGAAAGTAATTTGTTTTCATATTCTTTACTATCTGTTATTTTCGTTGTTTTGAAGCTGCTTTTACGCTTCAATTTGAAACGTGATTATACACACCAACTCTTTATTTATTTTATTTATTTCTAAAATATTTTACCAGGAAGTAATTAATACATTGAGAGTTGTTTTCAAGTTTGTCCTGGGCATCGAGTTAAAATGACAAATAATGCATGGTTACAAATACAGTTACATAAGTGATCAGGGTTATACATTATATACAAGGCATTGGGTGCTCAGTTAGAGATAATATATATTGTAGGCGTATGTAGCAGTTACAGACCAGATTAAAACTCTAGTCGTGACGGGCCACCACCTACATGTCAGGTTTTCAGGATAACCCTGCTTCAGCACAGATGGGACAATCAGCGGCTTAGTTAAAGACAGATCCACTTGTTGATCCACCAGTGCTGAAGCAGTGACTGAGACACCTGTTCTGAAAGTAGGGACTGATTGAGCCATCTATGATGAAGCAGTGATATTTTTAAAACCTGACCTGTTTGTGGTCCTTGAAGACTGGAGTTGCCCACCCCTGGTATATACACCTCAGCACGAGTAATTATTATTTTTTTCGTTGACCCAATGGCATATTTATATCGAAAAATAAGCGCACGTGCACATGTATGCATTTTTTATTTTTAGATTTACTCGTGTTCTCTTGAACTTTGGTCTTTTGCAATTAATTTGTGCAATTTAGTGGCTGTTAAATAATAAATAGTCCGCTATCTCCATGTGTAGTGCCAATAGAGGAGCTAATTGCACATAATGTATTACTCTAATACAGAGTTCACCTTACTGCTTTCAGTCCCCGGGATTTATGGCAAATTAAATCCTTAAAATAGAATGGAATATTTGTGCAATATTGAATACTGGATCATCCTGAACAATTACAAAATACTACTTTTAAGGGAAAAAAAACTAATTAAATGAGCAAACCCTAAGTGCATTTTTCTGCTGATGCTACAAGCCTGTGTTTGCCATCTGCAGATATTCTCTCACTTTAAGGCCTCATTAGTCTAGGGATGTTCGCTTGAGTTTGTTTTATTAAAGCAGATACAACCCCCTCCCTCAAATGTTTTTTTTTTTTTTTGTTTGTTTACCTTGGGGGCAGCCAACTCCTAGTCCTCGAGCTACGAACAGGTCAGGTTTTCAGGATATGCCTGCTTCAGCACAGGTGGCTCAGTCGAAGGATGCACTAACAGTGCTGAAGCAGGGATATCCTGGAGACCTGTTGGTGTTGGCCCTTGAGAATTGGAGTTGGCCACCCCTGTGCTAGTGGCTGTTGGCTTTTTATAATGAATATACACTTGGTGGCCACACCAACTGCGCAGGCGGCATAATCTACCCACTGATAATGAAACTGACAGTACACAGAACTATACTTCCATCAATAGAAGTGGGTTCTGGGGGGGACTCTGTCTTCATGCTAACGATTAGGACTGGCATGCTGACGGGGGCTCTCATTGAGAATTATATGTGCTTTTGCAACCTCTCATTGAGAAAATCCTGATTACACATTGAAGGCCTCCGCTTCAGCGGTGTGTAAACGTCTGGAATAGCAGAATCATTGGTGCATATTGTGGGAGAGCCGGATACTTTAAATCTGTGTGTTTTATTTACAAATATATATTTTAAGCTTTCCGTTTAGAATACGCTTTCAAAATCTGCAAACCTGCAAGTCTTTCCTGTTATTTCAGTTAATAAAAAGGCATGTGTTTGTTGCATTCATCACTATGTACATTAATGGCGCTATATAAATAACGACATACAATACAATACAATCACCATGGAGAAATATATCATATATTATATATTTTAAAGATGTTTCTCATAGTACATTACAAAAATCATGTTAATTCCAGACGGTGAGGGAATTGTGACAATACTGTAGTTAGCAGTTTATTGTTTTTTCCCCCCATAGTTCAATAGCAACATTTTGGTTCTATATTGAATGTGAATTAAAACCTTCTTGTCCATCCCCAGCAAAGATACGGTTATTAAAAAGGTTGTTTTGGGATTGTCCTGTGTACATGACCGTTGTCGGAAGACTATGCCTCACAGACAGTGAAATCACAATGCTTTACATCAGGGGCGGCTAACCCCAGTCCTCAAGGGCCACCAACAGGTCAGGTTTCAGGATATCCCTGCTTCAGCACAGGTAGCTCAGTCGAAGACTAAGCCTCTTAGACACCCGTGCTGACACAGAGACTGATTGTCCCACCTGTGCTGACGCTGGGACTGATGGAGCAGGGATATCCTGAAAACCTGACCTGTTGGTGGTCCTTGAAGACTGGAGTTGGCTACACCTGATGGACATATGCCAATACTTTTACTTGCCATGCACTTTCATTGGGGCTATTATCATGTCTATTGCCCCAAAGAACGCGTTGGAGAGCAAGGACGGTGATAAAAGACCAGAAAATACGTTTCGGATATTTTCCTCTCTTACAGTAATTACTCTGGATTTTGGTTAGTTTTTTAGTTGGCTATAACTATGGATTCCAGTTTTATGTTTTAACTGAGAAAACAGCACTGACTGACTATCTGGCGGGAGGGAGAGAGCGGACCCCACAGGAGGGAGAGAGCGGACCCCACAGGAGGGAGAGAGCGGACCCCACAGGAGGGAGAGAGCGGACCCCACAGGAGGGAGAGAGCGGACCCCACAGGAGGGAGAGAGCGGACCCCACAGGAGGGAGAGAGCGGACCCCACAGGAGGGTGAGAGCGGACCCCACAGGAGGGTGAGAGCGGACCCCACAGGAGGGTGAGAGCGGACCCCACAGGAGGGTGAGAGCGGACCCCACAGGAGGGTGAGAGCGGACCCCACAGGAGGGTGAGAGCGGACCCCACAGGAGGGTGAGAGCGGACCCCACAGGAGGGTGAGAGCGGACCCCACAGGAGGGTGAGAGCGGACCCCACAGGAGGGTGAGAGCGGACCCCACAGGAGGGTGAGAGCGGACCCCACAGGAGGGAGAGAGCGGACCCCACAAGAGGGAGAGGGAGAGAGCGGACCCCACAGGTGGGAGAGAGCGGACCCCACAGGTGGGAGAGAGCGGACCCCACAGGAGGGAGAGAGCGGACCCCACAGGAGGGAGAGAGCGGACCCCACAGGAGGGAGAGAGCGGACCCCACAGGTGGGAGAGGGAGAGAGCGGACCCCACAGGTGGGAGAGGGACAGAGCGGACCCCACAGGTGGGAGAGGGACAGAGCGGACCCCACAGGAAAGGATGCAGGAACCTATCAGACGCGTGTGCGTGTGCGTGTGCGGATATTTTCACTGCTAAGCACTGATTCTTCTAATAAAATGGAAACGGCAGGGAACAAAAATAAACGCCGAAAACCGGGCCCCTTAATTATAAGGGGTATTATTATATATATTATTATATAATTGTTATATAAATCCCACATGCTGTTACATTTTGTATTCTATTTCATTTCCTGACGTGTTTTTGATCCTTTGTTCGAGAAGGGGATAAACTTGTTGAACTTCAGATTCAGACGGCAGGCAAAAACCTACTGCAATCTGTTTGCGCTGCAGCGGTAATCTCTGCCACCCGCCTGCAGCGGTAATCTCTGCCACCCGCCTGCAGCGGTAATCTCTGCCACCCGCCTGCAGCGGTAATCTCTGCCACCTGCAGCGGTAATCTCTGCCACCCGCCTGCAGCGGTAATCTCTGCCACCTGCAGCGGTAATCTCTGCCACCTGCAGCGGTAATCTCTGCCACCTGCAGCGGTAATCTCTGCCACCTGCAGCGGTAATCTCTGCCACCTGCAGCGGTAATCTCTGCCACCTGCAGCGGTAATCTCTGCCACCCGCCTGCAGCGGTAATCTCTGCCACCTGCAGCGGTAATCTCTGCCACCTGCCTGCAGCGGTAATCTCTGCCACCCGCCTGCAGCGGTAATCCCTGCCACCCGCCTGCAGCGGTAATCTCTGCCACCCGCCTGCAGCGGTAATCTCTGCCACCCGCCTGCAGCGGTAATCTCTGCCACCTGCCTGCAGCGGTAATCTCTGCCACCCGCCTGCTGCGGTAATTTCTGCCACCCGCCTGCAGCGGTAATCTCTGCCACCCGCCTGCAGCGGTAATCTCTGCCACCCGCCTGCAGCGGTAATCTCTGCCACCCGCCTGCAGCGGTAATCTCTGCCACCCGCCTGCAGCGGTAATCTCTGCCACCCGCCTGCAGCGGTAATCTCTGCCACCCGCCTGCAGCGGTAATCTCTGCCACCCGCCTGCAGCGGTAATCTCTGCCACCTGCAGCGGTAATCTCTGCCACCCGCCTGCAGCGGTAATCTCTGCCACCTGCAGCGGTAATCTCTGCCACCCGCCTGCAGCGGTAATCTCTGCCACCCACCTGCAGCGGTAATCTCTGCCACCCGCCTGCAGCTGTAATCTCTGCCACCCGCCTGCAGCGGTAATCTCTGCCACCCGCCTGCAGCGGTAATCTCTGCCACCCGCCTGCAGCGGTAATATCTGCCACCTGCAGCGGTAATCTCTGCCACCTGCAGCGGTAATCTCTGCCACCCGCGTGCAGCGGTAATCTCTGCCACCCGCCTGCAGCGGTAATCTCTGCCACCCGCCTGCAGCGGTAATCTCTGCCACCTGCAGCGGTAATCTCTGCCACCTGCAGCGGTAATCTCTGCCACCTGCAGCGGTAATCTCTGCCACCCGCCTGCAGCGGTAATCTCTGCCACCCGCCTGCAGCGGTAATCTCTGCCACCCGCCTGCAGCGGTAATCTCTGCCACCCGCCTGCAGCGGAAATCTCTGCCACCCGCCTGCAGCGGTAATCTCTGCCACCCGCCTGCAGCGGTAATCTCTGCCACCTGCAGCGGTAATCTCTGCTACCTGCAGCGGTAATCTCTGCCACCCGCCTGCAGCGGTAATCTCTGCCACCTGCAGCGGTAATCTCTGCCAACCGCCTGCAGCGGTAATCTCTGCCACCCGCCTGCAGCACTCTGGGTCCTACAGCAGTGTTCATTTACCGTATCTGTTTTTATTAAAGGGTAAATCCCGCCTACGGTTATAGTGTACTAATGGCAGTAACATATTTAAGGGGGGGAAATCTCGGTGGTTATTATTTTTGTAATCAAAATCCAACGCGTATAAGTACATCATCAGGGCTGGCATGACAAGCGCCCATATATCGGGCCGTTTTCCAGGGACAGATCGTGTTCACAGATGCGAGCGTGCTCACTACTTCTTTGGAACGGAAGTAGGATTCCCTCCACTTTTGATCACGTAATCCGGGGCCACGTGACCGCGATCCTGGAGGATCAGCGGCACCAGATCTCCCGGCAGGAAAAGGGTTACATTATTCTCGGTTAGTTTGTAAATGTGGTGATCTGAGACTTGGGTTGCCACGTCAAGGCGACGTCACGTGACCCCTGCGGTGGCATCTGACGCCGCGTCGCCCAATGCTGCCGAAGGTAAGGGAAGTTACAGAGGCCTTGGGCACTCCTCCGGCATTTCATTTAAATGCTTTGGGGATGAGCTTGTGACCCCCCCTGAAAATCTCGCGCCCCTGATCTAGAGCACTCTGGATTACCAAAAAGTTGTTTATTTAGCTGAACAGGTGCCAATGTTTCGGACCCTCGCCATGCTTTGCTAATA
Source organism: Ascaphus truei (assembly GCF_040206685.1). Classification (NCBI taxonomy): domain Eukaryota; kingdom Metazoa; phylum Chordata; class Amphibia; order Anura; family Ascaphidae; genus Ascaphus; species Ascaphus truei. The sequence continues at coordinate 106,331,738 of NC_134489.1, forward strand.
CGTTTTACTTGGCATTATTCAACAAACAGAAATCTTTATTGAATGGCACCCAAACCATGCTCGCTAACTCCTAATCTGACGGCGTACAGTTTTATACCGCATAGTGGCTATGCAAGCCAGATGCTTCTCTGCGTACCTGCTTGCTGCCAGCTATCCTGATTTGATAGCCCTTGTGATTGGCAAGTGGTCAGGTACCTATACATTTGAGGTACCCTATGAATGTTTAGCCTGCTATGAATAGGCAGAAACAGGCATATTGCACAAAAAAATGGACGTTTCTTACCCCGATATAAATAGCCTGCTTTCTTATTATCTGAAACAAATTCCGACGAGGAATCGAAAGTATCTTCTTTTCTCCACCCAAACGCTAAACCAGTTAAATGTATGCCCGCCTCCTCCGTGCCAATGAACCAACTGGAAGAGGCGCAATACTTAATATGAATTAAGACCAACGGAAGATGAGGGAACGAAATCATCTGCCAATTCTCGGGTAACATTATTTGTAAACTTTTCAAGTGCAACCTTCAAAAAGGATGTAAAATAATGGATCTTGTCTGATTTTATGCTTTGGTGCGTATCCATCACCAGGATGCAGCGCGTTCATTTTGGTACCGCGTCGGTCCACAGCTTTCAATAGAAGAGAGGGGTGAAGTGGAGCAGGTGTGACACCACATGGGATAATCCTTTATTTCAGGATCTGAGCCAGTATTCCAGAAGAGAGCCCGTGCAGATTGTCAAGTGGCACTGTATGCCCGGGGGTTCTGTATGCGGCCCGGGGGTTCTGTATGCTGCTCGGGGGTTCTGTATGCTGCTCGGGGGTTCTGTATGCTGCTCGGGGGTTCTGTATGCTGCTCGGGGGTTCTGTATGCTGCTCGGGGGTTCTGTATGCTGCTCGGGGGTTCTGTATGCTGCTCGGGGGTTCTGTATGCGGCCCGGGGGTTCTGTATGCGGCCCGGGGGTTCTGTATGCGGCCCGGGGGTTCTGTATGCGGCCCGGGGGATCTGTATGCGGCCCGGGGGTTCTGTATGCGGCCCGGGGGTTCTGTATGCTGCTCGGGGGTTCTGTATGCTGCTCGGGGGTTCTGTATGCTGCTCTGGGGTTCTGTATGCTGCTCGGGGGTTCTGTATGCGGCTCGGGGGTTCTGTATGCGGCTCGGGGGTTCTGTATGCGGCCCGGGGGTTCTGTATGCGGCCCGGGGGTTCTGTATGCGGCCCGGGGGTTCTGTATGCGGCCCGGGGGTTCTGTATGCGGCTCGGCGGTTCTGTATGCGGCTCGGCGGTTCTGTATGCGGCTCGGCGGTTCTGTATGCGGCTCGGGGGTTCTGTATGCTGCTCGGGGGTTCTGTATGCTGCTCGGGGGTTCTGTATGCTGCTCGGGGGTTCTGTATGCTGCTCGGGGGTTCTGTATGCTGCTCGGGGGTTCTGTATGCTGCTCGGGGGTTCTGTATGCTGCTCGGGGGTTCTGTATGCTGCTCGGGGGTTCTGTATGCTGCTCGGGGGTTCTGTATGCTGCTCGGGGGTTCTGTATGCTGCTCGGGGGTTCTGTATGCTGCTCGGGGGTTCTGTATGCGGCTCGGGGGTTCTGTATGCGGCTCGGGGGTTCTGTATGCGGCCCGGGGGTTCTGTATGCGGCTCGGGGGTTCTGTATGCGGCCCGGGGGTTCTGTATGCGGCTCGGGGGTTCTGTATGCGGCTCGGGGGTTCTGTATGCGGCTCGGGGGTTCTGTATGCGGCTCGGGGGTTCTGTATGCGGCCCGGGGGTTCTGTATGCGGCTCGGGGGTTCTGTGTGCTGCTCGGGGGTTCTGTGTGCTGCTCGGGGGTTCTGTGTGCTGCTCGGGGGTTCTGTGTGCTGCTCGGGGGTTCTGTGTGCTGCTCGGGGGTTCTGTGTGCTGTTCGGGGGTTCTGTGTGCTGTTCGGGGGTTCTGTGTGCTGCTCGGGGGTTCTGTGTGCTGCCCGGGGGTTCTGTGTGCTGCCCGGGGGTTCTGTGTGCGGCCCGGGGGTTCTGTGTGCGGCCCGGGGGTTCTGTGTGCTGCCCGGGGGTTCTGTGTGCGGCCCGGGGGTTCTGTGTGCGGCTCGGGGGTTCTGTGTGCTGCTCGGGGGTTCTGTGTGCTGCTCGGGGGTTCTGTGTGCTGCTCGGGGGTTCTGTGTGCTGCTCGGGGGTTCTGTGTGCTGCTCGGGGGTTCTGTGTGCTGCTCGGGGGTTCTGTGTGCTGCTCGGGGGTTCTGTGTGCTGCTCGGGGGTTCTGTGTGCTGCTCGGGGGTTCTGTGTGCTGCTCGGGGGTTCTGTGTGCTGCTCGGGGGTTCTGTGTGCTGCTCGGGGGTTCTGTATGCTGCTCGGGGGTTCTGTATGCTGCTCGGCGGTTCTGTATGCTGCTCGGCGGTTCTGTATGCGGCTCGGGGGTTCTGTATGCGGCTCGGGGGTTCTGTATGCGGCTCGGGGGTTCTGTATGCGGCTCGGGGGTTCTGTATGCTGCTCGGCGGTTCTGTATGCTGCTCGGCGGTACTGTATGCGGCTCGGCGGTTCTGTATGCGGCTCGGCGGTTCTGTATGCGGCTCGGCGGTTCTGTATGCGGCTCGGCGGTTCTGTATGCGGCTCGGCGGTTCTGTATGCGGCTCGGCGGTTCTGTATGCGGCTCGGCGGTTCTGTATGGGGCTCGGCGGTTCTGTATGCGGCTCGGCGGTTCTGTATGCGGCTCGGCGGTTCTGTATCCGACTCATACTGCCTCCTTAGCACCAGATTACACGTCGTGGTGTTTTTGGTTTTTTTTGAGACTGTGCAGTGTAAACTCAATGGGGCGATAAGGACAAGTTCTTTCCCAATTGTGCCTCCAGCTCGGGTAATAGACAGCACAGAAGTAGGTTAGTAGGTTATAAATGAGCTAGCTATGCAGCATTGTGAATGGGGCCCTGTCCAGGCTGACATCTGTTATTGTGTAAAGGGAAACAATGCTAATGTCTTCTGCACAGTCATGTGTAAGAATGAGGGCAGCCCGGCTATCGGTTGTCAGGACAAATAATGCTCTTCTGTAAGGAGGGCCTTCCCTTCCCAGCTGTAATGCAGCACCAATATCTGCCCTGATAAGTTACAATGCATTTCTAAACCCCTTTACACTACTTTGCGTGCAGGCCAATCTGACAAGGAAAGGGTTAACGTTTGTTATGCTCAGTGACTGCATTCCCATAGCTGCTATATCCCTAAAGGAACGCCCAACCCAGAGCTTGTTGTGTTACAAGGGGAATTTAAAAATCCCTGGGATAGACATAGGGCTACCCCAAATATAAAAGCAAAGCCAAGGGTCAAATTGTCGGAGATTTGGCAGCAGATAGGGAAATGGGCAGATTACGCGAGCCATGGGGGGGCTCTTATCTGCTGCCAAATTTGATGGGGTTTTGGTCGCCATGTTTTACCTATTTACTGTTTTTAGCAGCTGTTTTGGTTCGCTTGCTGAATTAGTTTTATATTGGGGTTTTTCACTTTGTCCTAACCGGTTCATTATCAGCTATTCTTTTTCTTGAATTTATCTGGTATCTTTCCTTCTGAAACCCCCATTTCTTTAATTCACATGGAGTTGCGTTTCTACGGAAACATTCTGCATAGTTTATTTATATTTTCTCTGATCTCGACATTTTATTAATGTAAAATGCATTTAAAACAGACTGACTCTTATTTTAGATTAGCCGTAACCACAGTGTACATATTCGATAAATGCCAATCTTGGGAAAAAGCACAGTATCGTGCACGTTTCCAGCGTGCATCCTGCACACAACCCATGAATATTGCTCAGCTGGGGAACTGCTGTATAATCTGTTTGGTTTCCTAACCTTATTCTGCACTTCTGAGTGAGCATCTTCCATTAGGACTAGCAGACGTCCGATTCATTTTCCTTCCTCTAGCTTTTATTCATTCATTTTACTTTGTATTCAGAATTCATTTGAATGTTTGTTCGGTCCCTATGGCTGTGCTGATAGTGACGGCGACAGCGACAGCGACGTCGCGTCAATACAAATGCATTGCCGCCGTCGAGTGCGCTTATAGTAAGCGGGGCGCGATGGCTTGTGATCGCTGGAAGTCATCTCAATTTGATTTTTTCCAGCGACCGTCGCCGGCATTACAAGCACAGCCTGAGAAATACATTGATGCTCAAGTAAGCGAAATCAGAAGTAAAACTTTGCAACATCTTAGTGTAACAGGTTCATGTTGTTTTGTGAAATGTCTTTCTGTAATTGGCATTCATATTTAGCAAAAATACAGAAACGAAGGTTAATTTCTCACTGCTCTATGCAAATGAATTGGGGAAAGCAGCGGAACGAGCATTGAGTGAGTGGCGGTGCTTTCTGGAATGTTTGCTTGCTGTTCTTGTTTACAATTTGCAGAGTTAAGAATTTCTAGTTTTTGTCTGGAACGGTCGCTGTGTTTCAATACAGCTGTTTTTGTATTAATTACACATTAACTAATACCTGTATGATTGTGTTTAGAAAAAAAAAGTTCTGTATAAAAGACACTTTTTTTGTCACACTGGTATACATGTTCTGTATATCAAGTTCATAAACTGCAGTTTTGTGTAATAGATTGCAGTTTAAAAAAAACCATTTGTATTATACCGCATAGGAAAAATAGCCACTTATTTAATGTGGAAAAAAGGTTTGTGGGGTTAGAGAAGCATTACCCTAGTTATGAGGCATACATTGTAGTATCAGACAACTTTGAAAGTATTTTTGAATAGATTGAGATATCAGGATCAACTAATTATTTCAGTGGGATTAATGTCATATCTGGTATACATGTATGTTTGCAGCATTGCTATATGTGCAGATCTATAAAATATATACAGCTACACACACACACACACACACACACACACACACACACACACACACACACACACACACACACACACACACACACACACACACACACACACACACACACACACACACGTGACTTAGTTTGTGTCACGCTGCATCTTATGTACCTGAAGACCTTGTATAGTCACGTGGCTGTATGTTTTTAGCTTTTGCAGGAAATGTATAGATATGTCTGTACATACATACATTTATTGGTGCTTTTTTTGGGTTGTTCTGCCTGATTTTATCCCATGTGTTATTTATCTAGTTTTGCATTCTGTTTTGTGTGACTACAGACTAAGCAAGTGCTGCCAGTACCAGGAAACCCAAACAAAGCTGGGAATCCTGGAAAGTGCATATGCTCAGCAATTAACTAACTTATTGCGTTGGCTTTCATTAGTACTCAAATCTGTGTGTGTGGAAATCTGTTATGAATTGGTAACCTCCATGTTGGTATTACTGATTACTGTAATGCTGTCTGCTCACCCTCTGTAATAAATGGTCCGATTTGTGATACCATAAGATGACGTGCCAAGTCCTAGAACTCTGTATAGATGAATCCTATTCTGTGACCTGTAATACAGGCCCACAATCATTTGGCTTTATTGTACATTGCAGGAGATTTCCCTGAGCAGTTTTTAAAGCTGCAGTTCAGTCTTTTTTTTTTCTTTTTTTTTACATTTATTTTTTTACTTCAATAGTTTCATGTGGGCAATCTCTAATTACCTAAAGAACAGTATAGCTGCAGCTCAATTCGTTTTCCATGTATTGATAGGTCGAAATTTGGTGACATATTAAAAGCTGGCATTTGTTTATAATCTGCTTGACTGGCAGTGGAAGCTCATGAATATTCATGAGCATTGCTGCACTGACATGTGCTAGAGGGAGGGCAGGGCTGACAAAGGGGTGTGCCAGGGCTTGTGACAGGACATGAAGGGGCAGTGCCTTAGCAAATGGCTGTTAAAATAGAATACAAGAAAATTGGTCTTTCAAAGTTGTTTTTTTAAAAACAGAAAATGCTAAAAGTATTTTTTCTTACAACAGAACTGATTTATTAAAAAGAACACACATGCAGGATACTGACTGAACTGCAGCTTTAAGCAGCATACTCCCAGAAAGTCCACATTTGCTTTTATTGCAAGCTAATTGCAAATGATAGAGATGCAATTCCACTACAGACTAATTACAAATCCATCTTTAAAAGAAAAAAAAGAAGTTTCCCACCTAAAGCTTTGTTTTGTCATAATGGGAAAAACTTTAGATTTTCAGTGGCAGGAAAAATGCCTAAGGCTACACGAAGATGATGTAACTGTCCCTAGGGGATCCTGTGTTTCCGAGCAGTTCATAAAGCAATGTTGCTTGTGACTAATGTGAGTCTGTTCTTGTCAGAAGTTATAAAGGATGCAATTATACACATTGTGTATGTGTACAGCATGAAGGCAAAGACACAATCTCCTCACACAGTCTTTGTTTACATTTCCCATTTATTTTATTTGATTCAATGTGTGATGACACACACACACACTCACACACACACTCACTCACACACTCACACACTCACACACACACACACACACACCACAAAATCGAGTGTTGGGTAAAAAGTAACCACATGTGCGATAGCTTCATTTTAATCTGTTGTCAACATGCAAAGGTTGTGAGCGTCAATCGTAGAAAAGCTTTCCAGTTTCGGAGTGTCCCCTATAGAGCTCTTTCCTGTATGGAACATTTCCGAATGAAGATGCCTTGACGGGCAGCCGTTCACATTGTGAATTCCTTTGTACAAATCAATGAGTGTGGTTCCGTGCATACAGACAGTGATTCCTATATGTTAATTACTCCGCTGTCCAGGCGGCTTAGTTCTTATTGAAGAATAGTATTTAAAATATTGCTTATTGAAAACTTTATGAAGATATTCAAACTTCTTTAAACATTGGACTTGTAGCATCTTAAATATTAGAACAGCGTGCTTGTTAATTACTTCAGCAGATCTGGGGGGAGAAGTCTGAATACTAAACTCCTATAAATTCTTTTTCTTTGAGGACCTGCTGCGTTTCCCTGGACATGTGAAGCCGCAGTAACCATGCAGTAATGCATGCAGTAACCATGCAGTAATGCATGCAGTAACCATGCAGTAATGCATGCAGCACTCAACATTACAACTGCCTGTGGCTTGAAAGATCATTATTTTGGTCTCTATTGGTGCTGTTTGGGGGCATAAATAAATTTGTATTGTGGTCCCTGGTCGCCCCTCAAGTTCGCAGAAGAGCAGTGTCCGTTCTGCTCCTGTCACCTTAGTGGGGTCTATTAAACTCTTGTAAAAAGTAAGGCTGCGCTTACAGTGGCGGCGATGCGACGTCGCGGCAAAACAAATGTATTGCCGCCGTCGTGTGCACTAGTAAGTGCGACGGGAGTGACGCTGGCGGCGCAAATTTTTGAAGCTGGTCAAATTTGATTTTTCAGAGGCTGTCGCCACGTGACAGCCTCTGAACCAATCAAAGACCTGGTCGCCCGGAAAGTGAATTACAACTTTCGCTGACGGTGATGTCGTCCGTCGCGTCGCCGTCGCGCGCACTATAAGTGCGGCCTAAGAGGGGCAAATCTACCAAAAATGAATGGTCTTTCCCCGAATCTAGTTGAGGCACAAAGCAATTGCACAGGTTGCTTATAACCTAGTGTCTCTTAATGTGGTTGTGTGATACATGCAGTGTTATTAATGATTAACATGCAGAGTATTATTAATGATTAACGGAACCGAAGTAATTGGCAACAGAAATGCAAGAATAAAGCGTAATTACAGCATTATCATGGCGTCTCCATTCCGAATCCTGCCCATAGATCACCCGTATCTATCTGGCTGCTTTCTATGAAACAGGGAGCACTGTGTCAAGCCATACACTCATTAATGTTTTATTAAACCACCCACTGGTTTTAATTTCCAGCTACCGCTGTAATCTTTCCTTTGCATAGCGGAGTGTTGATACAGCAGCGTTTGCATACATCCCATATTCATTAGCGTTAAAATGTTTCCCTGCTATGTTTTGAAAGAAAATATATCTGCTTTTTGTTTTTCAAGCGGCTGCCTCTTCCAGCCTATTGTCCTTTATAATTCTGTAATAGTAATGAATGAATGCTTAAGTATTCGATACGTGTGCTTTTGATACTATACCGAGTTTCTGAAAATTCCTTATTAAAGATCACATAGGAATTATTAATCCATTCACTGCCAGAGAGGCGCTCAATGCACCACAGAGCCAAGCACTATAGAAGTGTCAGCAGTCTATCAGGCTGCACGAGGCATTAATAGAAGAATAGAGAAGGCTGAGGGATCCCCTTTACAGATCATATATAAGACGACCCAGGGTAGAGACGTACACAATGTAGGCGTAATCCAGACCATGCAGCTGTACTGCTGGGTTTGCATGAAAAAGTGCAACAGAAAACTTACGGGATCTCAGAACGTACACAGTGGAAGGAGGGTAAAGAGGAATGACTAGGACGTGTAAACACTTCAAGGGTACAATCATTGTAGGGTAAAATGAATCGTGCACTAAGGGAGCAGGCCAGATTTTCAGGATGCCCCTTACCCGAGCAAGTCATCTTAGTGATTATTAGATCTATGTAAATTAGTTAATAAATTGGAGACACATGAAAAACAGACATTTCAGTTCCACTCGAGGAATAATCTAGAAGAGCCCTGGGGTAGAAGATTCCCCTCCCCCTCCTGGGGTAGAAGATTTCCTCCCCCCCCCCCTCCACCTCCTGGGGTAGAAGATTCATGCCCCCCTCCCCCCCTCACCCTCCTGGGGTAGAAGTTTCCCCCCCCCCTCTCTCTCCACCTCCTGGGGTAGGAGTTCCTTCTCCCCCCTCTCTCCACCTCCTGGGGTAGAAGTTCCCTCTCCCCCCCCCCCTCTCCACCTCCTGGGGTAGAAGTTCCCTCTTCCCCCCCCTCTCCACCTCCTGGGGTAGAAGTCGGGTAACATTTCGGAAACCGTGATAATAACATGGTCTCATTTGCAATAAATGATCAAACTTTATTATATGGGTTTAACAAAGACTTTACATTTTAGAAAGGCAGATTTTAATGAATTGAGGAATAATATAGAACCATATTCAAAGAAAGGGGCACAAGAAAAAAACAGAATCAATATAATAAGTCACTTGATGTATTCAATATTAAAAAAAAAATGTAAAAGGCTATTTGCAAACACGGCGCCTATCCCACATAACCCCTATCCCACATAACCCCTATCCCACATAACCCCTATCCCACATAACCCCTATCCCACATAACCCCTATCCCACATAACCCCTATCCCACATAACCCCTATCCCACATAACCCCTATCCCACATAACCCCTATCCCACATAACCCCTACCCCACATAACCCCTATCCCACATAACCCCTATCCCACATAACCCCTATCCCACATAACCCCTATCCCACATAACCCCTAGCCCACATAACCCCTATCCCACATAACCCCTATCCCACATAACCCCTATCCCACATAACCCCTTCCTCACATAACCCCTATCCCACATAACCCCTTCCTCACATAACCCCTATCCCACATAACCCCTTCCTCACATAACCCCTATCCCACATAACCCCTTCCTCACATAACCCCTATCCCACATAACCCCTATCCCACATAACCCCTTCCTCACATAACCCCTATCCCACATAACCCCTATCCCACATAACCCCTATCCCACATAACCCCTTCCTCACATAACCCCTATCCCACATAACCCCTTCCTCACATAACCCCTATCCCACATAACCCCTATCCCACATAACCCCTATCCCACATAACCCCTTCCTCACATAACCCCTTCCTCACATAACCCCTATCCCACATAACCCCTATCCCACATAACCCCTTCCTCACATAACCCCTTCCTCACATAACCCCTACCCCACATAACCCCTACCCCACATAACCCCTACCCCACATAACCCCTACCCCACATAACCCCTACCCCACATAACCCCTACCCCACATAACCCCTACCCCACATAATCCCTACCCCACATAATCCCTACCCCACATAACCCCTACCCCACATAACCCCTATCCCACATAACCCCTACCCCACATAACCCCTATCCCACATAACCCCTATCCCACATAACCCCTATCCCACATAACCCCTATCCCACATAACCCCTATCCCACATAACCCCTATCCCACATAACCCCTATCCCACATAACTCCTATCCCACATAACCCCTATCCCACATAACCCCTATCCCACATAACCCCTATCCCACATAACCCCTATCCCACATAAACCCTATCCCACATAAACCCTATCCCACATAACCCCTATCCCACATAACCCCTATCCCATAACCCCTATCCCACATAACCCCTATCCCACATAACCCCTTCCTCACATAACCCCTTCCTCACATAACCCCTTCCTCACATAACCCCTTCCTCACATAACCCCTATCCCACATAACCCCTATCCCACATAACCCCTTCCTCACATAACCTCTTCCTCACATAACCTCTTCCTCACATAACCCCTATCCCACATAACCCCTTCCTCACATAACCCCTTCCTCACATAACCCCTATCCCACATAACCCCTTCCTTACATAACCCCTATCGCACATAACCCCTTCCTCAAATAACCCCTTCCTCAAATAACCCCTTCCTCACATAACCCCTTCCTCACATAACCCCTATCCCACATAACCCCTATCCCACATAACCCCTATCCCACATAACCCGTTCCTCACATAACCCCTATCCCACATAATCATTTCCTCACATAACCCCTTCCTCACATAACCTCTTCCTCACATAACCCCTATCCCACATAACCCCTATCCCACATAACCCCTTCCTCACATAACCCCTATCCCACATAACCCCTTCCTCACATAACCCCTATCCCACATAACCCCTATCCCACATAACCCCTATCCCACATAACCCCTTCCTCACATAACCCCTATCCCACATAACCCCTATCCCACATAACCCCTATCCCACATAACCCCTATCCCACATAACCCCTATCCCACATAACCCCTATCCCACATAACCCCTATCCCACATAACCCCTATCCCACATAACCCCTATCCCACATAACCCCTATCCCACATAACCCCTATCCCACATAACCCCTATCCCACATAACCCCTATCCCACATAACCCCTATCTTAAGATGAAACTAATTACCTCATCAGTTGAAGTTATTTGCACCAAATCGATCCCGGTTGGAGACTCTGGTGTCCGTCATCTGGGCTCGCAGGTGTCAATGTCAATACAAGGAGCTTTCAAAAGAACTATGATCCCACGGGCAGTACCAACTACACTGGGAAATCCCTTCAGGTTGGAGGAAAGGAGATGTCACCAGCAACAAAGGAAAGGGTTCTTTACAGTAAGGGCAGTTACAATGTGGGATTCATTACCCATGGAGACTGTGATGGCAGATACAATAGATATCTTCCAAAAAAAGTAAATATATATATTTACTTTTTATGGAAGATATCTTTTGTATCTGCAATCAGTTTTTTTTTTTTAATATATATATATTTATTATTCAGGGATATACCAAATAAGTAAACATGGGAAATATGTTGATCCAGGGAGAAATCTGATTGGCCATTATTGGGGTTGGGATGGTATTTATTTCCCCCCTTATGAGACATTGTTGGATGATTAGATTGTAAGCTCTTCGGAGCAGGAACTTTTTCCTAAATGTTACTTTTGTCTGAAGCACTTCTTCCCATTATGTGTTATTTCTATTTGTTATTGATAGGATTGTCACGTGTATTTCTGCTATGAAGCAGTATGCACATTAATGGCGCTGTATAAATAAAGACATACATAATGTTTCAATGGATTATTTTTTTTGTTTGCCTTCAACTGGATCAATATACTGTAAATACAAATATGATTTGTATCTGTCATCTAACTTTAGCATAGGTTGAACTTGATGGACGTATGTCTTTTTTTCAACCTTCTCAACTATGCAACTTAAAAAGGCACAAAAACGGAAATGCCTGTTTTGCTACAGTTTTGCTCAAATTATCTTGATACATAGATTCCTCTTTTCTGTGTTTCGACTCCTATTGCGACTTGGTGGATCAATATAAAAGTAATGCACGTGGTGGTTGGTAAAAGTCCACTCATTGATAGTTAATTTATGTATTTAAATGTTTATCTGTTACATTGCAGGGAATTTGTGTTGTTTTCATGACCTTATAACTAATACTTATAACTAATGATAGTTGTGCTAATAACAAGTGTGTTGGTATGTGATTGTTTGCTCATGGAATTCATGCCTGTGATGGCCAGTTTGGCCTGACGGTCACACAGACATGTTCGCTGGTAACATTTACTGCTAAAACTTCTGTTTGGACAGGCCTGCCTTGCCTTTGGTTTTTAACCAGATCTTTGCATGCAAAACAAACACGTTTTGCTATAAATGTTACTGTGTAAAGAAATATCTGGAAATGCAAGCAGTTTGATCTTAAGCCATTAACAAGTAATGGAGACCTTACTATTGGTGCATTAAATGGGGGGGTATAGGAGAAGATGAGGACAAAGCCGCAGAATGAGGTGGGCATGTAAAGCCTGGCATTCAGAATGTATTTAGAGTTACGTTTATTGTGCTCTTGGTTCTGTTACAGAAAACTTTTTAGTACTGGACTTCTCCACAGAGCGCAAATTGTTATGAGTATCTTTCGGAGCTTGAATTGCAACTTAAAATCTGTCTACACCAGGGGTGGCCAACGCCAGTCAAGTCCCTGCTTCAGCACAGGTGACTCGGTCATTGACTGAGCCACTGATTAAGCCATCTGTACTGAAACTCGGATATCCTGAAAACCTGACCTGTTGGTGGACCTTTTTGGACTGGAGTTGTCCACCCCTAGTCTTATAAAGATACTTATAACAACGTAGGACCATCACATTCCTACGGATGTCATGTACATCTCCCTTACCCTCCGATGTCACGTACATCTCCCTTACCCTCCGATGTCACGTACATCTCCCTTACCCTCCGATGTCACGTACATCTCCCTTACCCTCCAATGTCATGTACATCTCCCTTACCCTCTGATGTCATGTACATCTCCCTTACCCTCCGATGTCACGTACATCTCCCTTACCCTCCGATGTCACGTACATCTCCCTTACCCTCCGATGTCACGTACATCTCCCTTACCCTCCAATGTCATGTACATCTCTCTTACCCTCTGATGTCATGTACATCTCCCTTACCCTCCGATGTCATGTACATCTCCCTTACCCTCCGATGTCATGTACATCTCCCTTACCCTCCGATGTCACGTACATCTCCCTTACCCTCCGATGTCAGGTACATCTCCCTTACCCTCCGATGTCATGTACATCTCCCTTACCCTCCGATGTCATGTACATCTCCCTTACCCTCCGATGTCACGTACATCTCCCTAATCCTCCGATGTCACGTACATCTCCCTTACCCTCCGATGTCAGGTACATCTCCCTTACCCTCCGATGTCACGTACATCTCCCTAATCCTCCGATGTCACGTACATCTCCCTTACCCTCCGATGTCACGTACATCTCCCTTACCCTCCGATGTCGTGTACATCTCCCTTACCCTCCGATGTCATGTACATCTCCCTTACCCTCCGATGTCACGTACATCTCCCTTACCCTCCGATGTCACGTACATCTCCCTTACCCTCCGATGTCAGGTACATCTCCCTTACCCTCCGATGTCACGTACATCTCCCTTACCCTCCGATGTCACGTACATCTCCCTTACCCTCCGATGTCACGTACATCTCCCTTACCCTCCGATGTCACGTACATCTCCCTTACCCTCCGATGTCACGTACATCTCCCTTACCCTCCGATGTCACGTACATCTCCCTTACCCTCCGATATCATGTACATCTCCCTTACCCTCCGATGTCATGTACATTTCCCTTACGCTCTGATTTCATGTACATCTCCCTTACCCTCTGATGTCATATACATCTCCCTTACCCTCTGATGTCAGGTACATTTCCCTTACGCTCCGATGTCACGTACATCTCCCTTACCCTCCGATGTCACGTACATCTCCCTTACCCTCCGATGTCATGTACATCTCCCTTACCCTCCGATGTCATGTACATCTCCTTTACCCTCCGATGTCAGGTACATCTCCCTTACCCTCCGATGTCACGTACATCTCCCTTACCCTCCGATGTCACGTACATTTCCCTTACCCTCCGATGTCACGTACATCTCCCTTACCCTCCGATGTCATATACATCTCCCTTACCCTCCGATGTCATGTACATTTCCCTTACGCTCTGATGTCATGTACATCTCCCTTACCCTCCGATGTCACGTACATCTCCCTTACCCTCCGATGTCATGTACATTTCCCTTACGCTCTGATGTCACGTACATCTCCCTTACCCTCCGATGTCACGTACATCTCCCTAATCCTCCGATGTCACGTACATCTCCCTTACCCTCCGATGTCATGTACATCTCCCTTACCCTCCGATGTCACGTACATCTCCCTTACCCTCCGATGTCACGTACATCTCCCTTACCCTCCGATGTCATGTACATCTCCCTTACCCTCCGATGTCACGTACATCTCCCTTACGCTCTGATTTCATGTACATCTCCCTTACCCTCTGATGTCATGTACATCTCCCTTACCCTCCGATGTCATGTACATCTCCCTCTTACCCTCCGATGTCAGGTACATCTCCCTTACCCTCCGATGTCAGGTACATCTCCCTTACACTCCGATGTCAGGTACATCTCCCTTACCCTCCGATGTCACGTACATCTCCCTTACCCTCCGATGTCATGTACATCTCCCTCTTACCCTCCGATGTCAGGTACATCTCCCTTACCCTCCGATGTCAGGTACATCTCCCTTACACTCCGATGTCAGGTACATCTCCCTTACCCTCCGATGTCACGTACATCTCCCTTACCCTCCGATGTCATGTACATCTCCCTTACCCTCCGATGTCATGTACATCTCCCTTACCCTCTGATGTCATGTACATCTCCCTTACCCTCCGATGTCACGTACATCTCCCTTACCCTCCGATGTCATGTACATTTCCCTTACCCTCCGATGTCATGTACATCTCCCTTACCCTCCGATGTCATGTACATCTCCCTTACCCTCCGATGTCACGTACATCTCCCTTACCCTCCGATGTCATGTACATCTCCCTTACCCTCTGATGTCACGTACATCTCCCTTACACTCCGATGTCATGTACATCTCCCTTACCCTCCGATGTCATGTACATCTCCCTTACCCTCCGATGTCAGGTACATCTCCCTTACCCTCCGATGTCAGGTACATCTCCCTTACACTCCGATGTCAGGTACATCTCCCTTACCCTCCTATGTCAGGTACATCTCCCTTACACTCCGATGTCAGGTACATCTCCCTTACCCTCCGATGTCACGTACATCTCCCTTACCCTCCGATGTCATGTACATCTCCCTTACCCTCCGATGTCATGTACATCTCCCTTACCCTCTGATGTCATGTACATCTCCCTTACCCTCCGATGTCACGTACATCTCCCTTACCCTCCGATGTCATGTACATTTCCCTTACCCTCCGATGTCATGTACATCTCCCTTACCCTCCGATGTCACGTACATCTCCCTTACCCTCCGATGTCACGTACATCTCCCTAATCCTCCGATGTCATGTACATCTCCCTTACCCTCCGATGTCACGTACATCTCCCTTACCCTCCGATGTCATGTACATCTCCCTTACCCTCTGATGTCACGTACATCTCCCTTACACTCCGATGTCATGTACATCTCCCTTACCCTCCGATGTCACGTACATCTCCCTTACCCTCCGATGTCATGTACATCTCCCTTACCCTCCGATGTCATGTACATCTCCCTTACCCTCTGATGTCATGTACATCTCCCTTACCCTCCGATGTCACGTACATCTCCCTTACCCTCCGATGTCATGTACATTTCCCTTACCCTCCGATGTCATGTACATCTCCCTTACCCTCCGATGTCATGTACATCTCCCTTACCCTCCGATGTCATGTACATCTCCCTAATCCTCCGATGTCATGTACATCTCCCTTACCCTCCGATGTCACGTACATCTCCCTTACCCTCCGATGTCATGTACATCTCCCTTACCCTCTGATGTCACGTACATCTCCCTTACACTCCGATGTCATGTACATCTCCCTTACCCTCCGATGTCACGTACATCTCCCTTACCCTCCGATGTCCGGTACATCTCCCTTACCCTCCGATGTCACGTACATCTCCCTTACCCTCCGATGTCACGTACATCTCCCTTACCCTCCGATGTCATGTACATCTCCCTTACCCTCCGATGTCACATACATCTCCCTTACCCTCCGATGTCATGTACATCTCCCTTACCCTCCGATGTCATGTACATCTCCCTTACCCTCCGATGTCCGGTACATCTCCCTTACCCTCCGATGTCAGGTACATCTCCCTTACCCTCCGATGTCACGTACATCTCCCTTACCCTCCGATGTCAGGTACATCTCCCTTACCCTCCGATGTCACGTACATCTCCCTTACCCTCCGATGTCATGTACATCTCCCTTACCCTCTGATGTCATGTACATCTCCCTTACCCTCCGATGTCACGTACATCTCCCTTACCCTCCGATGTCATGTACATTTCCCTTACCCTCCGATGTCACGTACATCTCCCTTACCCTCCGATGTCACGTACATCTCCCTTACCCTCCGATGTCACGTACATCTCCCTTACCCTCCGATGTCATGTACATCTCCCTTACCCTCCGATGTCATGTACATCTCCCTTACCCTCTGATGTCCGGTACATCTCCCTTACCCTCCGATGTCAGGTACATCTCCCTTACCCTCCGATGTCATGTACATCTCCCTTACCCTCCGATGTCATGTACATCTCCCTCTTACCCTCCGATGTCATGTACATCTCCCTCTTACCCTCCGATGTCAGGTACATCTCCCTTACACTCCGATGTCACGTACATCTCCCTTACCCTCCGATGTCATGTACATCTCCCTTACCCTCCGATGTCATGTACATCTCCCTTACCCTCCGATGTCATGTACATCTCCCTTACCCTCCGATGTCACGTACATCTCCCTTACCCTCCGATGTCATGTACATCTCCCTTACCCTCCGATGTCATGTACATCTCCCTTACCCTCCGATGTCATGTACATCTCCCTTACCCTCCGATGTCATGTACATCTCCCTTACCCTCCGATGTCACGTACATCTCCCTTACCCTCCGATGTCACGTACATCTCCCTCTTACCCTCCGATGTCAGGTACATCTCCCTTACACTCCGATGTCACGTACATCTCCCTTACCCTCCGATGTCACGTACATCTCCCTTACCCTCCGATGTCACGTACATCTCCCTTACCCTCCGATGTCATATACATCTCCCTTACCCTCCGATGTCATGTACATCTCCCTTACCCTCCGATGTCACGTACATCTCCCTTACCCTCCGATGTCATGTACATCTCCCTTACCCTCCGATGTCACGTACATCTCCCTTACCCTCCGATGTCACGTACATCTCCCTTACCCTCCGATGTCAGGTACATCTCCCTTACCCTCCGATGTCACGTACATCTCCCTTACCCTCCGATGTCACGTACATCTCCGTTACCCTCCGATGTCAGGTACATCTCCCTTACCCTCCGATGTCAGGTACATCTCCCTTACCCTCCGATGTCCGGTACATCTCCCTTACCTCCGTTGTCATGTACATTTCCCTTACCCTCCGATGTCATGTACATCTCCCTTACCCTCCGATGTCATGTACATCTCCCTTACCCTCCGATGTCACGTACATCTCCCTTACCTCCGTTGTCATGTACATTTCCCTTACCCTCCGATGTCATGTACATTTCCCTTACCCTCCGATGTCACGTACATCTCCCTTACCCTCCGATGTCAGGTACATCTCCCTTACCCTCTGATGTCATGTACATCTCCCTTACCCTCCGATGTCATGTACATCTCCCTTACCCTCCGATGTCATGTACATCTCCCTTACCCTCCGATGTCACGTACATCTCCCTTACCCTCCGATGTCATGTACATCTCCCTTACCCTCTGATGTCATGTACATCTCCCTTAGGCTTAGTCCATAGACACTGAAGCCGTGCGGAGGCGCGCTGAGGCTGAGGGAAAGCGGTGCTTTCCCTGGCCTTAGAGTGCGCGCCGTCCGTGGGCGTGTCTGGGGGGCGGGCCAGTGACGTCACGGAGCTGGTTCGCCGTCATTGGGCGAACTGCTCACGTGACCGGTCCTGCGCTCCCGTGAGCGCCGAAAATTAAAGATTTGTTAAGACACGCTTCCGCAAGCGTGCGGAAGCGTGCGCGAGCCCCTGCTAAAGCCACTCTCATTGCGGCTACAGGGGCTCACTGGTAAGCATGCGCACGCCTCAGCACGGGTCAGCGCCGCTCCCTGCACCATGTCCGAGGCCTTACGCTCCGATGTCATGTACATCTCCCTTACGCTCCGATGTCATGTACATTTCCCTTAGGCCTGGGACATAGTAAATTCAAGCTCGCTGAGGCGGGCTGAGCCGCGCTGAGCAGATGCACAAACCCCCTGCATCTGTCATCAGCGCGGCTATAGTTTCCCCCCTCCGCATGCGTGCTGATGCGTGCGGAGGCTGAGAAAATTGGAACAGACAGGGAAGTTTGAAATTTGCCGCTCTGGGAAGCGGAGGAGCGGTCACGTGACCGCTCCCATCCAATGGGAGCGGGGGACTAGCTCCGCCTCCTGACACGCCTCCACCCCCCACCCCGCCCCCAGAGCGCGCTCACTGCCTCGCCTGCAAGGACAGAAAAAAGCACAATTTTCAGCAGGCGAGGCAGAGCAGGAGCGTGCCTCAGCGAGCTTCCATTTACTATGTCCCAGTGCTTAGGCTGCGTCCCCGCTAGCGCTGAGCTCACTGAGCAGGCGGCGCTTGGCGAGGTGACTTGCATATGCTATATATATATATATATATATATATTATAATGTCCCGCACCGGCGTATGCGCGGGCACACACGCTCACCGGCGCTTACATAAACAAATTTTTCATACTTACAAGCGCGCTCAGCTTCCCCTGCATTGTCCCCTGCATTGTCTCCCCTCTGGACATCCCAACCCCCCCCCCCTCCCCCTGCGAGCGCTTGCAAAAATTTGAAGGACACCCACGCTCATGCTTGGAGAGCTCTCCAAGCATGAGCGTGCTCAGCGCCAGCGGGGACAAAGCCTATCTCTCCAACACTGAGCAGTGATTGAGAGAATCTAGGTTCAGCCATACCTACTAAACACTGGTGCTGTGTTAACCATTATCATGTCATACTCTACAAAGGAGTTACTCACTGTGTGTGTGTGTGTGTGTGTGTGTGTGTGTGTGTGTGTGTGTGTGTGTGTGTGTGTGTGTGTGTGTGTGTGTGTGTGTGTGTGTGTGTGTGTGTGTGTGTGTGTGTGTGTGTGTTATATAACTCTTTGATTTGAGTTCTTTTTCATTAAGTACAGATGTGACAAATATCCGGCACCTGATGTAAGTTTTACTAGTTCTTGCAAAGTGCAATACAAGGTTTCAGCCATATTGTGACTATGCCGTTTTATGACCGTGCTGAACGCAAACAATAGCCCCGCCAGCACTCTGTAAATGTGGCCTTTGAAGTATTGCAGGCAGAGTGATTGCAGTGGAGTGTTGACATTAATACTGATAAGGGGTATGGTGTGAGCCCCTCCTTAAGGGGAACATTCCATCTTCCTTTCACTGAGGAAGTCGTTCAACGCCACTGCTCAGCCTGCAAAGCCACAGGGGAAGTTATCCACCGCGCTCAGATAAGGGCCGCACAGGGATATCTTTTCACAGCAGGACGCTTAGCGTTGCGTAATGTTATTTTGGCTAGCATGGAAATTAACATGTATGACAGAGGTTCTCTCCTCCCCCCCCCCCCCCCCACAGGTCAGGTTTTCAGGATAGCCCCGCTTCAGCACAGGTGGCTCAAGTCCAGCATATTTTGTTTAATGTAGTTGTGTTGCCGGTAAAAACTAATTTCCTGTACTAATTATTGGTTGTGTGAATGGTGGGTATTTAAAAATATTTTTTTGCTGATAAGTCTACTTTTTCCCCCCAAGAATGACTTTGATAAATGTATTAATGTATTATTGCTAAAGGTAATAGGAGTGTTGAATATTTAAGGTTGCTGACATTTCCCCAGTTTTTGGAGGCGCTCATGCCTCCCTGCATACTTGTGGTTTGCAAAGGCTATCTATGCAGAAGTGTTTGTGCTGCTGTTGTGTTTTTCACAGTGCTACACACACTTTAATAGACAGAGGATGAGACACGCACTCAATATCAAGGGTAATAGAGGTGGGGTACTTAGCTGCCGGTGCGCTGGTCCTGGGGAGCTCCTGTAGTCCCAAATGTTCCAGTACAAAGAAGAAGCAGGCACACGGTCTTACTCAAAAGGAGGTTTAATATGCCATAAAGTCCAACGTTTCGGCAGTCAAATACTGCCTTTCTCAAGGTGAGATAGGCAGTATTAGACTGCCGAAACGTTGGACTTTATGGCATATTAAACCTCCTTTTGAGTAAGACCGTGTGCCTGCTTCTTCTGCTTTGTACACACACTTTAATGCCGCATTTTATGGTGGAATCAGTGGGTATTTGTAACCTAACCACATAAATGAAAATACTGCGGCATAATGCAGCGATGCATCCAAGCACACACTTCCTGACAAATCCTTGGCGTATTCACACCTGTGTATTTCACAAGAACACCATTTATAAGCCTCTTGGGATATCTGTCCTTCCTAAGCTCACTGTCCTCCAAGTGGCAGTCACATTCAGGTAAAGAAGGGTTAAACTTCTTGGTGAGCACAAGGGGGGGGCAAAGCCGGCGTTCTCCTGTAACTGGTTTCCATTTTCCAAACCAAAAAGGAAGCTTTCTTTACATGGAGCCACATGCCATTTCATGGGGAGTTTTTCAAACTTGGATTTCTGCTTTAATTGTATATATAAATATAGTGGCCGCAAAGTTATTTTCATGTAAAACTATTCGGGAAGCCTTGTGGTAAATGAGCTGCTTGTTCTCAGTCCAGCGATCTGTGAGCTGTCTTCTGCATAATAGAGGAGAGTTATTTTGGCAGCCTCACCATGGGAATGGCAGAGGAATGGCCATCCAACCTTTAATAGTGGGGAAGCCTCCGGAAAAGCATGACCAGGGACCGATGCCAGCTCTGCCTGTCATGCTTTCTTATGTTGATGGAGGCCTTTGCTTTGAATTTGTTTTTTAATCGGAGACCACTCACATGATAACATACAGTTAAAATGAACTGGATACAAACCTAATTTTGCAAACCTTTTATTTTCATATTTCACGTACATATACAGAGTACAATTTTATACAGGCCAAACGGCTACTAATGGTGCATGTGTACATGTGAGGAGAGAGGGAGGGGTGTAGGAGAAGGGTTAGGACAAAGCCGCAGCATTGGGTTGGCATGTAAAGCCTCACATTCAGAATGCATTCAGAGTTACGTTTATTGAAGGATGCAGCCTGGGTCTTTTGTTGTATTGGTTGTTTGATATCCCTTGGAATCCAGTCCAGTGCCATCTTTGTCGTCCCTTCCCCCCCCCCCCCTCCCAAAAGTCCTTCAATATGTCTGCCCATTTTCTTAACCCTTGGGATGATGTCAGACATTTTGTTTGATTTCAAACCCATTAATTCTTCCTGTCTGTTTGCGTAATACCCAGCATGCATATCTCCAGGCGTCTTTGAGTTGTCTGCAGCTTCTGAATTGTCTTTGCATTTAGGGTCTAAGTTGCACATGCAAGATACACTGGTCAAGCTATATATATATATATATATATATATATATATATATATATATATATATATATACATATACATATACATATACATATACACATACCTACCTAGATACAATATACATTACACCTTCTGTACAGGCCAAATTCTCTGAATGTGCCTCCGCGATATCATCCTGAACGGCCCTCCGCCGACTCAAACCTAACATGTCAAAGACGGAGCTCCTCACACTTCCTCCTAAGCCTGGCCCCACTGCCCCTTCTACATTACTGTTGGCAGCACTGTCATACACCCAGTATGTTTGTATGTCTTTATTTATATAGCCGGTCTTCCCCGAGGAGTAGAAATGCGTCCGTAGATCCATCGTGCTCATTCACTAGTTTTTTTCCCCTTTGTTTTCTAGACCTTGTGTGGACAGTAATGAGCGCACGCTTTCGATTGCCCGCTGGCAGAACCTACAATGTACGCGCATCCGAGCAGGCCAGAGACCGACACAGCACCGAGGTGGTCTGCAATGTTCTCCTCCTGGACAACGCTGTGCAAGCTTTCCGTGTAAACGTAAGTAGGAAACCGCCAGGGCAGGAGCGGCCAAGTCCTCAGGGGCCACCAACAAGCCAGATTTAAGGACATCCCTGGTTCAACACAGGTGGCTCAGTCAGTGGCTCGTTGATTGAGCCTCTTGTACTGAAGCAGGGATATCCATAAAACCGGGCCTGTTGGTGGCCTTTGCAGACTGGAGTTGGCCACTCCTGCACTAGGGAAACTTCACCTGAACTAGGAACTCCCGTTTAAAGCAGCATCCGCCATCTTACCCTCCTCCCCACCTCCCCACCCCCTACCACCCCTCCCCCCACCACCACATAAGACGCCTGCCGACATTTGCGCCAGGATATTTGGGAAAATAACAAATCCACAAGCAACGTTTTTGGTGGCAAGTCATAAAATAATAACATTGTCTATAATAACAATTATCTCCGAATTAAAGACTCGATCCTGTCTGCGTTTTTTTTTTCCCCCCATATGGGGACCCAGGAATTCTCTGTGTATGAGCCGTGGTTTTTGCTCCGTGGCCCCTCCCACCCTCCAGACCCCGGTATAGTTACCGGGAGGGAAAGCCCCAACCAGGGAAGTAAATATGGCTACCAAACTGCGGGCCAGCAGGAAGCTGCAACATCGGGTAAGAATCTCGTCAGCGGAGGGGCGCAGACGCTACAGTTGGAGAGAGGTTCAGCTCCGGAGGAAAGCCTGTTCTGTTCCTGTGAAGAATGGGTTAATTTCGGGGGGTTCGCTGCAGTATAACTCCACCTGTTCAGTATGTACATCTGCAGCACATATAGCTTTGATCACAAGGCATGTGAGGAAAGATGTCCCCGTTATAGATTGAGTGTTTAGGCTGGATAGTAAATTCAAAACCTTGGTATCTGAGCCTCGGCAGTTCACCAGCTTTTTACCGTCTCCGGTTATTTTATCGGTGTACAATTCGAGTCAATTTGAGACCTCCAGAATCTTCCATTTAGTCTCCTTCCTTTTCCAGTAGAAATGTGATGCTTTGCTGGACCCGCAGCGCTGCACCAATCCATTGCTGAT
The DNA here is from genome assembly GCF_040206685.1 of Ascaphus truei. Classification (NCBI taxonomy): domain Eukaryota; kingdom Metazoa; phylum Chordata; class Amphibia; order Anura; family Ascaphidae; genus Ascaphus; species Ascaphus truei. The sequence goes on from NC_134489.1 coordinate 106,355,039, forward strand.
GGCTTTTAAAGTGCCGTTTCTATTTAAATGCCCCCGTCCTTATCACACGCTAGGAAGCAGCTGTGAATATGTTGAGTAAACACTGTGGGCAGCCGTTCAAATGTTTCAAGGAAAACCTCAACTTGCTCTCTCTCATTAACCCAGGGGATCTTCTCTCCAGTCCTCAAGACCCCCCCAGGCAGGTCAGGTTTTCAGGATATCTCCGCTTCAGCACAGGTGGCTCAATCTTTGCCGCTGATTGAGCCACCTATGCTGAAGCGGGGGATATCCTTAGAACGTGTGGGTGGGGGGAGCACTGTAGCTGACCTAACCTCTTCACTGGTAGAGCAGGCTGCAAGGCCCTTTTCCCATGCTTTCGCGTGCTTTCATGTCTCGCATCGTCATACATAGCAAGCCATCACCGGAAGGTTAGTCAGCGGTTGTCATACTGCGTGATGAAGTGGCATGATGGTCCTTCCTAGATCTATTCGTACACGCCTACACTAGTGCCCTACAGTTCACACTGTTACATATGCAGTGATTCCCAGTCCTTAAAGGGGCAATCCCAAAGTGTTCTATGGCCAGTGATCTGTTTACGGCGTCTTATCTGGGTGATGCCCTTTTTTTTTTACCCAAATCTGACCCCTGTAAGTAATTTGAAATAATTTGTTAAAGCGAGACTTGGAAGAGGTTTGATTGCCTCTTGCTGATCACAGAAAAGGGATCAGCCAGAGTCCCCCGCCCACCGTACCTTTATTGGCTCTCTGGTAAGGATGGGGTGGGGGATAAGGGTAAGAAAAATACTTGATTGACAAAAACTTCTCGCCGCCTACCCCTCCCATTCATAGTCCTATAAAAGAATGAAACTGGCCGCGATTGTGACTGTGTGATTGCAACCTGCAGTGCTTCCGGCCCGAGAGGCAGAACAAGTGGCCCGTTCCTAACCTCTGCTACTGAACGTGTGTGTGTGTGTGCGTGTGTGTGCGTGTGTGCGTACACACACATAGGGACTACCTTACCTGTTTCCCCGCCTGTTCCCTCCTTATCTTAAAATAGCAATCCCCTCCAGCAGACTCCCTTTCCCCCATTAAATACCGGTACCAGTGTAGAACTGCAGAGGTTCTGTGCATGGTACTCAGGAGATGTTTCATGTGTTTGTACTTTTAATGAAATGGCCAAGTCGAGTGGTTCAGATACAACCCAATCACTTGTCATTTGTGAATATCATAAGTTATACTGAGCCACTAATTGAGCCAGCTGTGCTGAAGTAGGGATATCCTGAAAACCTGGCCTGTTTGCGGCCCTCGTTGACTGGAGTTCGACAGGCCTGGGCGGACTGGAAGTTCCTTACTGCCTCCAGCACAGGGAATAGCTCTGATGTCTTGGTACAATTCCATCTCGGTGTCCTGACCCCAAAACTAAAACCGTCTGTGACCTTCTGCTGATCCCTTAAAATGTGTCTCACTCTCACTTTGTAACTGATAGCACGAGCAGCTTTCTAGTGCTGCCTATGGACACCTATTTCATATCATTCTCACGGGGGACGGCTAAGGGGACGGTAAGTAAGCTCTGCGACAAGCAGTCGCTGTTGTGAGCAGTGCATTGCGGCTGAGGGGATCTTTGAAGTGGGAGAGTTCAAAAGCATGACCCAGCATATGTAGTCTTGGATAAGTTAGGCTAAGTCCCCGCTGGCGCTGAGCGCGCTCATGCTTGGAGAGCCTCTAAGCATGAGCGCCGGGTGTCCTGCTTGTACGCGCGCGTGGGGGGGGAAGGGGGGGAGTAATTGCGGGTAGTTGAGCGCGAGGGTAAGTATAGTTTTTTTATTTACCTAAGTGCCGATTGCGGTTGAGTGTGTGTGTGCCCGCACATGAGTGCCGCGTGCACCGGGGACTTGCATATATCTATATATGACTTAGCCTTACTCTGTCCCATGGGGCTTTACAAGATTTTAGTATCCGATTAGTTGCTTCTATAAATTCTACTATGCACTGTTGTATATGACTAAATAATAAATAAGAGTGGAGGTGCTGCTGGAAAATAGTCATATTTTGTAGTCCGCGCTGATATTTTCTTGGCCAAATGATAACCGTGGATATCAGGACTGCAGTTTGAAACAGGGCTGAACTTGCAACTGGCGTGTTCATGGAATTGTATAAAACTTACAAACTAACTTGACAGCGTTTGACATTTAAGTGGGGAACTCCCAGTCAGACGACATGCTTGTATAATGCCAACAGTTCAGTATACATCCATTACACCCAATGCACAAGTGTGAAAGGGGCTTAAAAAAAGGGGTGCACCAATATTCCAATGTAATTCTAAGCGAACTTTTGAGAAAGGTAGGAGAGACCTTAACCATCTTAATAAATTAAAGTAGGTAAAATCATTCTGATTGAGCCACCTGTGCTGAAGCAGGGATATCCTTAAAACCTGACCTGTTGAGGCCCTTGAGGACTGCAGTTGGCCACCCTTGGTTTTACCGTCTTGGTAACGCGTGAGCTATTGACATTTCACTTTAGTTTTCCTTAAGAATCGCAGTGTTTTTAGTATGAGGGTGAACTTTCACTCCAGGCCACGTATCTGCAAGGTCACGGCTGCCGTGTCACTCCAGGCCACGTACCTGCAAGGTCACCGCTGCCTGTGGCTGCCGTGTCGCTCCTGGTAACACCTCCCAATGCTTTGGTTATTGAAGTCTCCGAGGTTAAGTTTGGTGACACTCCTCTTTCCCGAGTCATCAATAAAGGATTTTATTCTACAAATTGCCCTGACTGTCCCCTTCACAACCATAACACTCAGTTAATTTGCCCAGTAGCCATTTGCTTAGAGGACATTTGGATGAAGATTGTTTTGGTATAATTTGAAAAAATGAGAACCATTGTGATTTTCTTAATGCTTTATAATTCAACCATGAATATTAACACCTTATTACATTGTTAGCTTTATGTATGCGCATGTAGGTCTATATGTTCTGCTGACCTGTGCCACGCTTCTGGGCCTACATTGGCCAAGCTAGACCACATGTGCTACCCTATATATCCCCATATATTTGAAAAGACCAATAATGCCTCTCATGTGTTGCTTTTGTAATTAGTTTTTTATTTGACATTTTGCACGTGAGAGACGTACACACATTGACATTGCAAATACTGTGTTATTTCTTCCAGAAACACGATCATGGACAAGTTCTGTTAGATTTAGTCTTCAGGTATCTTGATTTGACAGAGAGAGACTATTTCGGGTTGCAGCTGGCTGAGGATTCCTGTGACAACCCCGTAAGGAAGTTTTCGTGTTTTATTTATTTTTATTTCATACTATTCTGTTTTTTCACTGCCAATGTTTGTCTTTTCTAAAGCGATAGTGCTTAGTGTGAATAAATGTCCACGCACAGGAGTGAATGTGTGCTTGTGCGTGTGTGGAAATGAATGTCCATTTTAAGACTGAAACATGAGAAGATTTAAAAGCCCATTGTCCTCTTTCGATTTCTTATTCACTAGCGTAGCTTATTTGTTATCCGATCCTTTCTCTGTGTATTGATGAGCAATGTTGCACTTTGCAGGTTTCCTGCTTAAACCACAAATACATGTAATAACTTGTTACTTGGGTTTTTTTTTCCAGCGCTGGCTGGATCCAAACAAACCAATTAGAAAGCAGTTGAAAAGTGAGTAAACATCTGGTTGGCTGATTTTTGGACACCGTGAAAGTGCACTAATTACACCAAATTGTGTTTTACTCATTGCAGGGGGATCTCCGCACAGCCTAAACTTCCGAGTCAAGTTTTTTGTCTGTGACCCTTGTAAACTCCAGGAGGAATACACAAGGTAGGATTTGGTTCCAACCATGGAAAGCAAATCTAGGATTTGGGGGATTGGATCATCCTTTAAAAGACGATCGTTAAATCAGGAGTAGCCTGTAACACATGGAAGAACCATCAATGAACATTTCATTCTGCTGTTTAGATATGAGCTTGGAAGAGGCCATAGGGCAGGAGTGGGAGCCACAAATCTACTTTGTGTCGTTAGAACGGAACGTGTGGGTGGGGGTAGGGGGGTTAGGGCGTGTTCCATTACCGTTTCCAATTTAAAAAAAAAATCTATCTTCTTTGATGGATTATGGTCTCACCCAGTTAAATCTCTATACATTTGTTTGCTTCTAGTATTTGTGTCGGCGATGCTTGCCAATCCTTTCATTATTTGACATAAACCGCTGAGGTTTTATATGTGCAAAGAGAGAGGCTGGCAAGGGAAGAGACTGCCGATAAGAGGTTTGCACAAACGGGTATATGTCACCTTAAATATATCACCAATGTTCGTGCGGCAGAAATGCATTAAGGCTCAGTTGTGCAGAGAAAAATACACGCACTCCTTTCCTGCATGTTCTCGCTCGTCTTCTGCTTCTACTTTCTTCCCCTCGGACTCACGGCATGGGGTGGAAAATAAGGCAATGGAGGGGGTCTGTGGGACAGTAAATGAATTTCGGAGACGCGCCTAAAAAACCCTATTGTTGGCCATTTTTCTTTTTCGTGTGTCTTTTAACATATGCTCGACTAGTGCTGGACGGCATCGGGCATGTGATGAAAGCCTGCATGGGTTGGGCAACTCCAGTCCTCAAGGGCCACCAACAGGTCAGGTTTTCAGGATATTCCTGCTTCAGCACAGGTGGCTTGACGATTGAGCCACCTGTGCAGAAGCAGGGATATCCGTAAACCCTGTGACCTGTTGGTAGCCTTTGAGGACTGGATTTGTCCACCCCTGTGCTGGTCGATGGAAAACCTGCAAGCCACTTTGAGGATTGAAAGAGCTTTGTTCCTTCAGACTAGGATAATAAGATTTCAGATTTACGCTGTGCTATGCATGTGTTGAGATAAAACGTTTCTGCGGCGATGAGTGTTCAGACAGTACAACGTAAACAAAAGAAAAGGAAATGCTGCTGTTTTTGGTAGACTGTTTTTCTCTCTTATAGACGATCAATATTTCCACTGGACGGGCTTATAGAAAGACTGCTCATATTTGGGTATTGTACCAGAGCAGACGTTTGACCCCCCATGGCCCTTTACCACATTAACAAAGTCACAGAAACGGGTGGCTGAAATATTTAACCATACATATAATTAGGTATTTCTTGCTGATTTAATTGGAAGTGTAATTGGGCTCGGCATTTGTGCTGCACGATGTTGGGTGGTAGGAAGACTTCATCATAGCTGAGTGATTCCTACCGGCATTGATCAGTTATTCAATGTAAGTTGATCACATTTAATATAGTGAATTCTTCTTCATGATTAATAGGTAGGATTGTAATAATTAATGACCCCCCTCCCCCCCCCCTTTTTTTTGCCTGGTCATTTTCTTCTCACTTTTAGTCCAGTAACTTTAAGCCGTGATCTTACTTAGTTTTGATTAGATAGTGATACGTGATGGTTACGGCTTTGGATCTCCGTAGTTAGCAGACTGAAATCCTACAAATTGCAATGATTTATCTGGAGGTTAACTGCCCATTCAGTGGTGTAGCGAGACATTCGGGGGCCCCCGGGCAAAAAAGGTTTCTGGGCCCCATTAATATTAAAACCGACTACAATTTTTTCTTTCTCTCTCCCATCCTCTCCCTGATTCTCTATCTCAGGGGTGCCAAACGGGGGGGGGGGGGGGTGTCGCGTGAGATTACCTGCGGGGGGCGCGGGGTTTACAGAGGCCCGCTTGCTTCCCGAAGGCACTTAAATTAGATGCCAGGGAAGCGGCGAAGGCCTCTGTATATTCCCTTACCTTGGTTCAGACGGCTTCTGGGGAAGATTTGCCATGGCAATGTGACGTAATGATGCCCAGAACCAAGGTAAGGGGGGTTGGGGGGGGGGGAGCAGCAGCCGGCAAGGGGGCGCAGGAGAAAAAGATAGAGCAGGGAGCACAATCTCATCATCCCTCCTCATCTCTCCCCCTCCTCCTCATCTCTCCCCCTCCTCCTCATCTCTCCCCGTCCTCCTCATCTCTCCCCCTCCTCCTCATCTCCTCTCCCCGCTCCTCCTCCTCATCTCATCTCTCCCGCTCCTCCTCATCTCCTCTCCCCGCTCCTCCTCCTCATCTCCTCTCCCCGCTCCTCCTCCTCATCTCCCGGCTCCTCCTCCTCATCTCCCGGCTCCTCCTCCTCATCTCCTCTCCCCGCTCCTCCTCCTCATTTATCCCCCTCATCATCATCATCATCATCATAATCATCATCATGTCTACTCCCTCCTCCCCCATCCTATCTCTCCTCCCTCCCCTTCCATATACACACACACAAACACCTCACCATATACACACATTTATATTCAACATATCAAAAAAACACTAAATATACAACATACTGTATACATGCACATAATGCATGAAACACACACATACATTACAAATACACATATAAACACACACATTTACCAACACACACACGCCAATACAGACATATACGCACGCACACGCACGCACACGCACGCACACGCACACGCACGCACACACACACGCACACACACACTTACCAACAGACACACGGAACCGGGAGATTCAGAGAGGAGCAGCGATGGCGTGCTCTGCTGCGCCACCTGCTGCCCGGAAGTGGTTAAGACGGAAGAAAGCCCTACCCGCCTCCTCCCTCCAGCTGTTCCGTGATCAGCTCCGCACTCCGCAGCCCCAGCACCCTCCGCTCTCCTCCTACCCTCCCCAGCCAGTCTCTATCCGAAGAGGGACAGGTGGGCTGCCGAGAGGGGGGAGAGCGGGCCCCCCAAGAGCGCGGGCCCCCGGGCTATAGCTATGCCCGTGTCTATTATATAAAACATTAGAAGTATTAAGTGTTGCTTGATTAGTCCCACACCGTTTGTACGCATGCAAACATTAAACAATGAAAGCATTGGCATGGTGAATCTCAGTGTATTGGTAAACTTGAGATATTGCACAGTTCTGTGCACTGCATTTCCGCACATAGCCACATCTCTGGTGTAACGCTGCCTCAGGGCTCCACTTATCCACAGCTGTGTCAAGACCGAACATTCATCCCTTTCCTCTCATTTACTCACCCACACCACACCCTGCACAGGGGATCGCTTTGCCTGAAGATTCTACCTTTTACACACTGTATTTGCACTCTAAAAAACGTCTCGCCTTGCACGTACCTTGCACGTACCTAGCATGCTATGTCCTTCTATTGCAAGAAATGCTTTGTATTTTATACATTTAAACAAATGTACGCGCTGGGACAGTGCAAGGTTGCATCAAAAACTCAGTTGCTCCAGTTCTGCGTTGGAGATGAAACCCACTAGTGTAACGGCTTCGGCCCTTTAACAAACATGAGGCATCCGTGGATTTGTTGTTATTTGCAGTAGTTTACAGCTTTTAAAACAACAGTCACCATCAGAAGCCTAAATTAGTTTCGCTTGTATAATGTATCTCGGCTCCTGCTCCGTCACCATTGTAAGCCTGCGCCTGCACCCGGCTCTGGAGCGAGTGCCACTTTTACCTCCCAGACACGCTGTATTTCAAACTCTTATCTCCTGGGCTGCGCATAAGATTTTAAAAGTAAAAACCGCTTTGGAAACGGCACGAAGCGATCTCTTAATGTTGTTAAAAGAAATATGTAATGCAGAAAAAAAAGGTCGGCGGGGATTTCTGCTTTAACTTCCGACCTGCTCCGATTCATTGGGTTGGAAGCAGTTTTCCTGTTAAAGAGAATACCTTCGTCCTATTCATTTGAACGGAGCTGAGATCTTCTCCAGCCCTGGGAAGCAGGTTCACAACATATTGAATGCAGTAACACAGGAGGGAGCGGGAGGAGCGGTTGTGATGCCTTTTATTGGACAAACAAGTACAGGCATACCCCGCATTAACGTACGCAATGGGACCAGAGCATGTATGTAAAGCGAAAATGTACTTAAAGTGAAGCACTCCCTTTTCCCCACTTATGGATGCATGTACTGTACTGCAATCATCATATACGTGCATAACTGATGTAAATAACACATGTGTAACAGGCTCTATAGTCTCCCCGCTTGCGCACAGCTTCGGTACAGGTAGGGAGACAATATTGCTGTTCAGGACGTGCTGACAGGCGCATGCGTGAGCTGCCGTTTGCCTATTGGGCGATATATACTTACACGTGAGTGTCCTTAAAGTGGGGTATGCCTGTAGTGGGTATGTTACAAGCTTTCCAACCTCTTGGGTCAGGGTTATCCGATTTAGGACCCTGAGAGGTTGGAAAGCTAGTAACGTATCAACTACGTGTTGGTCCAATAAAAGGTGTCACACCCGCTCCTCCCTCTCCCTCCTGTGTTACTGCCCGGAAGAAAGGACCAGCACAGCGACCCCCCCATCCCACACTCCTCCCTCTCCCTCCTGTGTTACTGCCCGGAGGACAGGACCAGCACAGCGACCCCCCCATCCCACGCTCCTCCCTCTCCCTCCTGTGTTACTGCATGGAAGACAGGACCAGCACAGCGACCCCCCCATCCCACACTCCTCCCTCTCCCTCCTGTGTTACTGCCCGGAGGACAGGACCAGCACAGCGACCCCCCCATCCCACGCTCCTCCCTCTCCCTCCTGTGTTACTGCATGGAAGACAGGACCAGCACAGCGACCCCCCCATCCCGTGCTCCTCCCTCTCCCTCCTGGGTTACTGCATGGAAGACAGGACCAGCACAGCGACCCCCCCATCCCGTGCTCCTCCCTCTCCCTCCTGTGTTACTGCATGGAAGACAGGACCAGCACAGCGACCCCCTCCATCCCACGCTCCTCCCTCTCCCTCCTGTGTTACTGCCCGGAAGACAGGACCAGCACAGCGACCCCCCCCATCCCGTGCTCCTCCCTCTCCCTCCTGTGTTACTGCATGGAAGACAGCACCAGCACAGCGACCCCCCCATCCCGCGCTCCTCCCTCTCCCTCCTGTGTTACTGCATGGAAGACAGGACCAGCACAGCGACCCCCCCATCCTGTGCTCCTCCCTCTCCCTCCTGTGTTACTGCCCGGAAGACAGGACCAGCAAAGCGACCCCCCCATCCCGCGCTCCTCCCTCTCCCTCCTGTGTTACTGCCCGGAAGACAGGACCAGCACAGCGACCCCCCCATCCCGCGCTCCTCCCTCTCCCTCCTGTGTTACTGCATGGAAGAAAGGACCAGCACAGCGACCCCCCCATCAGTAACATATTGAATAGGACTTTTGATGAGAACAATCATTAACCAGAAGGGTTTGCAACAGAAGCCATATCTGCAAATACTAACATGTATCTTGCTGTATTTGTGCTGCTAGATAAGCAAGTCACAAGATTCCCCAGATAAGGTGTAAGAAGCTGTTTTTTCCTCTCCCTTAAGGTACCAGTATTTTTTGCAAATAAAGCAAGACCTTCTCACGGGCAGGTAAGCCGATGTCTGTTGTGCAATGTCATGTGGTTTGTCAAACGTATGAATGTATGTCCCGTTACCATGTGGCACAGCTTCTGGAAGAACTCATTGTCAAAAGTGTGTAGTAATAACAAATTTAGGGTAAGAGAATACAATTAAAAATGTAATAAGGTGTTTGAGGCAGCTGAAAAGCTTGTAATTAAATTGGCCATCCAGGAAGGAACGATAATGTATTAGGTGTTTTTTTTTTTTGTTTTTACTTCTCAGTTTGGTATACCATTTGGAATAAATGTCCTTTTTTTTGCAGATCTGAAAGGCATTGGTCTAGTTTGGTGTCTGTAACACATTATTAAATGATTTGGGAGCAGTGGGCCCTTATAGCATAACGTTCTGTAATAAAGTCACGCGCTTTCCCTGAGGACTTTGCTTCTGTATTTCTAAGCGCGGCAAAACCTGTGTAAGAAAATCCTATTGACCTGTTGCCTGCTTCAATTCCTTGTCACAGGTTGCCCTGCCCCTATAATACTGCCGCCCTGCTGGCATCTTACGCAGTGCAGTGTAAGTATGATCTCTACGATTTCCTATGCAAGACCTTTCTCTCTCTCTCTCTCTGCCTGTGCTGTTTGAATAGCATTTTATTTTTACTCCGCGCATAACATAATGATACTGATATTGTATTGTATGTCTTTATTTGTATAGCACCATTAATGTACATAGCGCTTCACAGTAGTAATACACATGGTAATCATATAAATAACAAATAATATAAATAACGGATCATAACTGCTTCGGACATAAGCGTAACATTTAGGAAGAGGAGTCCCTGCTCCGAGGAGCTTACAATCTAATTGGTATGTAGGAGGAACGTACAGAGACAGGAGGAGGGCATTTTGGTAAGTGCGTCTGCAGGGGGCCAAGCTTTATGTATCATGTCTAGTAATATCTACGGTGCTTTTCATATGCTTCTTTAAGCAAGTGTGTCTTAAAGGTGGTATGATCACTTTGTCCCTACCCAAAAGCTCCTGCTGAGGAGACCTATTAAGTTAGCCCTAGTACAGTGACATTTCCAGGTCTGCAGTGATGTTTGTGTGTGTAGCGAGCTCCTACCTCCTGCTTATAGCCAACTGAAGACTTTTTCCGTCCTTCATGACGCTTGGAACGGGCTGGAAGATATGATTGGCAGATAGAGGTGGCTTTCTGCCCTAATTATTGGATGTTTCCACGTATGTTTTAGTTTTAAAGTAATACAGTTTAAAGTTTGTATTAAAAAAAAATTCTGTTTGTAATTAAACCATTTCTAAACAGAATAACATCAATCTGTTTTTGTGTAAAGTGACGTCACTGTGTATTGATCACCCTGGTCTCGTACATTTTGTGGATTGGATTTGTATGTAGGCGATGGTTTACAATCCTTGCAGTGACCTTTTCATAGCCCCTTTGATATGCAATTTCAGAGGGGCGTTTTTAAAAGGATATTAACCTTTTCTGTGCCAGCACTGGATCAATGCAATCCCTCTGGCACTTCAGGGATGAAAACTACACACAACTATGAAGCTTCATGTGTTTTTTTTTATTTTTTATAGGCCAATTGCATTACTCTGTTTATAACTCCATAATAGCTTGTGCTGGGACTGAATTTCCACCACAACATGTACAGTTTCATACGCCACACATGTACTTTGTGCCTGCCAGAATTCACGTGCTGATTTGGCTAGGAGTGCGTGTCGTGAAATGCTCATGGAAGAGAATGAGGAGCTGTGCTTGGCCTTCCATGAGCATATTTATATAACCATGGACGTTGCCCTTTCGCCTGGCCAAAGCTGCTGTTCTTTTGGCAGCTTCAGCGAGGTAAATATAGGAAGCAAGACACTTATTGGTCCTTGGACTGTACGCCTCAATTTGCCACGCTTGTAGTTATTTTGTTATTTATTTGTGTGTTGTGTGTTGTGTGTTGTGCATTGGTGCGATGCTGCCCATCCGTACACAAGCATCAAATATGTTTGTGAGGACAGAAAGGTGTTTTGTTTTGGGCAGTCGTGAAACTATTTAAACCCGGGGCGGCCAACTCCTGTCATGAACATGTCAGGTTTTAAGAATATCCCTGCTTCAGCACAGGTGGCTGTCGTTGACAGCCATTGGTTGAGCCACCTGTGCTGAAGCAGGGATATCCTGAAAACCTGACATGTTGGTGGCCCTTGAGGACTGGAGTTTGCTGCTCCTGGTTTAAACCCTGTGACTTTAACTGTCCCAAATGCACAGTACAGTATTGCCATGCTTGAGGAACAAAATCCGTGAGCAACAAGCAAATGTTTTTTAGCCGATTGAAACTCGTTATACTCTGTACTGACTCAGTCACGTGATCATTCATTTTGATTTATTTTATTCCTAATATTTCAGTGATAATAGAATAAAGAGCATAAACCTAATACGTTGGATATTATAAGAGTTACACATGAACAAAATAATAAGCAGTGGAACGAATCCGTTCTGGTTTAAATGACCCGCTTGTATTTCTTTATTTAGCTGAACTAGGCGACTACAGTAATTCGGAGCACTTTCCCGGCTACCTGGCAGACTACTCTTTCATCCCTAACCAGCCCCAAGACTTCGAGAAAGAGATCGCAAAATTGCATCAGCAGCACAGGTGAGCGATGGCAGCCGCCATGTATAATCAGCTTGCTGTGTAGCACTCAGAGGCTGCGTGCAAGTACACTGCACGTCCGGGTGGAAACATTTCATGCCCTCTTGACCATGATTTACTGCTTTCCTACGTATAAAACATGCAGGCGCACAGCTTTCAAATAACTGCATTTTTACTGTAAATGAATAACAAACACCCTTTCCCCTTTAGTATACACTTGACATTGGAAAGCACTCATCAGGATTAACGTTACAATGTGATCCTGTTTAAATACCCAGTCCCTGCCTACTGTACAGGCATACCCCGCGTTAACGTACGCAATGGGACCGGAGCATGTATGTAAAGCGAAAATGTACTTAAAGTGAAGCACTACCTTTTCCCCACTTATCGATGCATGTACTGTACGGCAATCATCATATACGTGCATAACTGATGTAAATAACGCATGTATAACAGGCTCTATACTCTCCATGCTTGCGCACAGCTTCGGTACAGGTAGGGAGCCAGTATTGCTGTTCAGGACGTGCTGACAGGCGCATGCGTGAGCTGCCGTTTACCTATTGAGCGAGATGTACTTACTCGTGAGTGTACTTAAAGTGAGTGTCCTTAAACCGGGGTATGCCTGTATTTGGTGGTTTGTACTTATTTCATGTCTCTCTAAACCAGGAGTGGCCAACTCTAGTCCTCCAGGGCCACCAACAGGTCAGGTTTTAAGGATATCCCTGCTTCAGCACAGGTGGCTAAATTGAAAACTGCACAGGTAGCTCTTCAGCACAGGTGGCTCAGTCGAAGACTGAGCCACCTGTGCTGAAGAGCTACCTGTGCAGTTTTCAATTTAGCCACCTGTGCTGAAGCAGGGATATCCTTAAAACCTGACCTGTTGGTGGCCCTGCTCTATTAAATGCCAAGGCTGAGAATGAGAGCTTATTTTCCCCAGAGCGGAGATCCCCGTGTTAATTTCTTTTGGGTCTTTGCCACGTGGGTTGGTCCATTATTGCTCAACAACATTGGGGAAGTATTTTGTGGTCAGAGAGGATGCCCTTCAGACTGAGCGCGGTTATGATCTTGTTCGGTCGTCTCCGCACCGCAACCGCTTGCCTCTAACCCACACGCAGCCCCTCGCTGAAATCTTTTCCGTTTTGGATTTTTAAACATTTATTTAACCCACTTTGCTTTGAATGTACGCATTTCCCAGAGAAGCTAGTTCTCCAAAAGGAGCCAGGCCAAAAAATACCTCCCGGGGAAGGACCCCAAGCTTAGTGTAATGTCATTTTACATACTTTTGAAGACTTTTAGCAAATGTTAAAATATAATAATTTTCCGCATCTGCATCCCTGATTCACAAGTGAGTTTGTGTAAATATGCACTTAGCTGCTGGTCCAGTGTTCCCTTCCAGTTGAAGGCACTGGGTATATTTGGAGGATATTTCTAGCAATTTACATGCATTCATTTATTGACTCTCGTGGAATGTTGGATCTATGTATACGGTTCATTTATTGATCCTTGTTAATTACGGTTGGACATTATAATACCACCAGCCCTTTGACCGAATTATGAAATGGTTAACCTTGAGAAGGGAGTGTAGGTAACCGGTGCATCAAAAGTTAATAAGTTCCATTCATAAATATTGATTTCTCCGCTAGTTCCGTTCCAATGAAGACTGTATACATTCAAAATGACCCTAATAGGGATAGGGGACTAGTACATAGTGGTCACTGGCACATATACACAGTACATAACTAGTCCCATACAGTGCTGAATAAAGGGGTAGAAACCCACAGGAATGACTCACTGTTTGCTTCCATGATCCTCAGTGCGGTCCTATAGCGGTGATTCCCTCAGGACGACGTACAGTCCACCAAGCAGGGTAAACGGGAGCCGGGTAGATGAAGGTAGTGCACTGCCTCAAAAAGCAGGAGGAGGCTCACAAGTGCATAAAAAAGGCTTTATTCCATAAGTGGATCAAACATGACCCTTAAGAGCAACAGCAGGTGACACACTAACCTTGAGAATGGAAATATTTTGTTAAACCCTTTCATATTATTGAGCTTCATTTTTGTCACAATTTGTATTGAAGCTGTGCTTACTTTGTATTGAAGCTGTGCTTACTTTGTATTGAAGCTGTGCTTACTTTGTATTGAAGCTGTGCTTACTTTGTATTGAAGCTGTGCTTACTTTGTATTGACGCTGTGCTTACTTTGTGTTTTAAGTGCTTTTCATTTGCTAATTATGACTAGGAGGGCAATGGAGTATTGCAAAAACGTGTTGTGATTTGGTCTGTTACAGAGGCCTGTCTCCAGCAGAGGTAGAATTCGCATATCTGAACAGCGCGCGGACACTGGAGCTGTATGGCGTTGAGTTGCACTACGCACGGGTACGTGGAAATACTGCTAATATCAAGGGGACTGAATGGAGCTTTGGAAATGAAAGAATTCCACTTTTCTTATTTCTACTCCCAATAAGATAAAATGAAAGATACAAATGTTGCTGTATCATCTTTCAGTGTGTGCTCCCCCAAGACCTGTGTAACCACTCTGCAAATTACTGAGTCAGGCTGGGCAAAATACTTTCATACAATGATGCTAAGAGGTATTTGTTTAAAATTGCTCTATTGGATTAATTTAACAGCAAAATAACCGCTCTTTGTGGAAGGTGGTACACGTGCATGGGCGTGTGTGCATGTTTGGTAGATATAAACACACACACCTTGGAGTGTAAGCTCTGCGGGGCAGGGACTCCTTTTCCTAATGTTGATTTCTTCTATGTCTGAAGCGCTTATTCCCAGTATGTCTTTTATTATTTTGCCTACTGCTGCAAAGCGCTATGTACATGGATGGCGCTGTACAATTAGTATATGCTGTCGTCGCCCAATCTGTCCATTCATTCTCTCATTTCTATCCCTCGCCTTGTAGTCTCGCAGGTTTCCTGGGGTCTCGAGCATCTTTTAAATGACTTCACTGTATTCGCCCTCACCATGTCTTCCGCAGAGATTGTATATCCTGTGTATTGGGTATCATTTCAGTGTCTCTGACTTCAAAGCATGACCTCTCTTCCTAATATTTCCTTTTGTGTAGAGTGCTTCCTTCCTGCGCCTTATTTATACTCTCGAGGCATTCCTCAGTCCGTCACATCCCACCATGATGTAAGCAGCTCTGTGACCTCTCCGTTCTAATGAAGACTTGCAGGGGCTATTTGTGTGGCATTCCTGCGACTCCCATGAGCCTCAGGACACGATTTTTAGTTCGGCCTTTCTTCTGGCTCAGTGTGTTTCTTTGAAATTGACTCTTGTGAACTTAGTCTGTAAGAATTCCTGCACAGACCAAACTTTGCATTGCAATATTCTGCTTCGACTCTGTAATAATCGTTGGTATCTTAACGTAATAATCGTTGGTATCTTAACGACCGTAACACTGATTTGAAGCAGACTTTTGGAATTGAAGGGTTGATCAGGTTTCATCTTTGTAAAACAGTAAGCAAGCTGGCATCTAACATGTAAAAGTTTTTTTATAAATAAATTTGTTGCTGAACCTGATATCGTACGGTCAGGTTAGAGCGACGCTTGCTGTGCCGCCATTTTCACGCATTGTCACCCACACAAAGGATTCTAAATTCTAATGTATAATAAAAGCGTATTTTGTCTAAAATAAAATGTCTCCAGACTCTGTGCTCCAGTGTTAGAAGTCTCTGCTGTCCAGCTGCTTTAACATCAAATTACAACAACGTAGTGAATTTGAACCTTTTAAGTCAGAGTGCAATATTAAAATGTATAGTGGATGGACCAGCTGTTTTTAAGTCTTTAGTAGCTTGGCCATGATTGCTCTTTCAGCAGAGAAAGGGTTATTACACTTGTCAGGTAGACTAGATTTGGGAAATGCTTATCATGTGTTCCCAATGACCAGGAACATTCGAGTCTTCAGTAAATAATATTCCGACACGCGTGTTGGGCTAGTTTCCTGTTGTGTTGTCGTATTTTACATCTAATTTCTTCAGAGTGCCGGTCTCCTCAAAGACAGAGATACAGTAGCGAGTGCTCTACTCACAGGTTCATAATGACGTTCTTCTTTAATGTGACAGCCAAGCACAGTGGGAACGCAACTTTCACCTGATGAAAGGTCCACGTGGGACCTGAAACGTGGTCTTGCCACTGTGCTTGGCTGTCACATTAAAGAAGAACGTCATTCTGAACTTGTGAGTAGAGCGATACTTTGTATCTGTCTCTGAGGAGACCTGCACTTTGAAGAAATTGTGTCTGTGTTGTGTTGGCTGCACACGCCGGATTCTCCTCCTCGCCTGAGGCTGTCCCCGCACTTTGTAATATTACTTTACATGTACCATCACAGAATATGTTACAGTCAGACTTGCTTCGGTGCAGACTGTATGCTTTGCAGATCATGTTCGCGGCATAATAGTGTGATATTACATAGCAATACTATGTGGTTTGCTTTTGCTCAGTTTGAATGAAAACAATATTCTCAAATTCATCAAGTGATGACTTTTTTTCTATTAATCACCTTTCCATTTCCTCCTCGTCGCCTGGTTTGTTAAATTGCCCTGAATAGATCTGTATTTTGTACCCAGTTTTCTGCTTTTCAATCACTTCTTCTGTAATCTTTCTTGAGTAACCTGCGCATTACTGCGGGAGCTGCACAGGGCCTGGGTATTTTACCTGCGCATTACTGCGGGATCTACACAGGGCCTGGGTATTTTACCTGCGCATTACTGCGGGATCTACACAGGGCCTGGGTATTTTACCTGCGCATTACTGCGGGATCTACACAGGGCCTGGGTATTTTACCTGCTTACTGCAGGATCTGCATATGGCCTGGGTATTTTACTTGCGCATTACTGCGGGATCTGCACAGGGCCTGGGTATTTTACCTGCGCATTACTGCGGGATCTGCACATGGCCTGGGTATTTTACCTGCACATTACTGCGGGATCTGCACATGGCCTGGGTATTTTACCTGCACATTACTGCGGGATCTGCACATGGCCTGGGTATTTTACCTGCGCATTACTGCGGGATCTGCACATGGCCTGGGTATTTTACCTGCGCATTACTGCGGGATCTGCACAGGGCCTGGGTATTTTACCTGCGCATTACTGCAGGATCTGCACAGGGCCTGGGTATTTTACCTGCGCATTACTGCAGGATCTGCACAGGGCCTGGGTATTTTACCTGCGCATTACTGCGGAATCTGCACAGGGCCTGGGTATTTTACCTGCGCATTACTGCGGGATCTGCACAGGGCCTGGGTATTTTACCTGCGCATTACTGCGGGATCTACCCAGGGCCTGGGTATTTTACCTGCGCATTACTGCGGGATCTGCACAGGGCCTGGGTATTTTACCTGCGCATTACTGCAGGATCTGCACAGGGCCTGGGTATTTTACCTGCGCATTACTGCGGGATCTGCACAGGGCCTGGGTATTTTACCTGCGCATTACTGCGGGATCTGCACAGGGCCTGGGTATTTTACCTGCGCATTACTGCAGGATCTGCACAGGGCCTGGGTATTTTACCTGCGCATTACTGCGGGATCTGCACAGGGCCTGGGTATTTTACCTGCGCATTACTGCAGGATCTGCACAGGGCCTGGGTATTTTACCTGCGCATTACTGCGGGATCTGCACAGGGCCTGGGTATTTTACCTGCGCATTACTGCAGGATCTGCACAGGGCCTGGGTATTTTACCTGCGCATTACTGCGGGATCTGCACAGGGCCTGGGTATTTTACCTGCGCATTGCT
Organism: Ascaphus truei; assembly: GCF_040206685.1. Taxonomy (NCBI): domain Eukaryota; kingdom Metazoa; phylum Chordata; class Amphibia; order Anura; family Ascaphidae; genus Ascaphus; species Ascaphus truei. Next base: position 106,372,755 of record NC_134489.1, read on the forward strand.
GCGGGATCTGCACATGGCCTGGGTATTTTACCTGCGCATTACTGCAGGATCTGCACAGGGCCTGGGTATTTTACCTGCGCATTACTGCAGGATCTGCACAGGGCCTGGGTATTTTACCTGCTTACTGCAGGATCTGCACAGGGCCTGGGTATTTTACCTGCTTACTGCAGGATCTGCACAGGGCCTGGGTATTTTACCTGCGCATTACTGCAGGATCTGCACAGGGCCTGGGTATTTTACCTGCGCATTACTGCGGGATCTGCACAGGGCCTGGGTATTTTACCTGCGCATTACTGCGGGATCTGCACAGGGCCTGGGTATTTTACCTGCGCATTACTGCAGGATCTGCACAGGGCCTGGGTATTTTACCTGCGCATTACTGCGGGATCTGCACAGGGCCTGGGTATTTTACCTGCGCATTGCTGCGGGATCTGCACATGGCCTGGGTATTTTACCTGCGCATTACTGCAGGATCTGCACAGGGCCTGGGTATTTTACCTGCGCATTACTGCAGGATCTGCACAGGGCCTGGGTATTTTACCTGCTTACTGCAGGATCTGCACAGGGCCTGGGTATTTTACCTGCTTACTGCAGGATCTGCACATGGCCTGGGTATTTTATTTGCGCATTACTGCGGGTTCTGCACATGGCCTGGGTATTTTACCTGCGCATTACTGCGGGATCTGCACAGGGCCTGGGTATTTTACCTGCGCATTACTGCGGGATCTGCACAGGGCCTGGGTATTTTACCTGCACATTACTGCGGGATCTGCACATGGCCTGGGTATTTTACCTGCACATTACTGCGGGATCTGCACATGGCCTGGGTATTTTACCTGCGCATTACTGCGGGATCTGCACAGGGCCTGGGTATTTTACCTGCGCATTACTGCGGGATCTGCACAGGGCCTGGGTATTTTACCTGCGCATTACTGCGGGATCTGCACAGGACCTGGGTATTTTACCTGCGCATTACTGCGGGATCTACCCAGGGCCTGGGTATTTTACCTGCGCATTACTGCGGGATCTTCACATGGCCTGGGTATTTTACCTGCGCATTACTGCGGGATCTGCACATGGCCTGGGTATTTTACCTGCGCATTACTGCAGGATCTGCACATGGCCTGGGTATTTTACCTGCGCATTACTGCGGGATCTGCACAGGGCCTGGGTATTTTACCTGCGCATTACTGCAGGATCTGCACAGGGCCTGGGTATTTTACCTGCGCATTACTGCAGGATCTGCACAGGGCCTGGGTATTTTACCTGCGCATTACTGCAGGATCTGCACATGGCCTGGGTATTTTACCTGCTTACTGCAGGATCTGCACATGGCCTGGGTATTTTACCTGCGCATTACTGCGGGATCTGCACATGGCCTGGGTATTTTACCTGCGCATTACTGCGGGATCTGTACAGGGCCTGGGTATTTTACCTGCGCATTACTGCGGGATCTGCACATGGCCTGGGTATTTTACCTGCGCATTACTGCGGGATCTGCACATGGCCTGGGTATTTTACCTGCGCATTACTGCGGGATCTGCACATGGCCTGGGTATTTTACCTTTGCATTGCTGCGGGATCTGCACATGGCCTGGGTATTTTACCTGCACATTACTGCAGGATCTGCACATGGCCTGGGTATTTTACCTGCACATTACTGCAGGATCTGCACAGGGCCTGGGTATTTTACCTGCGCATTACTGCAGTATCTGCACAGGGCCTTGGTATGTTCTATAGTGCGTTCAAGCTCGGTTTTAAAATATATGTACGTAAACACTAGTACAGGACTGTAAAGTATCTGTAAATGTGTTGGTAACGTGTGCCTTCATCCAGACATTAGGGACAATGTTAGATTCGAGCCTACCCATAGTTTGCTGTGTTTGCATTATACCCACGCATCGCCTTATACACCCCGTGATGCAGATGCTACTGTCCGCAATGGAGTGGTTACGGTTGTGTTTATTGTTACAATTCTTTATTCAGACCCACTCTTATAATTTATTGATCTTCCACTTAAATCCTTCTGACCGTTACACTGCAAGGAAAAGACCAATTACACTTGCAAGTCCACCCTGCTGGAGATTAGTTATTGTGGTGTGCCCACACCTTCTGAGTGCAAGTGGGAGACAAAGGGATCTATTTATAATGCATAAGCAGAGGAAGCGAATGTGTCCTTGAACGTTCTATTTTATCTACAATTCTTAATATTTTCATATGTTAAATGTCATGTAATTTTGTTCATATCAATATGTGCACAGGCGGCATTGTCGCTACAGAATGAAACCACCAAGCCATGTAAGAACTTCCCAATCCTACTGATTGTAACGTTAGAGTTTCTAGAAGTGTTTTAAAACACCACATTGTACTTTGTATTTGTTGAATTTTCTATTTTATTATTAATAATTTAAAAAAAAATATATATATATATATATACACACACACACGCACCTGAACGCTGTTATAACGCGGTCCTCAGGGTCCACAGAATGAGACCGCGTTATTACTGGGATCGCGTTATAAAATTTCGCAGCGCGAGGACTTATCAGCATCTGCAGCTCTCTCCTATCTGTAGCTTTATTGCTAATGGACACACACACACACACACACACACACACACACACACACACACACACACACACACACACACACACACACACCCCAACCCCCCCCCCCCCCCCCCCATATGTGGGAATTTAACATGAATACATTTTATATAATACACATACAATAATCAAACCCAGGACCTTTCATATGTTAGTTCCAATTAGTAGATGTTAAGTTTATTTATAGAGTCTGTTTTATCACACCAATCCTGTGACATAGCAGGTAGAGAATTGCTACTAGCATATGAAAGGTCCTGTGTTGGATTCCTGCATGTGTATTATATAAAATGTATTCATGTTCAATTCCTACATTGTGTGTGTGTGCGTGCGTGCGCACGTCCTTGTCCGTGTCCGTTAGCAATAAAGCATTGAATGTTAAAAAAAAAAAAATGGAGATGTTTTAAATTGGGAGCCACGCTCAGACCGGGTTATATGGCGGATCCGTGTTGTAGCGGATCGCGCCATAACGGGGTTGAGCTGTATATATATACACACACACACACCATAAATGTAAAGTTTGAGCCGGTCTATTCTACTTATATTTAAGCTTAAATTACTTTATTTTTTTTAAACAAATTGGGCTTACTTTTTTTTTCCTTACCAGTTTTTCCTCATGCTGAACCACTCTCTTTTCACCGTGCACCCTAGTTCCTAAAATACTGGTGAACTTACCGGGTTTAATTCTCCCTCCAGGGAAATAAAATAGCCACCAAATTCGCTGCCCCAATAGAAAGCCACAACTTTGGTTCTGGCTTCCCATTGGACATTTAAATACCTTTTAAAAACCAGGAAGTAATACCAGTAACTTCACCAGTGGGGAACTGGGGCGTCTACAGTGGTGAAAAGTTTGGTTCCTATCCTGGTAAGGGGAGATCGTGGCACCAAGAAATGTCACCTTTTTAAATACTGGTTAGCGGCTTTATTAAGGAAACCATGTAATTCCAGCTCTGACTATTTAGCAGTTCAGAGAAAACGCTGTCCCTTTAATAACTAGTATATTTATTGTAATCCTTCAAAACATCAATGGTTAAGATCCTTTTTTTAACATTAGAAAATAAATGGAGGGTTTTTCTAGTTAAGCATGTGACCAAGTTCTGCTTCAGAAGGTCTATGTAACTGTATACCAGGGGCGGCTAACTCCAATCCTCAAGGGCCATCAACAAGTCAGGTTTTCAGGATATCCCCGGTTCAGCACAGGTGGCTCAGTTGAAGATTGAGCCACCTGTGCTGAAGCAGGGATATCCTGAACACCTGACTGTTGGTGGCCCTTGGAACTGGAGTTGCCCCCCCCTGCTGTATCAGTGTGCCTTCTCTGGCTGGGGACTGGGAATCCCATGGGGGTACTGCCATGAAGAGAAAAGTCCTTTTGCATGAAATAGTCTTTAAATGGCTTAAAAATATAAAATGGTCACTCTAATCTACTATCTTTTTAATGTAAATCTTATGTACAGCGCCATCCATGTACACAGCGCGTCACAGCAGTAACACACGGGACACAATACTATAACACACAGTGGGAATAAATGCTTCAGACATAAAAGTAACATTAGGAGTCCCTGCCCCCAAGAGCTTACATTCTATGTGGTGAGTAGGGAGAGCTTAGACAGTAGCAGGGTGTTCTGGTAAGTGCGTGTGCAGGGGGCATGGTCCGTGCATACAAGCTTAATTTGGTGTTCTATCAGCGGAGGTGGCAGCCGTCCCCACGGGGTTCTGGAGGAAGGCGTGTGGCTGGGAGCACTTCCTGTGCGTGTGCACAGTACTTGAAGACTAGTTAAAGGCTCAGCCAGTTTTACTTGTAGGAGGGATTGTTACTTGGTGTCATGCTGCAGCCCTCCTCAGACTTGTGCATTTATTTTAGGAGATGAGGATCATTTTTAAAGGACTCCCATTCGTAGGAACTGTAGTGTGTTTTGCAACCAGGGAGCCGGCAATAAGGTGCTGGATTCCTATGGTGAATGACTCGGAGTAATGCGGGGGATATTTACATGAGTACTTTGCTGCTTTATTTTAAATAAAATCTCTTTTTTTTCCTTTCCTCCAAGAAAAAAAAAAAAAAAATGCGCAGATGTGCATTTTACACATAACATTTTTAAATATAGCCCTCAAAAGGGGTTAAAGCAAGGGTTCTCGAATCCAATCCTCAATACGCCCAACAGGTCAGCTTTTCGGGATATCCCTGATTTAGCACAGGTGATCGATCGGCAAAATCCTGCTTCCCAGGGTTCAATAAATGGCCGCCTTATAGTTTCAAATCAATCCTTCAGTCAGTGCAACTCAGCAGCTACAATGTATTCCTATATTACTATGGTAACATCTACTGTTTGCAGATCAAACTGCTGGGAGTATTGTTAACAAATTATCACAAACGGGAAAGGGTTACAAAGATCTTGCACTGCTGGGGAAGTGTTTAAAAAACTCTATAGAAATCAAAGAATTATCAGTATATTGAAACGCATTAAAAATGGCATTAAGAGTTGAATATTTTTTTGTTTTAAGTAGTAAGTATTATCTGATACTACCGACCTGACTTTTTTTTCTTTTATTTAATTAAACAAACGTAGGATATTGTTTGAATTGCTCCTTTAAAACATGACCTGTTGGGGCTCTTGAGGCCTGGGGTTGAGAACCTCTGGGTTAAGGTAAACACGAGTGATGCTGTTACAAAGGCAACTTTTCTAAAGTAACTGGGATAAGCACGGGCATTGAAGGAGTTAAACACGACTAAAACATTGGTTTCTGACTCTGATTTCTTCCTTATACAGCACAATAGGGGACACATGCTGTACTTTATACAGAATAAATACCTTCCCCAGAGAACTTGCAGGGTCACTTTTAGGGTATGAGGAACGTAGCAATGTAAATTAATCAGTATTAGATGTATGTTAAGGTACCGGCTGTATTTTTTTTTTATAAGGATTCTCCTAATTTATTTACAATTTGTCATTTTGGAAGGGGGTTTAGTGATATAACAATGTGTTATTTATTTTAAAGGATCAAAGTAACAACGAAATTCTGATTGGAGTGATGTCTGGAGGAATACTAATTTATAAAAACAGGTTACGCATTAACACCTTTCCATGGTAAGGAACAATGCCTTTAATGTTCTCTCCCCCATATCTGTGTCGTCGGTCTGATTTTAATGTCGAGTTGTAGAAGTCATACTGCTCACTCTAATGGAACTCGTTTTTGGAGCAATGATGTATGCTAACGGTTTCAAGCTGCAGTTCAGTCTTTTTTTTTTTTTACTTCAATAGTTTTATGTGTGCAATCTGTTACCTAAAGAACTGTATAGCTGCAGGTCAATTCGTTCTCCATGTATTGATAGGTCGAAATTTGGTGACATAATTAGTGAAGGGATCTGTTTATATTCTGCTTGTCTGTCAGTGGAAGCTCATGAATATTCATGAGCACTCCTGCACTGACATGTGCTGGAGGGCAGGGCTGACAAAGGGGTGTACCAGGGCTTGTGACAGGACATGAAGGGGCAGTGCCTTAGCAAATGGCTGTTAAAATAGAATACAAGAAAATTGGTCTTTAAAAGTTGTTGTTTTTAAAACAGAAAATGCTAAAAGTATTTTTTCTTACTACAGAACTGATTTATTAAAAAAAACACACATGCAGGATATTGACTGAACTGCAGCTTTCATTAGGAAGGGGCCATTTCACAAATAAGTAATGTGGTATAAAACAGTTTATATGTTCAATTGGATTAAATATTGGTAATCAATAGCTTGTCCCTTTCAAAATCAAGTGCGAGTCCTTTTGTCGTAGCATTTTCTTGAACCAGATTTTGGAATTTTTCGTTCCCTTGCCCTAATAATGGTCTTCCCACCCCCCAAGTACTTAAACGGCCAAAGGATTGTAACTCACTTGACACGACACAGTTTGCGACAACGCTAGTGATCGAAGTCATTGCCGCAGTGTTTCCTCGCTCTCTTTATAGAGCGGCTGTAGGATTGGGGAAATCATTTACTAAAGTGTAATTCAGAGGACGGAAAATAAGAGAAACGCGACGCATTCTGACCATGTATTTTTGTTTTTGATAATTTTGAGGTTTTTGTTTGTATTTTTTAAGTTGGTTATTTTCTGTGGTGCAGACTTGCCCCTCCAGCGTGATGCCTCACTGCCCCAGGATTTAACCCCTGTGCAAATGGGCCAACAGGGGGTCACAAAAATATGTACAAACAAAACTTGTGGTTAAGCTAAATAAGTACACACACACACAGATACAGACACACCCACACTGATACACACACACCCACACTGATACACACACACACACACTGATACACACACACACACTGATACACACACACACACTGATACACACACACACAGGTACACACACACACACACACACACACACACACACTGATACACACACACGCGCGTTAGTTGGTGAAGAGCACTGCAGTCCTAGAGGGGCAAAGCAGCTGAAAATAGGTCACTTTCAAGGGTACGTGACATCTGCGTCCTCCAGTAACTGCAAAAGGGAACTAAACGCGACTGGAGCCTGAATTGTAGGCAAAGCGCATTCTCCCCGCCGTACGCAGAAAGGCGAGTTACCAGGGGAGGAACGTCACATCTGGGGTCCTTTTATTTTGGCAAAGTGTTGGTTATAAAATAGCATTGTGTTTTGCCTCTTTTCTCACTGTATCTGGGTTATATTACAATGTCTGAGCATATTCAAACAAATACATATGCCGATTACCTGTCACCACACGCTGCCTTTTAGTCATTTTTTTTTCTTGTGTATACTGTAATTGTATATATTTAATTATTTTTATTTTATTTTTTTAAAGCACCAAAACATGTGAAATCTTATGTGTTTTTTTTTTTTAATTGGTTCTGTAGTTTTAGATAATCAACTCTGAATGCCATTTTTATGAGTTTTAAAGCTTCCTTTGATTTCTATAGCCGGCTTTAGCACACCTCCCCAGCTCCCCACCTCCCCACCTCCCCACCTCCCCACCTCCCCACCTCCCCAGCTCCTCACCTCCCCACCTCCCCAGCTCCTCACCTCCCCAGCTCCTCACCTCCCCACCTCCCCAGCTCCTCACCTCCCCACCTCCCCAGCTCCTCACCTCCCCAGCTCCTCACCTCCCCAGCTCCTCACCTCCCCAGCTCCTCACCTCCCCAGCTCCTCACCTCCCCAGCTCCTCACCTCCCCACCTCCCCACCTCCCCAGCTCCCCACCTCCCCACCTCCCCAGCAGGGCAAGATATTTGTATCACTTTCCTGTTGATTTGTTGCCAATATTCCCAGCAGTTTGAGCTGTAAACTGTAACAATATACAATGTTAACGTAGTAATATAAGGATGCATTATAGCTGCTGAGTTAAACTAACTAAAGGATTGAATGGAACAGAAAGGTGGCCATTAGGTTAGGCACGCAAGCAGGATTTTGACAAACAGGAGCACCAACCAATTTGCCAGCTTGGGTAAGAAGGTAGAATTATTACATTGTCACTTAAGGGGTCCCTGGAGCTGACATTAACAGGGTTCAGCTCCGGAGACCCCTGCTTCAATTCTATATTTCCAACAACAAGATGTTAATTTTTTGGCCTTCTTAGATGGCTCCTTTAACAGATGAAGATAACCACCATGTCTCAAGGAGGGGTGCTGGTTTTACAATATTTCCTGATTTGTGGCTGATTGGTTTACTAAACTAGGCAGCAAGATATAGTATGTAGAATATGATGGAACTGGTTGGACGCCTGTAGTCCAGATTATTGCCTGTCTGCAACTTGTTCATTTCTATGTGGAGGGAGCGTCCCAACAGTTTGTGTTGTTGTATGTATACAGTGCAACTTGATGTTACCATGTGTGTAAGAACGCAATGTATACTGCATAAAGAAATGGTTCAATGCCATGTGTACAATGTATCCACTTTCTTCAAAAGCCCCAAATCCTAAAGACCAATTGCTTGAAAACCGCAAACAAAATGCACTAGATAAGCGTAGCAAACAGAGACTGTGATGGCAGATACAATAGATCTGTTCAAAAAAAAGGTTGGACATCTTTTTAGAAAGTAAAGGTATACAGGGACATACCAAACAAGTAAACACGGGAAGGATACTGATCCAGGGAGTAATCTGGTTGCCGTTATTTGGCGTCCGGAAGGAATTTATTTCCCCTTATGAGACAGCATTGGATGATGTCACTGGGGTTTGTTTGCCTTCCTCTGGATCAATATACTGTAAGTACGGATATAGGATAATGTATCTGTCGTCTAAATATAGCATAGGTTGAACTTGATGGACGCCTGTCTTTTTTTCAACCTCATCTACTATGTAACTATGTAACTATGGCCACACAAGCTGCCATTCTAAAAGCGTGTATACATTGCAGGCCAATCATTCTCGTGCTTAGTCTATTACAGTTGCTGATTTTCTTCTATTTTCTCACTAAAGGTTGAAGATCGTAAAAATTTCATTTAAGTGTAAACAGTTTTTTATCCAGCTTCGGAAAGAATTGGTGAGTATAATCAAGCCGCTCTCATTTTAATTTCCGACTTATTTCGCTTTTGAAATGGCACTTTTCATTGCAAACTGCTTCTTCCTCCGTTCTGCCTCCGTACAAACACGATTAAAAGTCTTCGACTGAGCCAGTGATGGAGCCACCTGTGCTGAAGCAGGGATATCTGGAATACCTGACCTGTTGGTGGCCCTTGAGGACTGGCGTTGGCCGCTCCTGCATTAGAGCTTTGTTCCGCCTGCTTGTCTGCGTGAACCGACCATGGCGACTATTCCACTTTATTTTCCTAATATTTAATACTGCATCACTGTAATAGAATAATGTAAAGTCTCCACGATCATTTTCTCTGCCTCCAGTAACCTCATTGAGGGACAAGTCTGTGCTGAGATGTACCCACCAATGTGTATTTGCGGCTCATTTCCCTGCATCAGCCTGTGTTGCTCACACCTGCGCCAGCGGGTGCTGCTTTCACAGAACAGGTGCAGAAGCAAGATCTTTCTATGCAGGAGCACAGCCGATTATACTAAGCTGCTTCAGGCGGATTGAGATCCCTGCTGTGTTTTCAGATGTTGAGATCGCTATCCATGTGCTGTGCTAGGTTGCTTCATTGCCTGGAGAGAGGCATCGGGTGAAGGTGCAGTTTCTCTAAAGCGGTCTCAAAAATCCATTATATCAAGTCAAATACAGCCTGTGATATGATGTCTAATATGAGTGATAGGCATAGTTAATTTGTAGAGACTTGTATCCTCTATTTGTATTTATTTTTTTACAGACTAATTCCCATTGTTTTGAACTTTTTCCAATCCAGCGTGTTTCACATTGCTCTTCCTTGTACCCACATACAGACATGCGTTTTGCAAACTGCCACTTAATTTGTACAGGACAGATCTGTGATTTTTATCCTTTCCAAAACAGTAATGACTGTGTCAAATTCTTTATTCAAAATAAACCGTTCACAAACGCAGTTCTGTTGTACCTGCGCAAAAAGTCCTCCAAAGACAACTGTACAATGATGAAAATGTTGGGCTAAATTCTGCTGAGATACCTACTGATGCCAAAGGAACAATTCAGCCAAATCCTATTTCTCGTTTAAAAGATTACCTTGAAGCATGCACAATTCCCTTTGTGTGTTCCTTCTAAAGCACTGTGCAGCGATTTGCAGATGAAAGGCTGCTGGAAAGTGGCTTTTCATGCAAGGTATTTCCTAATAAAATGTATATATCTCAGCAGACTTTGGCCAGCACTATAAGGATTTTTATTTTCAATTCCATTTATTTTACTTAATGTTAGTAACCCTAAGGAAATGATTCAGTTCTCCAACCAGGTCACTGCTGGTCTCGTCAAAAGCAAAAAGGCGTCGTCTTCCATCTGCTTTTCTATTGTGAAAATGCGGTTACGTTCTGGGATCCAATTTGGCCGTTCATTCAGAAATTGACCTCAGTTAATCATAGTTTAAGTCTGGACATTATTATTTTTAGATCAGTAATGTTGATAGATTCAACAGATTAACATGTAAATATGATTCCGTACGCTCCACTTATAAATGTGAAACGCCTGCAGCCGTTAAAAACTTTTCTTTTGGTTTTAAAATACATAGTGGTCTATTTCTACTCTATCTTAACCAACCAGCAGGAGAATCCAGTCTGAAGGTTTAAAGCACCCAAAAATATTCATTGTATGCTAACCTTATTTCCCATCAATGTGTTGGTTATATACGATTGACTGTGCTTTCAAAAAACAAAAACAAATTAAGGTTAACGTAATGTTTTTTGTAAATGTATTTTCCATTAATGTAACCCTATAGCAAGCGGAGTGTATAATCCCAGCCCAAAGCCTCATCCAGGGTGATGCTGAGCGGACGCGCTTGCGCTGACCGCGATTAAACACATTGCTGCAATGTGTGGCCCGCGTGAGCGAGCGCCTGCGCATGCACAACGCTTAGCTGCTTGCAGAGGCAAGCAAATTTGATTGTCGCTCGCTGGCGCGTCACGTGAACGGTTCGCCCAATGGCTCCGTGACTTCATGGCCACGCCCCCCCCCCCCCCTACGCGCAACTAGCTGGCCATAAATCGCCCAGCAGAATGCGTGACGTCACCGCGCTCGAGCGCCAGCGTGCTCACTCCCTGCCTGGCCGTAGCCTTAGGATCAACATGTTGAAATGTCACTAATCTATCACAAGCCAATTTGGGAGGAGCGCTGGAATTGTATATTTGTTTTAAGAACGGTTACTTTTATTGCTAATAATTTTTCCAAGTCTTCCCTTCACCCTTTTAACTTCTCCCCTTGTTTTTAAAAACTTCTTTAACACCGAAGAACTTGTTCCATTCCCACGCACATCTCCTTATAGTGCCCTGGTCTGCTCTCTCTCTCTCTCTCTCTCTCTCTCTCTCAATATCAGCCATAACCTGCATCTCCTCTCACCACACACCTTTTAGTTTGGATTGCACCGCACATGCCAAAGCCAGACGTGGAAAAAACAACATGCCAGCTTATTTTCAGCAAGTTTTTATAGGCGGAAAGCTGTAAACTTGAGCCGATTTGTATCCAGTGTAACATTGATCAATTGCCATCATTCCTCATCAGTCTCTTTATTTTGTATTGTTCCTTAGTCCCAGACTTCCCACATGTAAACCAATAACATGAATACAATAAAACCAGTTGTATTCCTCAAATATCCTTTTTTCTGGCCTGCACGACCAAAAATAGCATTTTGTTCATCTTAAAAATTCACCTGACCTTGGTTAAAAAAAAAAAATTATACCAGAAGCGGAGATTTGTGTATTTTCTAGTTCATTTGTTTTATTTGTAACAATTGTAACTGCAGAGCGAGTATTGGCACAAAGCAGCCGGTTATTGGCAGCCTCGGGACAAACTTTCTGTCCATAGATGGCGATGCACATGTACCACTAATCAGACCAAATCGGGTGAATGTGCCCCCCTTTCATTTTTTACCAATTGTTCCATAATATGAAATATTCTGCATCACTTTCACTGATCGGGTTAAGAAGTTCTGCAGCATCTTGCACCCACTATGGCCCAGATCCACAGAGGGGTGTTAGCCTCTCCGCATGCGTGGGAGCTGAGGCTAACGCTTGGCGCCCTTATGGAGATCGGAGCATGTGTCTACATTTGATGTGACTTGTAAATACTGTTTCTCTCCATATAAAGAGAGCGCAACTAGAGGTGTCACAGCAACGGACGCCTGCGTTTGTTTTTCAGCACGAATCCAGAGAAACCTTGCTGGGATTCAACATGGTGAATTATCGAGCTTGCAAGAATTTGTGGAAAGCTTGTGTGGAGCATCACACCTTCTTCCGGCTGGACTCGCCACTGCCTCCCCAGAAGAACTTCTTTGCACATTACTTCACTTTGGGTTCCAGGTTCCGGTACTGGTGAGTCATCCTTATGCATCCCATAGCACGCAAATGCCGAAACCCTTCCTAAAGATCTGTATTACAGTGAACCTATCCATGCCAGCAAGTGTTTCCAGTGAATGTGCTGCAATATAAAGCAATACTATGTATGACCTCATGCTTCCTAGTGTCTGTTTGTACATAGTGAGCAGGAGAAATAGTCAATAGCTAACACAATGAAGTTTGGGCATCCTTTCTGGTATTCTTTAAACACTTAAAATGACCTACTTTAGCAATATAAACTTTTGGTTACTACTGTGGGTAAAAGCAGTGCATGTAACATGGCAGGCATAGCATGTGTCTGTATAATGGGTCTATAATGGGTCTATTCAAGTTACATTGAGTGTTCTGATCTGCGGTTGTGTACATGTGCTGTGAGGCCTGCTCATTTTCAAGGCTAATTTTCCCCAGACTCCATTTGTAAAACGGCTATTATTTTTGGCATGAATAACCAGTAAAATGCTTGAAAAAAAAAAAACTAAGAATGATTTATTTATTGAGTTACCAGAACTCCCTCCTACTATCTCTGTACGTTCTCCCTACCCACCAATTAGACTGTAAGCTCCTCGGGGCAGGGACTCCTCTTCCTTAATGTCTAAAGCACTTATTCCCATGATCTGTTATTTATATTATCTGTTATTTATTTGATTACCACGTGTATTACTGCTGTGAAGCGATACGTACACTAATGGCGCTATATAAATAAAGACATACAATACAATCTTATGGAAGTATCTTTTAAATGTGAGCCGACGTGGCCTGCAGCTTGTTGCCTTACTCGGATAAGCTCTTGGCTTTTAACATCCTTGGTCAGCCTTCTAGGTATAGATGCCTGAACTAATCCCTTAAGTAATAAACAGGCCTGTAGGGCAATGCTCTGTACTAAGGAGATTACGCGCAGGACTTTCAGATGAAACCTAGCTGTTCAAAAGTACAATAATTACTCTCAGTGACTATTTATTTTTCTTGGCTATAAGCACATACACCGTTATTACTGGGATTGCGGTTTCATGCCTATGAGCAGGCTAATTTTAGAAGTTCAATTGACGCCTCCGAAGGGTACCTGGGAATGTGTCAGGACGCCTCTGAACCGTGTCGTGCAAGAGAGTGAGGTTACCAAGTGCCACGCACAAGTGTAACTTCTGATGGGCCGAACATTCCTTGCGGATCCAATTCCTTCTGGATCTCTTCAGATGACAGGCCACCTTTTCCTGTCCATTCATAATGGTGTCAACTATATCCGTGTTGGTTGACAGGCCCAAGTGTGTTGGCAAACAGTCCCTATCTAAAAATTGTCTAAGACAGATCTTGGCTCGCAGAGATGCTCGAACCTAACTCCAGTACGCTGCGAAACACTAAACCTGCGCGGTCATTAGAAAGCGCGTGTATCACTTTCAGGCAGCATTTTTGTGTTCAAGAGCCTTATCTTTTCTCCACCTCCCAAAACGAGCAGGCTGCAATATGATTTAATACGGAGTATGACCACATTCTTTTGCTTCAGCCTGAAGCTTAATAATTTATATTTCTTTGTAAGCTCCTTTTCATCCCTAACAATTCAGGTACTCCAAATGCAATTATGTACTCGTCTGCAGTTTAAATCATGGATGTTAATTCTGTTAGTCTGGCCTACACGTGAAAGAGTGGAGGGGGGAGCAAAGTGATTTTATTACCCAACCATATGTGGCTAAACAAAGGCACAGGGAGATGAACTAGTTTACCCATTATCATGTCAAATGGATTATGTAGTTAATCCTGAAACACATTTGTGTATTCGACAATAAATGCCTTAACCACTACACCACAGTCTTGAGTGTCAGGCAGCCTTCACACCCACTCTGAAAGATTCTATCTGCCAGTTTCCACGGTGAGGGTTCCTCACCGGCGCTTAGTGGTTTAAATGTTATTGGGGCCAGTTAGTGGGGGCGGGCAGCGGGAAGATAATATTTTTGTTAAGAGTTTACACATGCAAGTGGCTAGATATATTCACTATTGTTTTACATTGTTGCACATTCATTTGACCTAAAGTCCAAGATTCATTAAGCCGCCATGTGGGGTACCACTGGGTATCAAGGCAGTTACCGCTGCACCGTGGCCCAATACCCCACATGGCGCCTTAGTGAATCCTGACCAGAGAGAAGCTTGGATATGTTCTCATACACCATTTAAAGTAGTTTCAATGCTTTTTGTTTTTCCCCAGTGGGAGGACCGAGGTCCAGTCTGTACAGTATGGGAAGGAAAAGGCTAACAAGGACCGCGTGTTCGCTCGGTAAGGCCAGCATCGCTTACGTGACTGGTGAAATAAATGTTTGTTATTGTATGTTGCCCTGTTTTTTGAGGTTGACGAACACCATTGGTTTTACATCTCCCTTTTTTCAATTTGCTTTGTACAAATGCTATTTTAAGGACCCCGGACACGAACGCTGTGTTTATGGTTTGCCAAATGATATAGAGTAGGTTTGTGTGTGATCTTTTACTACCGGTTACCCAGAATGGCATGTAACCCAATATACCTGCCGAAAAATGAGGTTCTTTCCCTGGCACGCTATTTTAAACATGCAATCCTTTAGCGCAGGGTGGGAGGGAAACTCTAGTCCTCAAGGGGCCACCAACGAGTCAGGTTTTCAGAATATCCCTGCTTCAGCACAGGTGGTGGTCTTCAATTGAGCCACCTGTGCTGAAGCAGGGATATCCTGAACACTTGATTTGTTGATGGCCCTTGCGGACTGGAGTTGGCCAGCCCTCAGGGTCACTCAGACACTTCCTTCAGCTATTAACATTTTTTTTTGTATTCAACTTATTGAACTTGCATCCAATGAAGATCTCGGAAGCGATTGAAAGGCTTCTTTACATGGTAGTATTATTGAGATACCGCCGGCAGATAAAAGCACGCCATATAATGTTATGTATGGTTTACATTCTGTGTATTTTTGTTGAGAATTATGTTTAGTTTCAGGCACTAACAATATATTTCTTATTTTGTTATTTGTTAATTATACATTTGCCTCTGACTCACACCACAGCTGTGGCTCCTAATTTCTGAAACCCTGGCACCCCCCGTCTTCTGGACTGGATTTCCCTTCCAGCCGGATCTGTTTATGTATTCACGCCCGTAATGTTTTTGCAATTTGTCTGCAATGGATTGAACGTGACATTGACTTTCGGACCACTGGGAAAATATCTTGGACATTATAGTCGATTTGGAATAGGAGCTATAGAATAATAATTGCTGTACGAATTGCTTTATTTAACCACCACCACTGCTTGTTAAACGCCTTTTATTTACAACAGAAATCTGACTAATATACTAATTAAAACATGCAAAAATAAGCAGCATTTTATTTGCATGGGGAATACAGCCGTGAGTACGTGTATGCAGTGGGGCAAGGGTGGGCAACTCCAGTCCTGATGGACCGTCAGATTTTCAGGACATTCATGAGTCAGCACAGGTGGCGCAATCTGAGCCGCTGATTGAGCCACCTGTGCTGAAGCAGGGATATCCGTAAACCCTGATCTGTTGGTGGCCCTTGAGGATTGGAGCTGGCCGCCCCTGCTGCACTGTATCATCGGTGTAAAGTGTCACTTCTGACTTGCCAGGTTTGATATGTTGGGTTTGGCACCTGTGAGCACAGCCGTGTAACGAGAACATGTGTATCTGCGGTAGTTATTCCTTGTACTCGTGTTCGGAGGGTGTCCGATGCATTCCGTTTCAGAATACTCCTGTTTTTTCTAAGTAGAAGCATCTTTGAAGTTCCAAGTATGTAAGTAGTTGTAGTCACTATTGCTTAATATTGAAAAGCTTGTTCATTTTTAAGGGTTGGCTATGAAAAATGTACTTTAAGAAACAAAATAAACAGTTACTATGTGGTTCAAATGATACCATTAACCAGAATTATTACCCAGGACTTTGGGGAGGTAGTTGATGTTACTTTGACAGTTCTTAAAGTGCATTGGCACTTTAAAAAAAAAATAGATGCAGCATTTGCTTACTTTTTAAGAGAATGTAATTATTTAAGCAAAGCAGCCGATCGATCCGTTCTCCCATGATCGATCGGTGAAGATCCAGCTTCCCAGGGTTCACAATATGGCCGCCTAGGTCAAAAGAGGAAGTGCTGTGGCTTCCTAAATGGTTGTTCTAGCAAATCAAGGAAGCTTGATACATAACTCAGAGTGGGGGGGGGGGGGGGAGAAATACAGTAAGTATTATCTAAGGCCTCGGGCATGGTCAGCGCCCGCTGCTGCTCGGCAGTGAGCCCCTGCAGCCGCAATGAGAGCGGCTTTAGCAGGGGCTCGTGCACGCTTCCGCAAGCGTGCGGAAGCATAGGTCTTAAACCATTTTTTAGTTTCTGCGCTCGCCGGAGCGCAGGGCCGGTCACGTGAGCGTTTCACCCAATGAGGGCGAACCAGCTCCGTGATGTCGCAGCCCCCCCCCCCCCCCCGACACGCCCCCGGACGGCGTGCGGTCTAAGGCCAGGGAAAGCATCTGCTTTCCCTCAGTCTCAGCGCGCCTCCGCATGGCTGAAATCACTATGGAGCAGAGACCGGGGGGGGGGCGTGGCGGAGGAGTGACGGGGGCGCGGCCATGACGTCACCCGGCAGGTTCGCCCTCATTGGCTGAACCACTGGGGGGCGTGCCTAGCCGCTCGACGCGAGTTCCTGCTCTCAATTCTATTGAGAGCAGGAGTAGCTCTCGCGCGAGCGCTGCGGCCCCCCCTCGCAGCGGGCCCGGCGCCATTGCGGGGAGGGCTAAAGTGAGCGCAGCGTCCGCCACAGCGGACGCTGTAGCAGGCAGCGGGGGCAAGGCCTAATACTGCACCAATGCTCTATATGAAAAACACACAGAATGTTAAAGTTAATGCTGTGTTGTTTTGTTACAGGTTTGAAGCAGGCGGTCTCACGGAGATGAGCTGTGCTAATTTCAGCTTCGGGGACCCCCTGCTTCCTGAGGTACTTGCCTTCATAATAGGGGGTGCCTGTTTCTCTGCAGGTAGCCGCTCCGACGGTGATTGTTGGGGCTAAAATAATGGCAGCTTTAAATGTCCCGCGTCCTGCGGGCCAATAGGAAGTCGTGATGTCATCCCTTGCGGCCTCCTATTGGCTTGCGTGACGAGTGGCATTCAAACATAAAGGAGATAGCGGCACCCCATGTGGAGGTAAGTATTTGGGGCCCCAGAACTGAAATGAATGCAGCTCAGCTCCAGAGACCCCTTGCTTCAATCCTGTAACAAAAACACCAACTTGTTGTGCTGCTTTGTGTAGCCTAATGATAAAATATTTTACAATCAACGCCAAGTGTGATTTGTTACTGTTTGCCAGCAAACAGCACGTGGTTTGGAAGCCAATTGCTTTCTCATTTGCATTGTGTATCATAGTTTTAGATGCAATAACGTTATGTAGGAGGTGTTTCACTGATTCCTTTGGTGTCACTTCTTTTTAACACATCCTGTGTATGAGAGGCCCAGTACAAAGAGCTTTGCATCCGTGCTTCCGTCGCTGAAGGAGAAAGAAGGGAAGTCAGGTCTCATGATTCATTACCCAACTTTCATTCCTCTCCAAGTATTAAAGGGTCAGATAGAAGTGGCTATTCGCAACAAATCAAACTCTATTTAAGCATGTTAAATATGATTAATGTTCTGTAGATATAAACTCTTGAGTTTCTCGTTGTAGGAATCCTTTATCATTTCGGCTCCTCGTTCTCTCAGCAAAATCTTCTTTTATTTCTATTCTGATGTCCGTTATATTCGAACATTGACAAAAATCTGCTCCAAGGCATTATGGGGGTTATGCACAAAGCAGTGCAAAGTTTTTTTTATAAGTGAGATAAATGCCTTTATGGCGCAATATTGCGTGCAGCGTGATTCACAAAGCAGTGATAACACTGCAGTATCGTGATTAAAAGGCCTTTTATCATCAAAACACAGTTATTGCTAAAAAATGTGCGCCATAAAGCATTTATCTCGCTTAAAAACACTTATCACTGCTTTGTGCATAGCCCCCAATGTCTGAGATTGCACGACGAGTCCAGTTCGTACACATGCTCTGTTTTTAATAACTCTTCAGATGAAACGCAGCTCATCGCATCACATTTGTGGTGTCTGCTAGTTACAGGATGGGTTTTTTTTCTAAATAGGAACACCCATACTCCTATCTCGTATTTACCAGACACTGCCTGGAGCACATTTCTCACTATATGTAGCAGCTCCACAAGCCCGTTAAGTCAATAATGGAAACCCGAACATGCGGTTAATTATCTCCCCTTGTTAGATATACAGAGATCCGTCTCCAGCATCTTCTGAAATGTTATAGAAGCTGTTTCTGTGCGTTCACATGTACAAGAGACCTTTGTTTTTGGGAAGACCCTGTACACACCATTTAGTTTATGTAGCCTGTGTAACTTGGGAAGAAGACATGGTGACTTATTCAGTGTGATACAATGCAACTTAAACGGGGAATTTAGTGCGAAAACTACCCGATCAGATGCTTCAGCACTTACAGAATCAGCCCCTTTTGCCTTTTATATCCCTGAAAATGAGCCTGCAGTGTGTTACCGAATGGACTATCCCTATATACTTCCATAAAGCTTTTTCTTAGAGAAAATATTAAACTGGCCCCAACATGCAGATCCTCTCAATACATGAAATAAGTGTTTCCTTTTGAGGTCAGTGCTCACTCCCACTTCACGCCCGGTAATATTGAGTGTGGTTTAGGACCCTGTGGGGGAGCTGATCTCCGTTAGGGCAGAGGAGATTTGACACATTTGAGATGCACAGAAGGGGCATTGCTTTAGTCCTGTGCATGTTGGGCAGAGTGGGCATACTGGATACAAAGTGCAGAGAATGCTCATCCAGCTGTTCACTACATTTCATGCAGCTATAGATGCAAATAAATGTATTGATAATCTATAATGATGTAGACATGGGGTGCGCAAAGTGGGGAGCGAGCGCAAGATTTTTCAGGGGGGAGGCGATTGCAGAGGCCCCGCTCTCTTCCCCACTGCATTTAAATTACATGCTGGGGGATCGCGTGAGGCCTCTGCAATATCGACTACTTTGTCTTTGGCGACGCGTCACTACATCAAGTCTGCTTCAAATTACGCAGCAGGGTCACGTGACTCAGCGGCGTCATTTGACGCCGAGGACAAGGAAAGAGGGGGGCGCGAGCAGGCAGGGTTACGCAGGGGGGAAAGTTTGCGCACCCCTGATTGTAGATTAGGGGTAGCCAACTCCAGTCCTCAAGGGCCACCCAAAGGTCAGGTTTTCAGGATATCCCTGCTTGAGCCACCTGTGTTGAAGCAGGGAAATCCATAAAACATGACCTGTTGCTGTCCGTTGAGGACTGAGTTTGAGACCCCGGGTTTAAAATATAAGAGGCCTGGGGCATAGCTCAAAAATATACGTGTTTAAATTCACACAGAATAAGGCAATAACCGAAACCATTTTTGAGTACATTTATTTTACTCTTTTAAAGTGGGACTCGCTGTGGAAAGCATTAAACTGCTTGTCTCACACAAAAGAATGTAAATTAAAAAAGTAAATGTCACGTTTTTGACCCCTTGCGTGCCAGAGGTGCACGGCAATGTGGGGCAGAGAATAATCCTGGGTGCGCTTGGCATTGTTTTGGTGGTGGCGGGGTTAATGTTGAGCATTAAGAAATGAAACTGTGAGTCTGGGAGAGTGCGCTATGAAATACAAATTCAGCATTGTGGTGACTTCTGAACCAAGTTGCCGCTCACAACAGGAAATGCAGAAGAAAAGGCATGAGTGGGTGGGTCTCCGAGGTTCAAAACTGTTTATTAGAGTCAGAAAACCCTAATATTACCCCGACACACTAAGCCGTGCCTGTCATGGAGCGAGATTGCATGCTCGGCCCACACTGAGCCTGTCAGGTGAGTCCTTGCAGCACGAGGTGGCTTTATTTGTGTAATGACATCATCCGGACCAGTCGGACGCCGTTTCAGGGGGTCGCCCGTATTATGGAACAGAAATACGTGGCTTGGGCTTGTGAGAACTGTCAATTGTATCCATTAAAATATCCTCTGAACAAGTGAAAAGGCCTAGGATTGCTGCTCAATGAAACAAACCGGGTGATCAAAGGAACCGACCAGAAATGCACATCGTTCCAATGCTTTTGCTATTATTGCTGGCTCACTTGTAATCGAATGTGTTAAAGTGAAAAGCTCACTTTATCGTGTCACTTGAATGTTTTTTTTATTTTCATCGGGGATACTGTGAATGTAATCTTACATGGCACTAATTTAACTTTGGAAAACAAAAGAACAGATCTGAGCGCTCCTACCAATTTGGGCTGAAATATACTGGGACACGATGACGAGGTTGGCGGTTTGAATCATGTTTTGATCAAAAGATGCAGCCAAATGGCTCCTTTGTCACACAGACTTTGGCCTAAGTGTAAACACGTCGCTAGTATATTTTAGCCAAATTGGTAGGAGTGCAGGATCTGTTATCTTATTTTCCATATATGTAAGGCCAATACTTTAAACAGCAGCAAACTCCTAAAGGGAGAAGTGAAGGTAATATGTACAGCCGTCTAGTCCTTTAACTTTGCCATCAAATGTTTATCTGGCATCATAATTTTAGGGACGGTGACACTTTGCCCTCGAAAGAGTCGTTTCCACCAGCAGGCTTATCAGAATAAAGATTACATGCATATAGATTAGCCCTTCAAAGTAATCGAGAAACCTTCAATATATTTAAAAAAAAACTTAAACTAATACTTAACTGATTATTGTCTATATCGACCCTTCTTGATGATGCAGTTTTGGAAAGTGGCAACAATTTAGAACAATTCCAGTGAAAGCCCTCCTCACATGCCGTGTAAAATATGAACTTTTGTTGAAGTTTTTTTGTAGCGATTTAGGTTACTATATAATGGTACCCGTTAGACGTAGCTAAAGGGCACCCCCAAACCAGAGGAGCGGTCACGTGATCGCCGGTATCAGAAGAGCGGTTGCACTCCGGTGCTGCCACCCCTCTGACACTCACAGGGTTAAAAACATATATATTTTCCCACTGGTTGAGAGAATAGCACTGACCCGTGAATTAGGAAAACCGCTGTCTGTTCTACATGGCTTTGGAGAAATTATCTTTAATTATTTACCTTGGGCACCAGAAACTATATTGGAAGCCCTGTGGGGCAGGGTTTTGTGACGATTGTATTATGTATACAGCTACAAACTACAGCAGTAAAACCTGTATCAATGACCCGTGCAATACGTTGCTAGCCCGTCCTGCCAGCGAAAGGCGTAATAAAAATGTATATAAAGGCGAAAAGTTCTGACATGCTGCAGGTATTAAGACATTTGCTGGAAAGAACTGAGCGCGTATGCTGCTTTATTGTAAATAAAATGCTTTTGTGTACGCAGGTCCCCAAGCAAACCATTGTCCCGTAAACTGGTCAGCGAGATGGACTGGGATATAGTGAGCAGGAACTCGTTATCTAACGAGAGACTGGAAACGCAAAGCCTGCCTTCCCGCTCACCGCCCGGGACCCCTAATCAGTAAGTCGTTCTGTGCAGGACCCCTGCGTCATGACTGGCCAGACGTCACATAACAGAAAGGGGGTTGGCAGAGCATTGGTTTGCAGCAGGGGTGGGCATCTCCAGTCTTTACGGGCCGCCAACAGGTCAGGTTTTAAGGATATCCCTGCTTCAGCAAAGGTGGCTCAGTTGGAGACTGCATCCCCTGTGCTGATGCAGGGATTGAGGACATGGCACACGGATTTGAAAAATGAAAATATTTATTTAAGCGAACACGAAGTTTCGACCGCAATGGTCTCCCTGTCCTCCATCTTTCTTTGTGTACCGAGGATTAGCTGCAGCCCTTCGTTCATGGATGGGAGCGCCGGTAACTGTATCATCTCTTACTTTCATTTATTTGGCGCGCAGCGTTTATTCTCTTTCGCTTTGCTGAGGCAGGGATATCCTTAAAACCTGACCTGTTGGCGGCCCTCGGACTGGTGTTGGCCACCCAGCACGAAAAGTACTACACTTGTTTTTTCGTCCCGGCACCTTTAATGTTAGTCTGAGGCACCCCTGGGTTATCGGGCACCCATGTGCAGAAACGCCGATTTTGTCTTATAAAGTGTCCATCAACCACATAAAGCTGCAGTTCAGGCTCCCGTTTTTTTTTTTTTTTTTTTTTTACTTCAATAGTTTCATGTGGGCAATCTCTAATTACCTAAAAACTGCATAGCGGCCGGTCAATTCGTTCTCCGTCTATTGATCGGCAAAGTTTGACGACATCTTTAAATATGGGGAATGTAAACCGTTGCTATAGGAACAAGCATGCTTGTTAAAATAGAATACAAGAAAATTGGTCTTTCAAAGTTGTTGTTTTTTAAACAGAAAATGCTAAAAGTATTTTTTCTTACTACAGAACTGATTTATTAAAAAAACACACATGCAGGATATTGGCTGTACTGCAGCTTTAAGCGCAGTGAACTCTCAGGGTCCAACCTGCACATGTATCCCATACTATGTCCGAGCAGCAATCCCTGTCACCCAGGGATCACATTTAATTATAACTTCGTCAGAAGTGAAACGTCCTATTCACTGTTCTTCTTACTTTCTGACCCAGCCGGAATTCTGCATTCACTCAGGAGGGGACACGTCTCCGCCCTTCTTCCGTCGGCCACCTGGTGGACCACATGGTTCACACCTCTCCAGGCAAAGTCTTTGCCAACCACAGATCTCCGTCCTCCACCCAGGCCAACAGCATCGTCCTGGACTCCCCACAGTAAGCCTTCTCCATCTCATGATATGTGTGGGTTTGAGCGGCAGCCGGTGCTTCTGTAATGTAAAACGCCCTTTTCTGTAATATTACTGCATTGCCGTTATTTTTATACTGCGCCAAGTGACTATCATTTATTTTTTCCTGCCTTTGGGGATTTGTAATGATGGATGACGGCCTACTCATGACCTGTTAAAGTACGTTAGACAATATTGAGGTTGCTTTTGGTTCTGCTCTCTGTAAGGAGGACTTCCCGTCTCTTTAATCATGCAGTAGGATCCCCAAGGGGTCTTCTTGTGTGTGTTTATTTTCTCATGTCTTCTGATGACTGGCAATTCTCTTATTTAATGTGTATCGTGGGATATAGATCATGAGTGGCCAACTCCAGTCCTCAGGGGCCACCAACAGGTCAGGTTTTAAGGTTATCCCTGCACAGGTGGGTGCAGTCTTCGACAGGGCCACTACTTTGCCACCTGTGCTGAAGCAAGGATATCCCTCCTACCTGGCCTGTTGGTGGGACTTAAGTAGTAGCCCTGATCTAGATGCAAAAAAATCAGCAGAGAGCATTGTATGTACCGATACATACAAGTGGTTTGGTTTCCTGTGGGACGCACACTTCCGGTGAATGATACCTTTAAAGTGGGAGTCAAAAATGGCGACCAAACAATTATTTTTTTTTAACTTCTTTTCAACGTAACGGAGTTTTTAGAAAGTTTAAATCGCCCTTGTGTTTTCATGGGAAGAGACTTGTATCCTGTTCAAATGAACGTCATTGTTTCCAGCTGGTTTAGGAGAATCCTCCTTTTATCTACTTGTAGCTGTCTGGCCAGTGATCGCATCGTTAGGACTTTGCATAACGAGCATTGGGGAAAGCCAGATTGGCAGTTTGTTGGTAGACACAATGATTCATAAACAGTCTGTGAGGAGGGTTACCGGCTCTGCCCTTTAACCCGGGCTGAGGTGAAAAGCTGTGTAATGCGACAGGCCTCAGGGTAGAGCGGTCCCATGTTAAAATAGACGAGAAGCAAAAGGTGACACGGAGTGCTCATTTACATGTCATTACCCAGAGTCCCTGGCTGCAGTGGAAGCGCTGTATGCCAAGAGATAATGGGGAAGGGCAGGGCTGTCTGAGGCGTGAATGTGCTCACAAGAGGTATTTATACTTGCTGAAAATGTCACAAACATCCAAAACATTTTGTTGTGGAAACATTTAAAGATTGAAAAAAATGATACTGTCATGTTTTATATACATATACCAGCCAATCACTGACATGTAACCCATTCAACCGGGCTTCGGCCAATCACTGACATGTAACCCATTCAACCGTGCTTCGGCCAATCACTGACATGTAACCCATTCAACCGTGCTTCGGCCAATCACTGACATGTAACCCATTCAACCGGGCTTCGGCCAATCACTGACATGTAACCCATTCAACCGTGCTTCGGCCAATCACTGACATGTAACCCATTCAACCGTGCTTCGGCCAATCACTGACATGTAACCCATTCAACCGTGCTTCGGTCAATCACTGACATGTAACCCATTCAACCGGGCTTCGTCAATCACTGACATGTAACCCATTCAACCGTGCTTCGGTCAATCAAGTCGTCATTATGAGAAAAAAAGTAAAATAATATTTTCTATTAGCATGGTTACATTTCCTTAGGTAAGCCAATTTATTTTGCCCGAACCGAGGGGTCCCTCGGAAATGCTCTGGTTCCCCCGCCCCCAATGTTTGGCGCACCCCTTGTTCCCACGGTTCTGCCCCTGGAAACCAAATGGCCACAGGGTTAGTACTTGCTCCGAAGACCAATAGAAAGCTACAATGTAATTGTGAGATGACATCACTGACTTTCTATCGGTAACCCCGCTGACATCACTGACTTTCTATCGGTAACCCCGCTGACATCACTGACTTTCTACCGGTAACCCCGCTGACATCACTGACTTTCTATCGGTAACCCCGCTGACATCACTGACTTTCTATCGGTAACCCCGCTGACATCACTGACTTTCTATCGGTAACCCCGCTGACATCGCTGACTTTCTACCGGTAACCCCGCTGACATCACTGACTTTCTACCGGTAACCCCGCTGACATCGCTGACTTTCTATCGGTGACATCGCTGACATCGCTGACTTTCTATCGGTGACCCCGCTGACATCACTGACTTTCTATCGGTAACCCCGCTGACATCACTGACTTTCTACCGGTAACCCCGCTGACATCGCTGACTTTCTATCGGTGACATCGCTGACATCGCTGACTTTCTATCGGTAACCCCGCTGACATCACTGACTTTCTATCGGTAACCCTGCTGACATCGCTGACTTACTACCGGTGACCCCGCTGACATCGCTGACTTTCTATCGGTGACATCGCTGACATCGCTGACTTTCTATCGGTGACCCCGCTGACATCGCTGACTTTCTATCGGTGACATCGCTGACATCACTGACTTTCTATCGGTGACCCCGCTGACATCACTGACTTTCTATCGGGGACCCCGCTGACATCACTGACTTTCTACCGGTGACCCCGCTGACTTTCTACCGGTAACCCCGCTGACATCACTAACTTTCTATCGGGGCCCCGCTGACATCGCTGACTTTCTATCGGTGACCCCGGTGACATCGCTGGCTTTCTACCGATGACGCCGGGGACATTGCTGACTTTCTATCGGTGACCTGGCTGACATCGCTGACTTTCTATCGGTGACCCCGCTGACATCGCTGGCTTTCTACCGATGACCCCGGGGACATTGCTGACTTTCTATCGGTGACCTGGCTGACATCGCTGACTTTCTACCGGTGACCTCGCTGACATCGCTGACTTTCTATCGCTGACCTCGCTGACTTTCTACTGGTGACATCACTGACTTTCTATCGGTGACCCCGCTGATTTTGGTGGCTTTCTATCGGTGACCCCGCTGATGTCGGTGACCCCGCTGACATCACTGACTTTCTATCGGTGACCCCGCTGATTTCGGTGGCTTTCTATCGGTGACCCCGCTGATATCGGTGGTTTTCTATCGGTGACCCCGCTGACATTGCTGACTTTCTATCGATGACCCCGCTGATACCGGTGACCCCGCTGACATCGCTGACTTTCTACCGGTGACCCCGCTGACATATAGTTGTCATTTTTTGGCTGTCACCAGCACAAGAAACTACTGTTCCACCCTCCTTGCCCCCCCAAGATGAGACCCGGGGGTCCCTGTGAGGTGTGCGCGATCTCCAGCTCCGGGGACCCTCTGGTTCTGGAGGTACTCGGCCTCCGAGTCCCCCTCAGGACTTCCCATTGGCCCATGTGACACAGGGCATTTAAAGTGGGGTTAAAACTTGGATGTTGGATATTAGGCTGCCTCCTTCACACAGCGATCCGCGTGTCGCTCGCCGTGGGCAGAAAGGACACGGACACTTTGATGATTAGCTTCAGGATGTGGTAAATATATGTTAAAAAGTGAGAACTTCATAGAAAGTTTAAAATAAGGTTTGAAACGCGCACACGGGTTTGCTTTGTACAATTTGAGATATCCATGTTATCTGGGTAACGTTCACTTTTTTAATTTTTTTAAAGGAAAACACTGGAAATATATACATATTTTTAATAATTACAGTTGTGACAAAAGTTTGTTGGAAACTATAAAACAAGCATTGTATCCTTCATGTGAGCAACCAATTAATGTGATCAGATATACATATTTGCCAGGTGGGTTGCATTTAATTGTTATTTTGTCAATGTTTCAGGAAGTCGTGGGAGACATATGGGTGTGTAAGATCCCCAGTGGGCAGATACTGTATATCACAGGGTGGCTATAGACAGGGGCGGGCAACTCCAGTCCTCAAGGGCCACCAACAGGTCAGATTTTAAGGATATCCCTGCTTCAGCACAGGTGGCTCAGCCGAAGACACGGCCATTGATTGAGCCACCGGTGCTGAAGCAGGGATATCCTAAAAACCTGACCTGTTGGTGGCCCTTGAGGACTGGCGTTGCCCGCCCCTGACTTGGATCACCAGCTATTATCATCAACAGGGTTTACTTTAAAAAGTTAGAGAGAAATCGGTCTTGTATATTCGTCTCTTACCACTTTTGTGATGCTGGAATCGTGTTAGAAATATGACATTTTTTTCAGTGGCTATCGGAGAGGTGTCGTCAATTTTATAAATCTTCTATTTCTGTGCAAATAATATGATTTGCTTTTATTGGATTAATATGACGAGTGTCCTGGGTATTTCATTCATTACTTGTACCAGAATATGTGCTTGACATTCGTTTTTTAACCTTGCTCTATTCAAGCGGTTCTGGCTTTTACTTTATTCATTAGACTAGTTGTGTACCTGTATTAGGATTAGGAGCCCTGTGTGAGAGTTGTGTACCTGTATAATAGATGTATTAGGAGCCCTGTGTGTGAGGTGTGTTCCTGTATAATAGATGTATTAGGAGCCCTGTGTGTGAGTTGGGTACCTATATAATAGATGTATTAGGAGCCCTGTATATGAGAGGTGTGTACCTGTATAATAGATGTATTAGGAGCCCTGTATATGAGAGGTGTGTACCTGTATAATAGATTTATTAGGATCCCTGTGTGTGAGTTGGGTACCTGTATAATAGATGTATTAGGAGCCCTGTGTGAGAGTTGGGTACCTGTATAATAGATGTATTAGGAGCCCTGTATAAGAGAGGTGGGTACCTGTATAATAGATTTATTAGGAGCCCTGTGTGTGAGTTGGGTACCTGTATAATAGATGTATTAGGAGCCCTGTGTGTGAGGTGGGTACCTGTACAATAGTTGTATTAGGAGCCCTGTGTGTGAGGTGTGTACCTGTATAATAGATGTATTAGGAGCCCTGTGTGTGAGGTGGGTACCTGTATAATAGATGTATTAGGAGCCCTGTGTGTGAGGTGGGTACCTGTATAATAGATGTATTAGGAGCCCTGTGTGTGAGGTGTGTACCTGTATAATAGTTGTATTAGGATCCCTGTGTGTGAGTTGGGTACCTGTATAATAGATGTATTAGGAGCCCTGTGTGTAAGGTGGGTACCTGTATAATAGATGTATTAGGAGCTCTGTGTGTGAGGTGGGTACCTGTACAATAGTTGTATTAGGAGCCCTGTGTGTGGGGTGGGCACCTGTATAATAGATGTATTAGGAGCCCTGTGTGTGAGGTGGGTACCTGTATAATAGATGTATTAGGAGCCCTGTGTGTGAGGTGTGTTCCTGTATAATAGATGTATTAGGAGCCCTGTGTGTGAGGTGGGTACCTGTATAATAGATGTATTAGGAGCCCTGTGTGTGAGGTGTGTTCCTGTACAATAGATGTATTAGGAGCCCTGTGTGTGAGGTGGGTACCTGTATAATAGATGTATTAGGAGCCCTGTGTGTGAGAGGTGGGTACCTGTATAATAGATGTATTAGGAGCCCTGTGTGTGAGCTGGGTACCTGTATAATAGATGTATTAGGAGCCCTGTGTGTGAGTTGGGTACCTGTATAATAGATGTATTAGGAGCCCTGTGTGTGAGTTGGGTACCTGTATAATAGATGTATTAGGAGCCCTGTGTGTGAGTTGGGTACCTGTATAATAGATGTATTAGGAGCCCTGTGTGAGAGTTGGGTACCTGTATAATAGATGTATTAGGAGCCCTGTGTGTGAGTTGGGTACCTGTATAATAGATGTATTAGGAGCCCTGTGTGTGAGTTGGGTACCTGTATAATAGATGTATTAGGAGCCCTGTGTGTGAGGTGTACCTGTATAATAGATGTATTAGGAGCCCTGTGTGTGAGGTGTGTACCTGTATAATAGATGTATTAGGAGCCCTGTGTGTGAGTTGGGTACCTGTACAATAGATGTATTAGGAGCCCTGTGTGTGAGTTGGGTACCTGTATAATAGATGTATTAGGAGCCCTGTGTGTGAGTTGGGTACCTGTATAATAGATGTATTAGGAGCCCTGTGTGTGAGTTGGGTACCTGTATAATAGATGTATTAGGAGCCCTGTGTGTGAGAGGTGTGTACCTGTATAATAGATGTATTAGGAGCCCTGTGTGTGAGGTGTGTACCTGTATAATAGATGTATTAGGAGCCCTGTGTGTGTGGTGTGTACCTGTATAATAGATGTATTAGGAGCTCTGTGTGAGAGTTGGGTACCTGTATAATAGATATATTAGGAGCCCTGTGTGTGAGAGGTGGGTACCTGTATAATAGATGTATTAGGAGCCCTGTGTGTGAGTTGGGTACCTGTATAATAGATGTATTAGGAGCCCTGTGTGTGAGAGGTGGGTACCTGTATAATAGATGTATTAGGAGCCCTGTGTGTGAGGTGGGTACCTGTATAATAGATGTATTAGAAGCCCTGTGTGTGAGGTGTGTACCTGTATAATAGATTTATTAGGAGCCCTGTGTGTGAGTTGGGTACCTGTATAATAGATGTATTAGGAGCCCTGTGTGTGAGGTGGGTACCTGTATAATAGATGTATTAGGAGCCCTGTGTGTGAGGTGGGTACCTGTATAATAGATGTATTAGGAGCCCTGTGTGTGAGTTGGGTACCTGTATAATAGATGTATTAGGAGCCCTGTGTGTGAGTTGGGTACCTGTATAATAGATGTATTAGGAGCCCTGTGTGTGAGTTGGGTACCTGTATAATAGATGTATTAGGAGCCCTGTGTGTGAGTTGGGTACCTGTATAATAGATGTATTAGGAGCCCTGTGTGTGAGGTGGGTACCTGTACAATAGATGTATTAGGAGCCCTGTATATGAGAGGTGGGTACCTGTATAATAGATTTATTAGGAGCCCTGTGTGTGAGGTGGGTACCTGTACAATAGATGTATTAGGAGCCCTGTGTGTGAGTTGGGTACCTGTATAATAGATGTATTAGGAGCCCTGTGTGTGAGAGTTGGGTACCTGTATAATAGATGTATTAGGAGCCCTGTATATGAGAGGTGTGTACCTGTATAATAGATGTATTAGAAGCCCTGTGTGTGAGGTGTGTACCTGTACAATAGATGTATAAGGAGCCCTGTGTGTGAGTTGGGTACCTGTATAATAGATTTATTAGGAGCCCTGTGTGTGAGTTGGGTACCTGTATAATAGATGTATTAGGAGCCCTGTGTGTGAGGTGTACCTGTATAATAGATGTATTAGGAGCCCTGTGTGTGAGGTGTGTACCTGTATAATAGATGTATTAGGAGCCCTGTGTGTGAGTTGGGTACCTGTACAATAGATGTATTAGGAGCCCTGTGTGTGAGTTGGGTACCTGTATAATAGATGTATTAGGAGCCCTGTGTGTGAGTTGGGTACCTGTATAATAGATGTATTAGGAGCCCTGTGTGTGAGTTGGGTACCTGTATAATAGATGTATTAGGAGCCCTGTGTGTGAGAGGTGTGTACCTGTATAATAGATGTATTAGGAGCCCTGTGTGTGAGGTGTGTACCTGTATAATAGATGTATTAGGAGCCCTGTGTGTGTGGTGTGTACCTGTATAATAGATGTATTAGGAGCTCTGTGTGAGAGTTGGGTACCTGTATAATAGATATATTAGGAGCCCTGTGTGTGAGAGGTGGGTACCTGTATAATAGATGTATTAGGAGCCCTGTGTGTGAGTTGGGTACCTGTATAATAGATGTATTAGGAGCCCTGTGTGTGAGAGGTGGGTACCTGTATAATAGATGTATTAGGAGCCCCGTGTGTGAGGTGGGTACCTGTATAATAGATGTATTAGAAGCCCTGTGTGTGAGGTGTGTACCTGTATAATAGATTTATTAGGAGCCCTGTGTGTGAGTTGGGTACCTGTATAATAGATGTATTAGGAGCCCTGTGTGTGAGTTGGGTACCTGTATAATAGATGTATTAGGAGCCCTGTGTGTGAGGTGGGTACCTGTATAATAGATGTATTAGGAGCCCTGTGTGTGAGGTGGGTACCTGTATAATAGATGTATTAGGAGCCCTGTGTGTGAGAGGTGGGTACCTGTATAATAGATGTATTAGGAGCCCTGTGTGTGAGGTGGGTACCTGTATAATAGATGTATTAGAAGCCCTGTGTGTGAGGTGTGTACCTGTATAATAGATTTATTAGGAGCCCTGTGTGTGAGTTGGGTACCTGTATAATAGATGTATTAGGAGCCCTGTGTGTGAGGTGGGTACCTGTATAATAGATGTATTAGGAGCCCTGTGTGTGAGGTGGGTACCTGTATAATAGATGTATTAGGAGCCCTGTGTGTGAGGTGGGTACCTGTATAATAGATGTATTAGAAGCCCTGTGTGTGAGGTGTGTACCTGTATAATAGATTTATTAGGAGCCCTGTGTGTGAGTTGGGTACCTGTATAATAGATGTATTAGGAGCCCTGTGTGTGAGGTGGGTACCTGTATAATAGATGTATTATGAGCCCTGTGTGTGAGGTGGGTACCTGTATAATAGATGTATTAGGAGCCCTGTGTGTGAGTTGGGTACCTGTATAATAGATGTATTAGGAGCCCTGTGTGTGAGTTGGGTACCTGTATAATAGATGTATTAGGAGCCCTGTGTGTGAGTTGGGTACCTGTATAATAGATGTATTAGGAGCCCTGTGTGTGAGTTGGGTACCTGTATAATAGATGTATTAGGAGCCCTGTGTGTGAGGTGGGTACCTGTACAATAGATGTATTAGGAGCCCTGTATATGAGAGGTGGGTACCTGTATAATAGATTTATTAGGAGCCCTGTGTGTGAGGTGGGTACCTGTACAATAGATGTATTAGGAGCCCTGTGTGTGAGTTGGGTACCTGTATAATAGATGTATTAGGAGCCCTGTGTGTGAGAGTTGGGTACCTGTATAATAGATGTATTAGGAGCCCTGTATATGAGAGGTGTGTACCTGTATAATAGATGTATTAGAAGCCCTGTGTGTGAGGTGTGTACCTGTACAATAGATGTATAAGGAGCCCTGTGTGTGAGTTGGGTACCTGTATAATAGATTTATTAGGAGCCCTGTGTGTGAGGTGGGTACCTGTATAATAGATGTATTAGGAGCCCTGTGTGTGAGTTGGGTACCTGTATAATAGATGTATAAGGAGCCCTGTATATGAGAGGTGTGTACCTGTATAATAGATGTATTAGAAGCCCTGTGTGTGAGGTGTGTACCTGTACAATAGATGTATTAGGAGCCCTGTGTGTGAGTTGGGTACCTGTATAATAGATTTATTAGGAGCCCTGTGTGTGAGGTGGGTACCTGTATAATAGATGTATTAGGAGCCCTGTGTGTGAGGTGGGTACCTGTATAATAGATGTATAAGGAGCCCTGTGTGTGAGTTGGGTACCTGTATAATAGATGTATTAGGAGCCCTGTGTGTGAGGTGGGTACCTGTACAATAGATGTATTAGGAGCCCTGTGTGAGAGGTGGGTACCTGTATAATAGATGTATTAGGAGCCCTGTGTGTGAGTTGGGTACCTGTATAATAGATGTATTAGGAGCCCTGTGTGTGAGTTGGGTACCTGTATAATAGATGTATTAGGAGCCCTGTGTGTGAGGTGGGTACCTGTATAATAGATGTATTAGGAGCCCTGTGTGTGAGTTGGGTACCTGTATAATAGATGTATTAGGAGCCCTGTGTGTGAGTTGGGTACCTGTATAATAGATGTATTAGGAGCCCTGTGTGTGAGGTGGGTACCTGTATAATAGATGTATTAGGAGCCCTGTGTGTGAGTTGGGTACCTGTATAATAGATGTATAAGGAGCCCTGTGTGTGAGTTGGGTACCTGTATAATAGATGTATTAGGAGCCCTGTGTGTGAGGTGTGTACCTGTATAATAGATGTATTAGGAGCCCTGTGTGTGAGGTGGGTACCTGTATAATAGATGTATTAGGAGCCCTGTGTGTGAGGTGGGTACCTGTACAATAGATGTATTAGGAGCCCTGTGTGTGAGGTGGGTACCTGTATAATAGATGTATTAGGAGCCCTGTGTGTGAGTTGGGTACCTGTATAATAGATGTATTAGGAGCCCTGTGTGTGAGTTGGGTACCTGTATAATAGATGTATTAGGAGCCCTGTGTGAGAGGTGGGTACCTGTACAATAGATGTATTAGGAGCCCTGTGTGTGAGTTGGGTACCTGTATAATAGATGTATTAGGAGCCCTGTATAAGAGAGGTGGGTACCTGTACAATAGATGTATTAGGAGCCCTGTATAAGAGAGGTGGGTACCTGTATAATAGATGTATTAGGAGCCCTGTGTGTGAGTTGGGTACCTGTATAATAGATGTATTAGGAGCCCTGTGTGTGAGGTGGGTACCTGTATAATAGATGTATTAGGAGCCCTGTGTGTGAGGTGTGTTCCTGTATAATAGATGTATTAGGAGCCCTGTGTGTGAGGTGGGTACCTGTATAATAGATGTATTAGGAGCCCTGTGTGTGAGGTGGGTACCTGTACAATAGATGTATTAGGAGCCCTGTGTGTGAGGTGTGTTCCTGTATAATAGATGTATTAGGAGCCCTGTGTGAGAGTTGGGTACCTGTATAATAGATGTATTAGGAGCCCTGTGTGTGAGTTGGGTACCTGTATAATAGATGTATTAGGAGCCCTGTGTGAGAGGTGTGTTCCTGTATAATAGATGTATTAGGAGCCCTGTGTGTGAGTTGGGTACCTGTACAATAGATGTATTAGGAGCCCTGTATAAGAGAGGTGGGTACCTGTATAATAGATGTATTAGGAGCCCTGTGTGTGAGGTGGGTACCTGTATAATAGATGTATTAGGAGCCCTGTATGTGAGAGGTGGGTACCTGTATAATAGATGTATTAGGAGCCCTGTGGGAGAGTTGGGTACCTGTATAATAGATGTATTAGGAGCCCTGTGTGTGAGTTGGGTACCTGTATAATAGATGTATTAGGAGCTCTGTGTGTGAGGTGGGTACCTGTACAATAGATGTATTAGGAGCCCTGTGTGTGAGGTGGGTACCTGTATAATAGATGTATTAGGAGCCCTGTGTGTGAGGTGGGTACCTGTATAATAGATGTATTATGAGCCCTGTGTGTGAGGTGGGTACCTGTATAATAGATGTATTAGGAGCCCTGTGTGTGAGTTGGGTACCTGTATAATAGATGTATTAGGAGCCCTGTGTGTGAGTTGGGTACCTGTATAATAGATGTATTAGGAGCCCTGTGTGTGAGTTGGGTACCTGTATAATAGATGTATTAGGAGCCCTGTGTGTGAGTTGGGTACCTGTATAATAGATGTATTAGGAGCCCTGTGTGTGAGGTGGGTACCTGTACAATAGATGTATTAGGAGCCCTGTATATGAGAGGTGGGTACCTGTATAATAGATTTATTAGGAGCCCTGTGTGTGAGGTGGGTACCTGTACAATAGATGTATTAGGAGCCCTGTGTGTGAGTTGGGTACCTGTATAATAGATGTATTAGGAGCCCTGTGTGTGAGAGTTGGGTACCTGTATAATAGATGTATTAGGAGCCCTGTATATGAGAGGTGTGTACCTGTATAATAGATGTATTAGAAGCCCTGTGTGTGAGGTGTGTACCTGTACAATAGATGTATAAGGAGCCCTGTGTGTGAGTTGGGTACCTGTATAATAGATTTATTAGGAGCCCTGTGTGTGAGGTGGGTACCTGTATAATAGATGTATTAGGAGCCCTGTGTGTGAGTTGGGTACCTGTATAATAGATGTATAAGGAGCCCTGTATATGAGAGGTGTGTACCTGTATAATAGATGTATTAGAAGCCCTGTGTGTGAGGTGTGTACCTGTACAATAGATGTATTAGGAGCCCTGTGTGTGAGTTGGGTACCTGTATAATAGATTTATTAGGAGCCCTGTGTGTGAGGTGGGTACCTGTATAATAGATGTATTAGGAGCCCTGTGTGTGAGGTGGGTACCTGTATAATAGATGTATAAGGAGCCCTGTGTGTGAGTTGGGTACCTGTATAATAGATGTATTAGGAGCCCTGTGTGTGAGGTGGGTACCTGTACAATAGATGTATTAGGAGCCCTGTGTGAGAGGTGGGTACCTGTATAATAGATGTATTAGGAGCCCTGTGTGTGAGTTGGGTACCTGTATAATAGATGTATTAGGAGCCCTGTGTGTGAGTTGGGTACCTGTATAATAGATGTATTAGGAGCCCTGTGTGTGAGGTGGGTACCTGTATAATAGATGTATTAGGAGCCCTGTGTGTGAGTTGGGTACCTGTATAATAGATGTATTAGGAGCCCTGTGTGTGAGTTGGGTACCTGTATAATAGATGTATTAGGAGCCCTGTGTGTGAGGTGGGTACCTGTATAATAGATGTATTAGGAGCCCTGTGTGTGAGTTGGGTACCTGTATAATAGATGTATAAGGAGCCCTGTGTGTGAGTTGGGTACCTGTATAATAGATGTATTAGGAGCCCTGTGTGTGAGGTGTGTACCTGTATAATAGATGTATTAGGAGCCCTGTGTGTGAGGTGGGTACCTGTATAATAGATGTATTAGGAGCCCTGTGTGTGAGGTGGGTACCTGTACAATAGATGTATTAGGAGCCCTGTGTGTGAGGTGGGTACCTGTATAATAGATGTATTAGGAGCCCTGTGTGTGAGTTGGGTACCTGTATAATAGATGTATTAGGAGCCCTGTGTGTGAGTTGGGTACCTGTATAATAGATGTATTAGGAGCCCTGTGTGAGAGGTGGGTACCTGTACAATAGATGTATTAGGAGCCCTGTGTGTGAGTTGGGTACCTGTATAATAGATGTATTAGGAGCCCTGTATAAGAGAGGTGGGTACCTGTACAATAGATGTATTAGGAGCCCTGTATAAGAGAGGTGGGTACCTGTATAATAGATGTATTAGGAGCCCTGTGTGTGAGTTGGGTACCTGTATAATAGATGTATTAGGAGCCCTGTGTGTGAGGTGGGTACCTGTATAATAGATGTATTAGGAGCCCTGTGTGTGAGGTGTGTTCCTGTATAATAGATGTATTAGGAGCCCTGTGTGTGAGGTGGGTACCTGTATAATAGATGTATTAGGAGCCCTGTGTGTGAGGTGGGTACCTGTACAATAGATGTATTAGGAGCCCTGTGTGTGAGGTGTGTTCCTGTATAATAGATGTATTAGGAGCCCTGTGTGAGAGTTGGGTACCTGTATAATAGATGTATTAGGAGCCCTGTGTGTGAGTTGGGTACCTGTATAATAGATGTATTAGGAGCCCTGTGTGAGAGGTGTGTTCCTGTATAATAGATGTATTAGGAGCCCTGTGTGTGAGTTGGGTACCTGTACAATAGATGTATTAGGAGCCCTGTATAAGAGAGGTGGGTACCTGTATAATAGATGTATTAGGAGCCCTGTGTGTGAGGTGGGTACCTGTATAATAGATGTATTAGGAGCCCTGTATGTGAGAGGTGGGTACCTGTATAATAGATGTATTAGGAGCCCTGTGGGAGAGTTGGGTACCTGTATAATAGATGTATTAGGAGCCCTGTGTGTGAGTTGGGTACCTGTATAATAGATGTATTAGGAGCTCTGTGTGTGAGGTGGGTACCTGTACAATAGATGTATTAGGAGCCCTGTGTGTGAGGTGGGTACCTGTATAATAGATGTATTAGGAGCCCTGTGTGTGAGGTGGGTACCTGTATAATAGATGTATTAGGAGCCCTGTGTGAGAGGTGGGTACCTGTATAATAGATGTATTAGGAGCCCTGTGTGTGAGTTGGGTACCTGTATAATAGATGTATTAGGAGCCCTGTGTGTGAGTTGGGTACCTGTATAATAGATGTATTAGGAGCCCTGTGTGTGAGTTGGGTACCTGTATAATAGATGTATTAGGAGCCCTGTGTGTGAGGTGGGTACCTGTACAATAGATGTATTAGGAGCCCTGTGTGTGAGTTGGGTACCTGTATAATAGATGTATTAGGAGCCCTGTGTGTGAGGTGGGTACCTGTACAATAGATGTATTAGGAGCCCTGTGTGTGAGTTGGGTACCTGTATAATAGATGTATTAGGAGCCCTGTATAAGAGAGGTGGGTACCTGTATAATAGATGTATTAGGAGCCCTGTGTGTGTGAGGTGGGTACCTGTATAATAGATGTATTAGGAGCCCTGTGTGTGTGAGGTGGGTACCTGTATAATAGATGTATTAGGAGCCCTGTGTGTGAGTTGGGTACCTGTATAATAGATGTATTAGGAGCCCTGTGTGTGTGAGGTGGGTACCTGTACAATAGATGTATTAGGAGCCCTGTGTGTGAGTTGGGTACCTGTATAATAGATGTATTAGGAGCCCTGTATAAGAGAGGTGGGTACCTGTATAATAGATGTATTAGGAGCCCTGTGTGTGAGTTGGGTACCTGTATAATAGATATATTAGGAGCTCTGTGTGAGAGTTGGGTACCTGTATAATAGATGTATTAGGAGCCCTGTGTGTGAGGTGGGTACCTGTATAATAGATGTATTAGGAGCCCTGTGTGTGAGTTGGGTACCTGTATAATAGATGTATTAGGAGCCCTGTGTGTGAGTTGGGTACCTGTATAATAGATGTATTAGGAGCCCTGTGTGTGAGTTGGGTACCTGTATAATTGATGTACAGTATTAGGAGCCCTGTGTGTGAGTTGGGTACCTGTATAATAGATGTATTAGGAGCCCTGTGTGTGAGGTGGGTACCTGTATAATAGATGTATTAGGAGCCCTGTATATGAGAGGTGGGTACCTGTATAATAGATGTATTAGGAGCCCTGTGTGTGAGCGTTGGGTACCTGTACAATAGATGTATTAGGAGCCCTGTGTGTGAGTTGGGTACCTGTATAATAGATGTATTAGGAGCCCTGTGTGTGAGATGTGTACCTGTACAATAGATGTATTAGGAGCCCTGTGTGTGAGGTGGGTACCTGTATAATAGATGTATTAGGAGCCCTGTGTGTGAGTTGGGTACCTGTATAATAGATGTATTAGGAGCCCTGTGTGTGAGGTGGGTACCTGTATAATAGATGTATTAGGAGCCCTGTGTGTGAGAGGTGGGTACCTGTATAATAGATGTATTAGGAGCCCTGTGTGTGAGTTGGGTACCTGTATAATAGATGTATTAGGAGCCCTGTGTGTGAGGTGGGTACCTGTATAATAGATGTATTAGGAGACCTGTGTGTGAGTTGGGTACCTGTATAATAGATGTATTAGGAGCCCTGTGTGTGAGTTGGGTACCTGTATAATAGATGTATTAGGAGCCCTGTGTGTGAGGTGTGTTCCTGTACAATAGATGTATAAGGAGCCCTGTGTGTGAGGTGGGTACCTGTACAATAGATGTATTAGGAGCCCTGTGTGTGAGTTGGGTACCTGTATAATAGATGTATTAGGAGCCCTGTGTGTGAGGTGTATTCCTGTATAATAGATGTATTAGGAGCCCTGTGTGTGAGGTGGGTACCTGTATAATAGATGTATTAGGAGCCCTGTGTGTGAGAGGTGGGTACCTGTATAATAGATGTATTAGGAGCCCTGTGTGTGAGTTGGGTACCTGTATAATAGATGTATTAGGAGCCCTGTGTGTGAGGTGGGTACCTGTATAATAGATGTATTAGGAGACCTGTGTGTGAGTTGGGTACCTGTATAATAGATGTATTAGGAGCCCTGTGTGTGAGTTGGGTACCTGTATAATAGATGTATTAGGAGCCCTGTGTGTGAGGTGTGTTCCTGTACAATAGATGTATAAGGAGCCCTGTGTGTGAGGTGGGTACCTGTACAATAGATGTATTAGGAGCCCTGTGTGTGAGGTGGGTACCTGTACAATAGATGTATTAGGAGCCCTGTGTGTGAGGTGTATTCCTGTATAATAGATGTATTAGGAGCCCTGTGTGTGAGAGGTGGGTACCTGTATAATAGATGTATTAGGAGCCCTGTGTGTGAGGTGGGTACCTGTATAATAGATGTATTAGGAGCCCTGTGTGAGAGGTGGGTACCTGTATAATAGATGTATTAGGAGCCCTGTGTGTGAGGTGGGTACCTGTACAATAGATGTATTAGGAGCCCTGTATAAGAGAGGTGGGTACCTGTATAATAGATGTATTAGGAGCCCTGTGTGTGAGTTGGGTACCTGTATAATAGATGTATTAGGAGCCCTGTGTGTGAGGTGTGTTCCTGTATAATAGATGTATTAGGAGCCCTGTGTGTGAGGTGGGTACCTGTACAATAGATGTATTAGGAGCCCTGTGTGAGAGTTGGGTACCTGTATAATAGATGTATTAGGAGCCCTGTGTGTGAGGTGTGTTCCTGTATAATAGATGTATTAGGAGCCCTGTGTGTGAGGTGTGTTCCTGTATAATAGATGTATTAGGAGCCCTGTGTGTGAGGTGGGTACCTGTACAATAGATGTATTAGGAGCCCTGTGTGAGAGTTGGGTACCTGTATAATAGATGTATTAGGAGCCCTGTGTGTGAGGTGGGTACCTGTATAATAGATGTATTAGGAGCCCTGTGTGAGAGTTGGGTACCTGTATAATAGATGTATTAGGAGCCCTGTGTGAGAGGTGGGTACCTGTATAATAGATGTATTAGGAGCCCTGTGTGTGAGGTACCTGTATAATAGATTTATTAGGAGCCCTGTGTGTGAGTTGGGTACCTGTATAATAGATGTATTAGGAGCCCTGTGTGTGAGTTGGGTACCTGTATAATAGATGTATTAGGAGCCCTGTGTGTGAGTTGGGTACCTGTACAATAGATGTATTAGGAGCCCTGTGTGTGAGGTGGGTACCTGTATAATAGATGTATTAGGAGCCCTGTATATGAGAGGTGGGTACCTGTATAATAGATGTATTAGGAGCCCTGTGTGTGAGTTGGGTACCTGTACAATAGATGTATTAGGAGCCCTGTGTGTGAGGTGGGTACCTGTACAATAGATGTATTAGGAGCCCTGTGTGAGAGGTGGGTACCTGTATAATAGATTTATTAGGAGCCCTGTATAAGAGAGGTGGGTACCTGTATAATAGATGTATTAGGAGCCCTGTGTGTGAGGTGGGTACCTGTATAATAGATGTATTAGGAGCCCTGTGTGTGAGGTGGGTACCTGTATAATAGATGTATTAGGAGCCCTGTGTGTGAGTTGGGTACCTGTATAATAGATGTATTAGGAGCCCTGTGTGTGAGTTGGGTACCTGTACAATAGATGTATTAGGAGCCCTGTATATGAGAGGTGGGTACCTGTATAATAGATTTATTAGGAGCCCTGTGTGTGAGTTGGGTACCTGTATAATAGATGTATTAGGAGCCCTGTGTGAGAGGTGGGTACCTGTATAATAGATGTATTAGGAGCCCTGTGTGTGAGTTGGGTACCTGTATAATAGATGTATTAGGAGCCCTGTGTGTGAGTTGTGTTCCTGTATAATAGATGTATTAGGAGCCCTGTGTGTGAGGTGGGTACCTGTATAATAGATGTATTAGGAGCTCTGTGTGTGAGGTGGGTACCTGTACAATAGATGTATTAGGAGCCCTGTGTGTGAGGTGGGTACCTGTATAATAGATGTATTAGGAGCCCTGTGTGTGAGGTGGGTACCTGTATAATAGATGTATTAGGAGCCCTGTGTGAGAGGTGGGTACCTGTATAATAGATGTATTAGGAGCCCTGTGTGTGAGTTGGGTACCTGTATGATAGATGTATTAGGAGCCCTGTGTGTGAGTTGGGTACCTGTATAATAGATGTATTAGGAGCCCTGTGTGTGAGGTGGGTACCTGTACAATAGATGTATTAGGAGCCCTGTGTGTGAGTTGGGTACCTGTATAATAGATGTATTAGGAGCCCTGTATAAGAGAGGTGGGTACCTGTATAATAGATGTATTAGGAGCCCTGTGTGTGAGATGTGTACCTGTATAATAGATGTATTAGGAGCCCTGTGTGTGAGTTGGGTACCTGTATAATAGATGTATTAGGAGCCCTGTGTGTGAGTTGGGTACCTGTATAATAGATGTATTAGGAGCCCTGTGTGTGGGTTGGGTACCTGTATAATAGATGTATTAGGAGCCCTGTGTGAGAGGTGGGTACCTGTATAATAGATGTATTAGGAGCCCTGTGTGTGAGGTGGGTACCTGTATAATAGATGTATTAGGAGCCCTGTGTGTGAGAGTTGGGTACCTGTACAATAGATGTATTAGGAGCCCTGTGTGTGTGAGTTGGGTACCTGTATAATAGATGTATTAGGAGCCCTGTGTGTGAGTTGGGTACCTGTACAATAGATGTATTAGGAGCCCTGTGTGTGAGAGGTGGGTACCTGTATAATAGATGTATTAGGAGCCCTGTGGGAGAGTTGGGTACCTGTATAATAGATGTATTAGGAGCCCTGTGTGTGAGTTGGGTACCTGTATAATAGATGTATTAGGAGCCCTGTGTGTGAGTTGGGTACCTGTATAATAGATGTATTAGGAGCCCTGTGTGTGAGGTGTGTTCCTGTACAATAGATGTATAAGGAGCCCTGTGTGTGAGGTGGGTACCTGTACAATAGATGTATTAGGAGCCCTGTATAAGAGAGGTGGGTACCTGTACAATAGATGTATTAGGAGCCCTGTGTGAGAGGTGGGTACCTGTACAATAGATGTATTAGGAGCCCTGTATAAGAGAGGTGGGTACCTGTACAATAGATGTATTAGGAGCCCTGTGTGTGAGAGGTGGGTACCTGTATAATAGATGTATTAGGAGCCCTGTGTGTGAGTTGGGTACCTGTATAATAGATGTATTAGGAGCCCTGTGTGTGAGGTGGGTACCTGTATAATAGATGTATTAGGAGACCTGTGTGTGAGTTGGGTACCTGTATAATAGATGTATTAGGAGCCCTGTGTGTGAGTTGGGTACCTGTATAATAGATGTATTAGGAGCCCTGTGTGTGAGGTGTGTTCCTGTACAATAGATGTATAAGGAGCCCTGTGTGTGAGGTGGGTACCTGTACAATAGATGTATTAGGAGCCCTGTATAAGAGAGGTGGGTACCTGTATAATAGATGTATTAGGGGCCCTGTGTGTGAGGTGTGTACCTGTATAATAGATGTATTAGGAGCCCTGTGTGTGAGTTGGGTACCTGTATAATAGATTTATTAGGAGCCCTGTGTGTGAGGTGGGTACCTGTATAATAGATGTATTAGGAGCCCTGTGTGTGAGTTGGGTACCTGTATAATAGATGTATTAGGAGCCCTGTGTGTGAGAGGTGGGTACCTGTATAATAGATGTATTAGGAGCCCTGTGTGTGAGGTGGGTACCTGTATAATAGATGTATTAGGAGCCCTGTGTGTGAGTTGGGTACCTGTACAATAGATGTATTAGGAGCCCTGTGTGAGAGTTGGGTACCTGTATAATAGATGTATTAGGAGCCCTGTGTGTGAGTTGGGTACCTGTATAATAGATGTATTAGGAGCCCTGTGTGTGAGGTGGGTACCTGTATAATAGATGTATTAGGAGCCCTGTGTGTGAGAGTTGGGTACCTGTATAATAGATGTATTAGGAGCCCTGTGTGTGAGGTGTGTACCTGTATAATAGATGTATTAGGAGCCCTGTGTGTGAGAGTTGGGTACCTGTATAATAGATGTATTAGGAGCCCTGTGTGTGAGGTGTGTACCTGTATAATAGATTTATTAGGAGCCCTGTGTGAGAGTTGGGTACCTGTACAATAGATGTATTAGGAGCCCTGTGTGAGAGGTGGGTACCTGTATAATAGATTTATT
The DNA here is from genome assembly GCF_040206685.1 of Ascaphus truei. NCBI lineage: Eukaryota > Metazoa > Chordata > Amphibia > Anura > Ascaphidae > Ascaphus > Ascaphus truei. The sequence continues at coordinate 106,415,640 of NC_134489.1, forward strand.
AGGAGCCCTGTGTGTGAGGTGTGTACCTGTATAATAGATGTATTAGGAGCCCTGTGTGTGAGGTGTGTACCTGTATAATAGATGTATAAGGAGCCCTGTGTGTGAGGTGTGTACCTGTATAATAGATGTATTAGGAGCCCTGTGTGTGAGAGTTGGGTACCTGTATAATAGATGTATTAGGAGCCCTGTGTGTGAGAGTTGGGTACCTGTATAATAGATGTATTAGGAGCCCTGTGTGCGAGTTGGGTACCTGTATAATAGATGTATTAGGAGCCCTGTGTGTGAGAGTTGGGTACCTGTATAATAGATGTATTAGGAGCCCTGTGTGTGAGGTGTGTACCTGTATAATAGATTTATTAGGAGCCCTGTGTGAGAGTTGGGTACCTGTACAATAGATGTATTAGGAGCCCTGTGTGAGAGGTGGGTACCTGTATAATAGATTTATTAGGAGCCCTGTGTGTGAGGTGTGTACCTGTATAATAGATGTATTAGGAGCCCTGTGTGTGAGGTGTGTACCTGTATAATAGATGTATAAGGAGCCCTGTGTGTGAGGTGTGTACCTGTATAATAGATGTATTAGGAGCCCTGTGTGTGAGGTGTGTACCTGTATAATAGATTTATTAGGAGCCCTGTGTGAGAGTTGGGTACCTGTACAATAGATGTATTAGGAGCCCTGTGTGAGAGTTGGGTACCTGTACAATAGATGTATTAGGAGCCCTGTGTGTGAGGTATGTACCTGTATAATAGATGTATTAGGAGCCCTGTGTGTGAGGTGTGTACCTGTATAATAGATGTATAAGGAGCCCTGTGTGTGAGTTGGGTACCTGTACAATAGATGTATTAGGAGCCCTGTGTGAGAGGTGGGTACCTGTATAATAGATTTATTAGGAGCCCTGTATAAGAGAGGTGGGTACCTGTATAATAGATGTATTAGGAGCCCTGTGTGTGAGGTGGGTACCTGTACAATAGATGTATTAGGAGCCCTGTGTGTGAGTTGGGTACCTGTACAATAGATGTATTAGGAGCCCTGTGTGAGAGTTGGGTACCTGTATAATAGATTTATTAGGAGCCCTGTGTGTGAGTTGGGTACCTGTATAATAGATGTATTAGGAGCCCTGTGTGTGAGGTGGGTACCTGTATAATAGATGTATTAGGAGACCTGTGTGTGAGTTGGGTACCTGTATAATAGATGTATTAGGAGCCCTGTGTGTGAGTTGGGTACCTGTATAATAGATGTATTAGGAGCCCTGTGTGTGAGGTGTGTTCCTGTACAATAGATGTATAAGGAGCCCTGTGTGTGAGGTGGGTACCTGTACAATAGATGTATTAGGAGCCCTGTATAAGAGAGGTGGGTACCTGTATAATAGATGTATTAGGGGCCCTGTGTGTGAGGTGTGTACCTGTATAATAGATGTATTAGGAGCCCTGTGTGTGAGTTGGGTACCTGTATAATAGATTTATTAGGAGCCCTGTGTGTGAGGTGGGTACCTGTATAATAGATGTATTAGGAGCCCTGTGTGTGAGTTGGGTACCTGTATAATAGATGTATTAGGAGCCCTGTGTGTGAGAGGTGGGTACCTGTATAATAGATGTATTAGGAGCCCTGTGTGTGAGGTGGGTACCCCTATAATAGATGTATTAGGAGCCCTGTGTGTGAGTTGGGTACCTGTACAATAGATGTATTAGGAGCCCTGTGTGAGAGTTGGGTACCTGTATAATAGATGTATTAGGAGCCCTGTGTGTGAGTTGGGTACCTGTATAATAGATGTATTAGGAGCCCTGTGTGTGAGGTGGGTACCTGTATAATAGATGTATTAGGAGCCCTGTATATGAGAGGTGGGTACCTGTATAATAGATGTATTAGGAGCCCTGTGTGTGAGTTGGGTACCTGTACAATAGATGTATTAGGAGCCCTGTGTGAGAGGTGGGTACCTGTATAATAGATTTATTAGGAGCCCTGTATAAGAGAGGTGGGTACCTGTATAATAGATGTATTAGGAGCCCTGTGTGTGAGGTGGGTACCTGTACAATAGATGTATTAGGAGCCCTGTGTGTGAGTTGGGTACCTGTACAATAGATGTATTAGGAGCCCTGTGTGAGAGTTGGGTACCTGTATAATAGATTTATTAGGAGCCCTGTGTGTGAGTTGGGTACCTGTATAATAGATGTATTAGGAGCCCTGTGTGTGAGGTGGGTACCTGTATAATAGATGTATTAGGAGCCCTGTGTGTGAGGTGGGTACCTGTATAATAGATGTATTAGGAGCCCTGTGTGTGAGGTGTGTTCCTGTATAATAGATGTATTAGGAGCCCTGTGTGTGAGGTGGGTACCTGTATAATAGATGTATTAGGAGCCCTGTGTGTGAGTTGGGTACCTGTATAATAGATATATTAGGAGCTCTGTGTGAGAGTTGGGTACCTGTACAATAGATTTATTAGGAGCCCTGTATAAGAGAGGTGGGTACCTGTATAATAGATATATTAGGAGCTCTGTGTGAGAGTTGGGTACCTGTATAATAGATGTATTAGGAGCCCTGTGTGTGAGGTGGGTACCTGTATAATAGATGTATTAGGAGCCCTGTGTGTGAGGTGGGTACCTGTATAATAGATGTATTAGGAGCCCTGTGTGTGAGTTGGGTACCTGTATAATAGATGTACAGTATTAGGAGCCCTGTGTGTGAGTTGGGTACCTGTATAATAGATGTACAGTATTAGGAGCCCTGTGTGTGAGGTGTGTTCCTGTATAATAGATGTATTAGGAGCCCTGTGTGTGAGGTGTGTTCCTGTATAATAGATGTATTAGGAGCCCTGTGTGTGAGGTGTGTTCCTGTATAATAGATGTATTAGGAGCCCTGTATAAGAGAGTTGTGTACCTGTATAATAGATGTATTAGGAGCCCTGTGTGTGAGAGTTGGGTACCTGTATAATAGATTTATTAGGAGCCCTGTGTGTGAGGTGTGTACCTGTATAATAGATGTATTAGGAGCCCTTTATAAGAGAGTTGTGTACCTGTATAATAGATATATTAGGAGCCCTGTATATGAGAGGTGTGTACCTGTATAATAGATGTATTAGAAGCCCTGTGTGTGAGGTGTGTACCTGTATAATAGATGTATAAGGAGCCCTGTGTGTGAGTTGGGTACCTGTATAATAGATGTATTAGGAGCCCTGTGTGTGAGGTGGGTACCTGTATAATAGATGTATAAGGAGCCCTGTGTGTGAGGTGAGTTCCTGTATAATAGATGTATTAGGAGCCCTGTGTGTGAGGTGTATTCCTGTATAATAGATGTATTAGGAGCCCTGTGTGTGTGAGGTGGGTACCTGTATAATAGATGTATTAGGAGCCCTGTGTGTGAGGTGGGTACCTGTATAATAGATGTATTAGGAGCCCTGTGTGTGAGTTGGGTACCTGTATAATAGATGTATTAGGAGCCCTGTGTGTGAGTTGGGTACCTGTATAATAGATGTATTAGGAGCCCTGTGTGTGAGGTGGGTACCTGTATAATAGATGTATAAGGAGCCCTGTGTGTGAGGTGAGTTCCTGTACAATAGATGTATTAGGAGCCCTGTGTGTGAGTTGGGTACCTGTACAATAGATGTATTAGGAGCCCTGTGTGTGAGGTGGGTACCTGTACAATAGATGTATTAGGAGCCCTGTGTGTGAGGTGGGTACCTGTATAATAGATGTATTAGGAGCCCTGTGTGTGAGGTGGGTACCTGTATAATAGATGTATTAGGAGCCCTGTGTGTGAGGTGTATTCCTGTATAATAGATGTATTAGGAGCCCTGTGTGTGTGAGGTGGGTACCTGTATAATAGATGTATTAGGAGCCCTGTGTGTGAGGTGGGTACCTGTATAATAGATGTATTAGGAGCCCTGTGTGTGAGTTGGGTACCTGTATAATAGATGTATTAGGAGCCCTGTGTGTGAGTTGGGTACCTGTATAATAGATGTATTAGGAGCCCTGTGTGTGAGGTGGGTACCTGTATAATAGATGTATAAGGAGCCCTGTGTGTGAGGTGAGTTCCTGTACAATAGATGTATTAGGAGCCCTGTGTGTGAGTTGGGTACCTGTACAATAGATGTATTAGGAGCCCTGTATATGAGAGGTGTGTTCTTGTATAATAGATGACAGCAGCTGTAAGTGCCACAGACTATAGTAGAGCTCTGTGAGGGGCTTTGGATCCCCCCACTAAAATCCTGTGTGGCAGTCCTTGCTTGCCACGGATCTGTACACACAGACTTGGGACATCCTAGTTCTGTAAAAGAGAAGTGTGAAACGTTTGCACGAGGTCCTGAACCATGCGATCTCATTTTTGAGCCTGCGTTCGCGAGTGATGCACCGCGCATTAAATCGCCGCGTGTTGTAGCTTCATTTAATATTCCAGTTTGCTAAATTCTCTAGATTTTCTTGTGCAATTCTCAAACCGAAAAGGTTTGCAGAATGCGCAGGCGTCACAGGGCACAGGGCGCGGCTCTGCCTGGCGATATTTCGCTCTTCTGTACTCCGTAACTTGATTGGGTTTTTTGTCATTGTTAGGTCCCAAGACAATGCTGTAGAGGCGCCGCCTCCAGCTCTGCCCCCAAAACAATCTAAAAAGAACAGTGTCAACCAAATTCATCACTGCCACTCCCAGCAAGAACTGGACAACCACATCAGTGACACATCCGACGATCCTTGGACGCCTGAAAAATCCACTGTAAGTTCAGTCGGATCACATGGCCTCTGGGTTTGGTTGGTCACATTTACCTCTCCTTACACACAACGTGTCTGTTTGTCATCTGCTCTTCTATTGCTTGATTCCTATGGGGAAGGAATGAAATGTATGTTTTAAATGATCTTGTAACCACTTTTCTTGTGGATGGGTATGCAACACACCGTATTGGCCCGAATATAGTGCTGTGTTTTTTTTCCCTAAAAATGTCCTTCCGAAAACTGTCCTCGTGTTATACGCGCAGCCTGACACCTTTTATTTTTCATGTAGAATAACTTCAAAACTTTAGGGGCGTATTATGTGCGAGGCTGTGCTATATTCAGGCCAATACGGTACTCCAGTTCCTCCTTTTTTTTATTGAAGAAACCACTTTTAGTGGTGCAATGTAAAATGTCCAATCACACAACCGCACACGCGTCCAACCACACACGCGTCCAACCACACACGCGTCAAACCGCACAACCGCACATGTGTTGGCCAATGCAATCCTTTCCCTTCTAGGCAGAATTAATATCCATTAATAGAGGTGTGCGCGCCTTTCCAGAAGATACAAAAACTAATGGACATACGCTTTCACCTGGCCGCCGAGCCTCCCCCCGGGCCGGCTCCCTACCCTACCGTCAGGCGTGTCCTCACATAGCCAACGTTTGGGGCAAAAGGGAAATACGGTTAACAGCATATCTCGAGCAACTGACACAAAATAATGAGAGGTTGAGTATAGGCAGCAAAGACAAATTGCTTGTGGACAGGTGACATGAGCCTCTTTGGTAAGACGGTACATGCACTGGGTGACGCGGTGCTGTAGGTTGGTAAACGCCCCCATTGAGTCGCGCTGTGATTTATCTGTTGCAGCCGAACGGCATTGTATCCCATGACAATCTTGTGCTGATAAGAATGAGACCGGACGACAATGGACGGTTTGGCTTCAACGTGAAGGTAAGAACCTCCCAGTCACTTTGCTAGTTTTGCAGGTACATGCGCGAGGATATTCAATATCTTCATGTTACCGCAGTGTCTCAGTCATGGGCCAGATTGGTCATTTTGATGGAATCTGGAAGGTTTTTCTTTCTCCTTGTGAAAATTATTAGCAAATAGTGTATTTATTTTCCTTCATCTGTATCAATATAAATAAAGTGTCTCACCCATTAAGAGATGGTTAAACTATATGAACACGTTGTTACTCTTCAGTTCTATGTACCATTGTTCTGCGCAGTGTGATTGTGGCAGTCACTCTCCTGTGGTTGTTGGTTTTCTGTAGGGAGGTTTTGATCAGAAAATGCCGGTCATCGTATCCAGGGTCGCGCCGGGAACTTCGGTAAGTGGCGGCAAGGAACATTGTTTTTTACATTGAACAAAGTGCAGTGTCTGTCTGCTCTTACCTGGAGAGGAGAGGCCACGAATGCAAAGAGGTGCGCAGCCGTGAAATTCTTTGGGTTATTTCAGCAGTCGCAAGCATTTCTACATCAGAGCGACTGTATCGAGCATTTCTACATCAGAGCGACTGTATCGAGCATTTCTACATCAGAGCGACTGTATCGAGCATTTCTACATCAGAGCGACTGTATCGAGCATTTCTACATCAGAGCGACTGTATCGAGCATTTCTACATCAGAGCGACTGTATCGAGCATTTCTACATCAGAGCGACTGTATCGAGCATTTCTACATCAGAGCGACTGTATCGAGCATTTCTACATCAGAACGACTGTATCGAGCATTTCTACATCAGAGCGACTGTATCGAGCATTTCTACATCAGAGCGACTGTATCGAGCATTTCTACATCAGAGCGACTGTATCGAGCATTTCTACATCAGAGCGACTGTATCGAGCATTTCTACATCAGAGCGACTGTATCGAGCATTTCTACATCAGAGCGACTGTATCGAGCATTTCTACATCAGAGCGACTGTATCGAGCATTTCTACATCAGAGCGACTGTATCGAGCATTTCTACATCAGAGCGACTGTATCGAGCATTTCTACATCAGAGCGACTGTATCGAGCATTTCTACATCAGAGCGACTGTATCGAGCATTGCTTACACTTTTAGATTAGTGGTTACATACAGTAGGCAGCTGTTTAAAAGCGTATCCAAAGTTGGCTCTGGTTTCGCTTGTACCTGTCTTGGTCCCGCGCTCAGCTCCGAGCCGTGCAGCTCCTGTCTCTAGGATCACGAGACCGCGGCATGCTTCTGCTGTTAGTGTTTCTGTACGAGGTGCAAGAGTGTACGATAGAGCAGTAAACTGGAGCAGGAATTATAGCCTTCAAAAATAACTTGCAGAAATAAAAGATGGCAGTCTAGTTATGTTGCGTATTTAGCCCTCCTCTCTCCCTTGTGCAGGCGGATCTGTGTGTCCCCCGTTTAAATGAAGGGGATCAGGTGGTGCTGATCAATGGAAGGGATATATCCGAGCATTCCCACGACCAAGTTGTCATGTTCATCAAGGCCAGCTGTGAGAGGCACTCGAGGGAGCTGGTGCTGCTGGTGCGACCTAACGGTGAGAGGGAGCGAGTCTGTACTTGGCATGAACCGCCCAGGTACTATTGCTGTTAAACTGCAACATCGGTAAGGCCAGTTTCAAAGGAGAAAGGAAGATCGTTTGTGGGAAGCTACAGATGGGAGGGAACCATCCTGCCCCACAATCTCAGCCATGACCCCTAAGGGGAAATGAAGTGACCCTCTCATCGCTAGAAACATCACTCACAAAAAGCTGCATTACCCCCATACATTGAAAGTCCTCTTAGCTACAGAGGTGATAAAGCAGCAGCAGCGATGTCTGTACATTTCTCTCATCGCTAGATCATGCAATTATCATCTGTACTTGTTTTGGAGAGAACACTAGAACAGAATGAGAATATGCAGAGTGTCAGTATGAGGGAAGTGAGTGAGAATATGCAGAGTGTTAGTGTGAGGGAAGTGAGTGAGAATATGCAGAGTGTCAGTGTGAGGGAAGTGAGTGAGAATATGCAGAGTGTTAGTGTGAGGGAAGTGAGTGAGAATATGCAGAGTGTCAGTGTGAGGGAAGTGAGTGAGAATATGCAGAGTGTCAGTATGAGGGAAGAGAGTGAGAATATGCAGAGTGTCAGTGTGAGGGAAGTGAGTGAGAATATGCAGAGTGTCAGTGTGAGGGAAGTGAGTGAGAATATGCAGAGTGTCAGTATGAGGGAAGTGAATGAGAATATGCAGAGTGTCAGTGTGAGGGAAGTGAGTGAGAATATGCAGAGTGTCAGTATGAGGGAAGTGAGTGAGAATATGCAGAGTGTCAGTGTGAGGGATGTGAGAATATGCAGTGTGTCAGTGTGAGGGAAGTGAGTGAGAATATGCAGAGTGTCAGTGTGAGGGAAGTGAGTGAGAATATGCAGTGTGTCAGTATGAGGGAAGTGAGAATATGCAGTGTGTCAGTGTGAGGGAAGTGAGTGAGAATATGCAGAGTGTCAGTGTGAGGGAAGTGAGTGAGAATATGCAGAGTGTCAGTGTGAGGGAAGTGAGTGAGAATATGCAGAGTGTCAGTGTGAGGGAAGTGAGTGAGAATATGCAGAGTTGCGGTGTGAGGGAAGTGAGAATATGCAGTGTGTCAGTATGATGGAAGTGAGTGAGAATATGCAGAGTGTCAGTATGATGGAAGTGAGTGAGAATATGCAGAGTGTCAGTGTGAGGGAAGTGAGTGAGAATATGCAGAGTGTCAGTGTGAGGGAAGTGAGAATATGCAGAGTGTCAGTATGAGGGAAGTGAGTGAGAATATGCAGAGTGTCAGTGTGAGGGAAGTGAGAATATGCAGTGTGTCAGTGTGAGGGAAGTGAGTGAGAATATGCAGAGTTGCGGTGTGAGGGAAGTGAGAATATGCAGTGTGTCCGTATGAAGGAAGTGAGTGAGAATATGCAGAGTGTCAGTGTAAGGGAAGTGAGTGAGAATATGCAGTGTGTCAGTATGATGGAAGTGAGTGAGAATATGCAGTGTCAGTGTGAGGGAAGTGAGTGAGAATATGCAGAGTGTCAGTATGAGGGAAGTGAGTGAGAATATGCAGAGTGTCAGTATGAGGGAAGTGAGTGAGAATATGCAGAGTGTCAGTGTGAGGGAAGTGAGTGAGAATATGCAGAGTGTCAGTGTGAGGGAAGTGAGTGAGAATATGCAGAGTGTCAGTGTGAGGGAAGTGAGTGAGAATATGCAGAGTGTCAGTGTGAGGGAAGTGAGTGAGAATATGCAGAGTGTCAGAGTGAGGGAAGTGAGTGAGAATATGCAGTTGCAGTGTGACGGAAGTGAGTGAGAATATGCAGAGTTGAGGTGTGAGGGAAGTGAGAATATGCGGAATTGCAGTGTGAGAGAAGTGAGAATATACAGAGTTGTAGTGTGAGGGAAGTGAGTGAGAATATGCATAGTTGCAGTGTGAGGGAAGTGAGTGAGAATATGCAGAGTTGCAGTGTGAGGGAAGTGAGTGAGAATATGCAGAGTGTCAGAGTGAGGGAAGTGAGTGAGAATATGCAGTTGCAGTGTGACGGAAGTGAGTGAGAATATGCAGAGTTGAGGTGTGAGGGAAGTGAGAATATGCAGAGTTGCAGTGTGAGGGAAGTGAGAATATGCGGAATTGCAGTGTGAGAGAAGTGAGAATATACAGAGTTGTAGTGTGAGGGAAGTGAGTGAGAATATGCATAGTTGCAGTGTGAGGGAAGTGAGTGAGAATATGCAGAGTTGCAGTGTGAGGGAAGTGAGTGAGAATATGCAGAGTTGCAGTGTGAGGGAAGTGAGAATATGCAGAGTTGAGGTGTGAGGGAAGTGAGTGAGAATATGCAGAGTTGCAGTGTGAGGGAAGTGAGTGAGAATATGCAGCGTTGCAGTGTGAGGGAAGTGAGTGAGAATATGCAGAGTTGCAGTGTGAGGGAAGTGAGTGAGAATATGCAGAGTTGCAGTGTGAGGGAAGTGAGAATATGCAGAGTTGAGGTGTGAGGGAAGTGAGTGAGAATATGCAGCGTTGCAGTGTGAGGGAAGTGAGTGAGAATATGCAGAGTGTCAGTGTGAGGGAAGTGAGTGAGAATATGCAGCGTTGCAGTGTGAGGGAAGTGAGTGAGAATATGCAGCGTTGAGGTGTGAGGGAAGTGAGTGAGAATATGCAGAGTTGAGGTGTGAGGGAAGTGAGTGAGAATATGCAGAGTTGCAGTGTGAGGGAAGTGAGTGAGAATATGCAGAGTTGAGGTGTGAGGGAAGTGAGTGAGAATATGCAGCGTTGCAGTGTGAGGGAAGTGAGAATATGCAGAGTTGCAGTGTGAGGGAAGTGAGTGAGAATATGCAGCGTTGCAGTGTGAGGGAAGTGAGTGAGAATATGCAGAGTTGCAGTGTGAGGGAAGTGAGTGAGAATATGCAGCGTTGCAGTGTGAGGGAAGTGAGTGAGAATATGCAGCGTTGCAGTGTGAGGGAAGTGAGTGAGAATATGCAGCGCTGCAGTGTGAGGGAAGTGAGTGAGAATATGCAGCGTTGCAGTGTGAGGGAAGTGAGAATATGCAGCGTTGCAGTGTGAGGGAAGTGAGAATATGCAGCGTTGCAGTGTGAGGGAAGTGAGTGAGAATATGCAGCGTTGAGGTGTGAGGGAAGTGAGTGAGAATATGCAGAGTTGAGGTGTGAGGGAAGTGAGTGAGAATATGCAGAGTTGAGGTGTGAGGGAAGTGAGTGAGAATATGCAGAGTTGCAGTGTGAGGGAAGTGAGTGAGAATATGCAGAGTTGAGGTGTGAGGGAAGTGAGTGAGAATATGCAGCGTTGCAGTGTGAGGGAAGTGAGAATATGCAGAGTTGCAGTGTGAGGGAAGTGAGTGAGAATATGCAGCGTTGCAGTGTGAGGGAAGTGAGTGAGAATATGCAGAGTTGCAGTGTGAGGGAAGTGAGTGAGAATATGCAGCGTTGCAGTGTGAGGGAAGTGAGTGAGAATATGCAGCGTTGCAGTGTGAGGGAAGTGAGTGAGAATATGCAGCGCTGCAGTGTGAGGGAAGTGAGTGAGAATATGCAGCGTTGCAGTGTGAGGGAAGTGAGAATATGCAGCGTTGCAGTGTGAGGGAAGTGAGAATATGCAGCGTTGCAGTGTGAGGGAAGTGAGTGAGAATATGCAGCGTTGCAGTGTGAGGGAAGTGAGAATATGCAGCGTTGCAGTGTGAGGGAAGTGAGAATATGCAGCGTTGCAGTGTGAGGGAAGTGAGTGAGAATATGCAGCGTTGCAGTGTGAGGGAAGTGAGAATATGCAGCGTTGCAGTGTGAGGGAAGTGAGTGAGAATATGCAGCGTTGCAGTGTGAGGGAAGTGAGTGAGAATATGCAGCGTTGCAGTGTGAGGGAAGTGAGAATATGCAGCGTTGCAGTGTGAGGGGTTAGTACCCGATGAGGGGACCTGCAGAATGATGTGGTACTGTTGTGTATATCACTAGCTGTCTATGACCTGGTGGAGGATCGGCTGGAGCACGAGCCGGATTTTCAGTACATCCCTGAGAAGACCCCCATGGACGGTTTTCATTCAGACGATGACGCGCTGCGGGAATCTATGATTCAGCTGGCGGAGGGCCTGCTCAATGGGACCATCCTTGCACAGTTTGATGTAAGCCATTTCCTGCGGTGCATAGTGTAAAACATACACTATTCCCTTTATATAGACTGACGGACTATGACGGGGAAATTACTTTAGCAACGCCGCAGGGGACCGGGTGATTTAGATACTAAAAGCACTTAGGGCCGTGTTTACTAAGCTGTTCTTTGCCATAAAACACCTTGTGGCCCACGTGAAGAAGTCTTCTGGCATTGCACCACTGAGTATACACGTTGTAGTATATTAGTATACACTATAGTACGTACACATTCATACCTTCTCGTGTATTTTTCTCATTTCTATCCTCCCAGCTTTGCAAATCACAACTTCTCTTCCCTTTTTATTACTTTTTATTTGACGGAAACCCGAGTCGGCAGCGAATGTTCCGGTTTTAACTTGAATGTTCCTCTTTCCTGTAACATCGCCCCTTCCAGTTGCCTGCGAGTGGCTGTAACTCCCTGGCTCGCTTTCCTGGCAATTTAACACAGTTACACTGAAGCCACAAAGCACTTCCATGTGGATCTGATGTCGGCCTGCACGGATAGTGTAATTACAGCCTCACACAGGGGCTTTCATACAGCTTTGTTCTTAACCAAAGAGCTATTTGCAGTTTCCGACTTAAGAAGTAGTTGTTACCGAGTCGGCCAAGTTATTTTTTTTTATTACTTCGGTATTTTTATTGGTAAACCAGGCTGGGCAACTCCAGTCCTCAAGGGCAACCATCAGGTCAGGTTTTATGCATATCCCTGCTTCAGCACAGATGGCTCAAAGTCTCTGCTTCAGCACAGCTGGCTCAATCGGGCTTTGCTTCAGCACAAGTGGCCCAGTCTTTGACTGAGCCACCTGTGCTGAAGCAGGGATATCCTTAAAACCTGACCTGTTTATGGCACTTGAGGGCTGGCGTTGCCCACCCCTGTGGTAGATGAATCATTGCGGTTAAATGCATTTGTCATTGTGTCGGTAAAGTTGGACTTCCCGTGCGTTCTGCGTGGTACAGGTCGGTAATACTGTAGGTTGTATGATCATGTGAATTTCATACAGTGAGACGTTTTTTCTCTCCCATTCAGCAACTGTACCGGAGAAAGCCGGGAATGCCCATGTCTTGTGCCAAATTACCTCAGAATATTTCCAAAAACAGATACAGAGATATTTCGCCTTGTAAGTACGACATCGCTTCAAACCCACGCTGAGTGTTACAGGGCGAGGAGGGGAAGTCAAAGTATGACACAGCTGATGTTTAGGGCCATTAGTACCCGAGTGCTCCTTCCAGAAGCCGCAAACCAACCATGTATGCATGTCTTTATTTATATAGCGCCATTAATGTACACAGCGCTTCACAGCAGTAATACACGTGACAATCATATAAATAACACAGAGTGGGAAGAAGTGATTCAGACATAAAAGTACCATTTAGGAAAAGGAGTCCCTACTCCAAAGAGCTTACAATCTAATTTGTTGGTAGGAAAAACGTAAAGAGACAGTAGGACGACGTTCTGGTAAGTGCGTCTGCAGGGGGCCAAGGTTTATGTATGAGGTGTAAAGTATCAGCCACAGAGCTACTCATATGCTTCCTTAAGCAGGTGTGTTTTGAGGTGGGTCTTAAAGGTGGATAGAGAGGGTGCTAGTCAGGGTACTGAGGGGGAGGGCATTCCAGAGGTGCGGGGCAGTCAGTGAAAAAGGTTTAAGGCGGGAGAGGGCTTTAGATACAAAGGGGGTAGAGAGGAGACATCCTTGAGAAGAACGCAAGAGTTGGGATGGTGAATAACGAGAAATTAGGGCTGAGATGTAAGGAGGGGCAGAAGAGTGTAAAGCTTTAAAAGAGAGGGGAATGCTGCAAAGCCACCTTCCCCTTGCCAAGGAAGATGTCGGCACAGTTTAATTTATTCTACTCTCAGAGTGTCACATATGCACAAACAGCAGAGATTCTAAAACCTTTTGGCTGGAGAAAGCTATTAAAAGCCTTGCCCAGCCTGGAGTTCTGTGTGTACTAATTATACAGAACAGAAGCGTAATGAGTCCAATTTGTGTTTTGTTTTTCAGATGATGCTACACGGGTCATTTTAACAGGTGGTGATGATTATATCAATGCAAACTATATCAATGTAAGTTACTTGTGAGCGTAGCAGAGCGCAGGTCTCCGCTGCGCTGCCCCAAGAAACGCACAAATGTATCATACCCAAGGCAGAGGTCCCCAACTGAAGTCCTCACAGACCACTTACCGTGCAGGGTTTAAGGATACCCCTGCTTCAGCACAGGTGGTTCAGTCAGAGTTATTGAGCCACCTGTACTAATGAGGATAACCATAAAACCTGGATTCTGAGCGGTCCTTGAGGACTGGACTTAAGAAGTCCTGGTCTAAGGGAATGTTCTCTTCAATCCATATAGGTACAGAATGGTACTGCCCCATAAACTCCTGCGCGAGTAAGGAGCGCTCACTGGCCACTTTAAATGTCTCCAGGCATGGGTGCTTACAAACGTACACCCAAAGCGCTCTGACATTAAAGCAGCAAAACGTGACATCTTATAGTTAGTTTTTTTTAATCAGTTCTGAGTATTAGATAATACTTATTGCATTTATTATTATTATTATTCCACCCAATGCCATTTTTAGTTCGTTTTAAAGCATCCTTTGATTTTTATAGCGGCCTTTAACCCACCTCCCCAGCAGTGCAAGATAATGGCAACACTTTCCTGTTTGTAATAATTTGTTGACAGTGTTCCCAGCAGTTTGAGCTGTAAACTGTAACAATAGATAATGTTACCATGGTAATATAAGGATACATTGTAGCTGCTGAGTTGCACGCACTGAAGCAGCTATTATGTAAGGCAGAGATGTGCAAACATGTTGTCCTGCGCCCCCCTGCATGCTCTCCCCCACTGCTTGCGCCCCCACTCACCTTGTATCAAGCATCAACTGACGCTGCGGGGTCATGTGATGTTGTGTGACCCCGCGGTGACATTTGTTGCCATGGCGACGCGTCACACGTTAGTGATTTACAGGCCTCACGCGGTCCCCCGGCATTTAAATGCCATGGGTAAGAGAGCGGGGCCTCTACCCACCGCAACCCCCTAAAAAATATCTCGGGCGCACCCCTGATTTAAGGCGCACCCCTGATTTAAGGCGCACCCCTGATTTAAGGCACACAATCGAGATTTTTTTTACACATTTAAATCAGGAGCACCAAACGATTTCTAGTTTAGGTAAGAAAGTCACATTGTCACATCCTTTACATATAAAATAAGAAAAGGGGGGGGGGGATGTAGTATTTCCGCTTTTAGACACCCCCGCTTCTAATTATTTGTAAAATAATCATTTTGTTTGGATATTGGTTGTTTTAACCCCGTCCCTTCCAGTGTACCTGCAAAGCATGAAAATGGTGTTGAAATAAAGTTCGCCCCTTCGTTGTCAGCGGGGCTTGTGCATTGCAGATCACTCTGGCAACAAAATGGTTAAAGGCATCTATGTATATATATATATTAGCAGGGTTGCAAATAAAATTGATAGGAAGAGAGGAGGGAATTATGTGAACATTACACTTTCATCAAGAATAAAATCTTAATTCAGTTTATAAGGCAGCAAAAATCCTGCGATCCCAAAGCTGTGTGTTTATTTCTGTAGAAGGTATCGCACAAGCTTTGTGTCTATAATTTGAAGCTTTTCCCGGCGGAGGAGTTGTGCGCGTTATCTTTCAGCTTAATGCATGACCGCAGCGTTGAATCTTTTCTCACGCTGTCCGCGACCTTGAGAAGGGAGTGAGCGTTTGGCAAGGGTCACGGAAATCTAAGCCCCAGTTAACGTTCGCATAAACATGCACTCCCCGAACACCTGCTCCACTGAGTGATTTAAAACCCTGTTCCGCAAAGCAGCAGCGATACGGCTCCTGTTATTTACAGCACGAGAATATAGTGGGGTCACTGCAATTGGGAAACATGGATCACGGTGTAAAGGTTCTGTATCACGCACAACACTGCATGTTTTTGTGGCTGCAGATGGAAATCCCATCTTCCAGCATAATCAACCGGTACATCGCGTGCCAAGGACCTCTGCCGAACACCTGCCCGGACTTCTGGCAGATGACCTGGGAACAAGGCTCGTCTATGGTTGTAATGTTGACCACGCAAGTGGAGCGGGGAAGAGTAAGTTAGTGGCAGCGTTTAAGGGGGGTCCCACGCAGTAAATCTGTAATAAAGGGAATATTCTGTGGCATTTTTACATGTCTTTTATACTGTAGCTGTTCAGATTTAGGCCTGAACACCAAACGGCTAAAAAAAACAAATACTGTACCACTGTACCACTGAATATACAATGGTTACTGCATTTATTCCATCTGCGGATAAGCACGGCAGTGACACCAGTGTTAACAAGCATCGATATTCTCACTGCTGTGTAAATGATTGCTTATTGCTGCAACTTGGGAACAGTTGTGTTTATCGGATATTATATAAAAATATATAGTATCAACCATGCAGCCAGTGCTTTACAGATATATTATAAAAGGGGGAATACATGGGAAGAATTTAGCAAAAAGGAACAAGTGGATCAAATATAAAATGATAACCCAGAATAAGTTCTCGTAATCGGGCCAGCGAGAATCTCTTGGACCAGAAGAACTTGTAGCTAATTGGGACCTTACCGTTACATTTTTAATGAACATGGGGATTTGCAGATTGTAGGAAATCGGGAAGGAAACCTAATGCATTTGTCAGAAATGGCGACTAAGTTTATTGTTTCTGCTTAGGTAAAATGTCACCAGTATTGGCCCGCGCCTGCGGGGAGCTCCGAGTTTGGGAATTACCAGATTTCCTGCCATTCGGAGGACGGGAATCCGGCGTACGTTTTCCGGGAGATGACGCTGACGAACGTGGAGGTACCCGGCACCGTACAGCGCGAGTTTAGCGTGTAACATCCGGCGTAGTTTTAATGGAGCAATCCGGGCCGGGTTTGTTGTTTGTTTTTTTTATACAGGATGGAAGTGGGGGGTCTCCAGAGCTGAGCCCCGTTAATCTAAGCTTCGCGGACCCCCTGCTTCCAGTGATTCCTCCGAAGGGGGGCGCCGGTATCTCTGCAGTTTGAAGCTCCCACGTCACGTGGGCCAAAGGAAGCTGCACAGGGGGATGTCGCGGTTTCCTTAGGGCGCGCAGGGCGCGGGAGCTTGGAAAATCCGCCCTAAGGTTACGCCTTTCCAGAGGGAGTGCGGCGCTTGCAGAGGCTGCGCTCTTCCCCAAGCCATTTAAATTAAACGCCGGTTGATACGCGAAGCCTCCGAAACTTCTCTTACCTTGTCTCCGGCGACACATCGCCATGGCAACGTGGGGTCTCATGACCCTGCTGCGTCATTTGACTTCTGAGAAGGTAAGGAGGGGGGCGCGAGCAGGGGGAAAGTTTGCGCAGCGCTGCTCTAATGAATACATTTTACTTTTTAATGTTTGTGTGGTTGTGTGTGTGTGGTTGTGTGTGTGTGTGTGTGTGTGTGTGTGTGTGGTTGTGTGTGTGTGTGTGTGTGGTTGTGTGTGTGTGTGTGTGTGGTTGTGTGTGTGTGTGGTTGTGTGTGTGGTGTGTGTGGTTGGTTGTGTGTGGTTGTGTGTGGTTGTGTGTGGTTGTGTGTGGTTGTGTGTGTGTGTGTGTGCAATGTTTCGTTGATGAAAAAAAGACACTGCAATAAATAATCCAACTTTAAATGAGGTGTGGCAAAAAACCCACACGGACAGTCCGAATCCCGTCCTCACGCGGACCGTCCGAATCCCGTCCTCACGCGGACAGTCCGAATCCCGTCCTCACGCGGACAGTCCGAATCCCGTCCTCACGCGGACCGTCCGAATCCCGTCCTCACGCGGACAGTCCGAATCCCGTCCTCACGCGGACAGTCCGAATCCCGTCCTCACGCGGACAGTCCGAATCCCGTCCTCACGCGGACCGTCCGAATCCCGTCCTCACGCGGACAGTCCGAATCCCGTCCTCACGCGGACAGTCCGAATCCCGTCCTCACGCGGACAGTCCGAATCCCGTCCTCACGCGGACAGTCCGAATCCCGTCCTCACGCGGACAGTCCGAATCCCGTCCTCACGCGGACAGTCCGAATCCCGTCCTCACGCGGACAGTCCGAATCCCGTCCCCACGCGGACAGTCCGAATCCCGTCCCCACGCGGACAGTCCGAATCCCGTCCCCACACGGACAGTCCGAATCCCGTCCCCACACGGACAGTCCGAATCCCGTCCCCACACGGACTGTCCGAATCCCGTCCCCACACGGACAGTCCGAATCCCGTCCCCACACGGACAGTCCGAATCCCGTCCCCACACGGACAGTCCGAATCCCGTCCCCACACGGACAGTCCGAATCCCGTCCCCACACGGACAGTCCGAATCCCGTCCCCACACGGACAGTCCGAATCCCGTCCCCACACGGACAGTCCGAATCCCGTCCCCACACGGACAGTCCGAATCCCGTCCCCACACGGACAGTCCGAATCCCGTCCCCACACGGACAGTCCGAATCCCGTCCCCACACGGACAGTCCGAATCCCGTCCCCACACGGACAGTCCGAATCCCGTCCCCACGCATCAGTGTATAACAATATATTCCCACGTGGGGTTTCCTGTGCCTCTTCCCATGGCAGCAATTACTGGCTCCGATTTCTGATTGGTCGGGACTTGACCCGCTTTCTAGTAGCAGAGGATGTCCTGTCCACGGCTCCTTTTACCTTCGGCTGTTGAATCATATCAAAGCTTTGCAGTTACCAACCCAAAAGCCTGTCTCTCCCAGGCTACAGGAATAAGAAATGGCGTTCAGTCCATGTCCTGTTTCATGCAGGCATTTAATGGGCCGGTGCCAGAACTTGGCGTTTCCCCACATGGAGAAATGGATTTTGTACGTCTCATTTTCAGAAGTGTGAAAGCCGGGCCCTCACCCAGATCCAGTACACTGCGTGGCCAGACCACGGCGTCCCTGATGATTCAAGCGATTTCCTGGACTTCGTTTGCCTTGTGCGGCAAAGGCGGTGTAACCGCGACGAGCCAGTGGTCGTCCACTGCAGGTACACGTCTCTCGTAATCTTTTCCCCACTCGGATAGATATGCAGCGCTGTAAAGAATAAGCAGGCAGGGAATGGGCTTATACAGGAGCGCAGACATTCAAAGGCAAGAGCTTGCCCAGGGCAGGGATATACACCCCACGTATATATCACGTAGCATTAATCACAGCAGACATGAGATTGATGCGTATGTAAATAGCACAGGGCTGAGCAACTCCAGCCCTCAAGGGCCACCAACAGGTCATGTTTTAAGGATATCCCTGCTTCAGCACAGGTGGCTCAGTCAATTACTGCATCACCTGTGCCCACCACCCCTGATATAGCATGTGACATGTCGCTAGGAAGCTACTTTATATTGGATCCGGTCTGAGAATTTCTTTACTATACAGTATATGAGAAATAGCACCATCTTGTGGCCAAACAAGTTATTGTTTTACTACATCTTGTAGCATGCACTGAATACAAAGCCTGCGTATATTCAGGTGCATCATTTCAGTTAAGGGAGAAGGCTCCAGACGAATACAATGTGAGAAGAGATTGTGTGCCCCAAGGAGCTTACAATCTAAGCAGTTTGTTAATGATTTGCTGCACTAACAGATCAACATCACTTTTAGCGGTTTAGAAGCTATGCATTCAAATGTTTATTTGCTCCTTTGCATATATTTATATACTGTACTTTATATCTATACTTATATCTCTATTATTTATTTGATATATTTATTCTACTCCATCTCAACAGAATAGTAGAATTCCTCCTGACGAGCGTGTGATGTTCCATCATTGTGCTGTTGGGTGCAGCTTCCCAACTTTAACCTGAACATTTAGATTTTTGGAAGACTGTTTTTTGTGCCTGTTTTGTAGCATTTTAGTGGACGCGTTCTATGCCGGCTGTGCCCCTTCTCCCGCCCCCTCTCCCGCCCCCTCTCCCGCCCCCTCTCCCGCCCCCTCTCCCGCCCCCTCTCCCGCCCCCTCTCCCGCCCCCTCTCATTCCTTGTCTGAGGTGCTTTTCTTGCCTTTTAGTGCTGGCATTGGACGGACGGGTGTTCTCATTACTATGGAGACGGCAATGTGTCTGATGGAGTGTAACCAGCCGGTATACCCGCTGGATATTGTTAGGACAATGAGAGACCAGAGGGCTATGATGATACAGACACCAGTAAGATGCATTCGCTTTTGATTTTTGTTTTTTGTAGATGACAAACACAAGTCAATTTTGTTAAAAAATGCAGCAATTCCTTCTAATATATATTTTTATATATTTATTTATTTTTATTTTTTAATTTATTTATAGTTTTAATGCGTGGCTACAGCAGCTATTTACATTTTACAGGGTAGCAAATAAATGTTCAGCAAATTTCAGAATACAACTACAGAATAAAAAAAATCACTGCTACATACAGCAGCAAAAGGATTTGACCATTGTAAAAAGAAAAACATTTTTTTGTGTACACACACACACACACACACACACACACACACACACACACACACACACACACACACACACACATATATATTCTCTCACACACATTCACGTTCACACACGTTCACACACATTCACACACTCACACACTCACACACTCACACTCACACACACACATTCACACATTCACACACTCACACATTCACACACACACACACTCACACATTCACACACACACACACACACTCACATTCACACACACACACACACACACACACTCACATTCACACACACACTCTCACATTCACACACTCACACGCTCACACATACTCACATTCACACACACACACACTGTCACATTCACACACACTCTCACATTCACACACACTCTCACATTCACTCACATTCACACACTCACACACTCACACGTTCACACACTCACACGTTCACACACTCACACACACACACACTAGTTGGTTTGGATCCTGACCTTGCAGGGACTGTGTGGTTGTAATGTTAACGGATGCTCGTGAAATAAAAACTGTCAAACGCATCAAAAACTAAATGAACAAATTGGAAAGTAGGAAATATATCTGCACGATATAAAATAACTATGATGTCTTGTGCGGCTGAGTTAATATGGTCACTACATCCTCTTCTAAAAGATTGGGGTGGAAAAAAACCTGGTTAATTACTAGGATCACTATGGTCTAAAATAATTAAAACAGGAGAAAAATACAATGTTTTTTAAAGCAGACACCTGCGAAATTTGTGACTAATAGAATATTTTAAAGGGAAGGACTGATATTTATCAACATAGATTGGAATGGCAATAAAATACAATGTCGCACTATAGCTACCATATTTAGTATTTGTTTCTTCATTTCATGTACAAAATAATTGTAAATGCATGCGAAAAGGCATGGGAGTAAATACCACAGAATGTGCATTATATGCAGTACTGCTTTGCTTACATAAGTAGCAGCGTAAAGAATGTTGCTGATTTATGGTAAAAGTGATTTTAAAAAACCTTTACAATATTCGAGTGATTCCACATCAAACACACAAAGACCTGTAAATATGTAATGGAAACATCCCTGTCATTATTATCTCTCCAGTAACACATGTTGTACATGTCTGTGACGTCCTTTTCATCCTTAACAAATATGATCCCCTTGCTTTCAGAGTCAGTATAGGTTTGTGTGTGAAGCGATCTTGAAGGTATACGAAGAAGGATTGGTTAAACCTTTAAAAACGTCACTTCCTGAATAGAGGAGAACGGAGAGGTTCTGCTACAAATGAAGGAATCGCGTCCCACAGCGGGGATTGGAACTGGCGACGGTCGGAGCACCAGCTCACCCTGCTTGCAGGTTTTGGCGTTCCGGGCGAGGCGTAAAAGAAGGACTTTAAAAACTTCAGCACTGTTGCACTTTATGTTGAAACGAATGATCTCTGAAATTCTACATTTCTCATGCATTGGAAGATTTTTTATTTTATTTTATTTTAGTGCTTGGCTCTGAACAGGTAGAGTGATGGAATTTATTTATATCACCGTGCTTTAGTACAACACTCCTCCCCCTCTCCTGGTGTAACCGGTTTTCTGCCGGAGAGGCGGGCGACACACTTCACAGCACTATGTCGCCCGCCTCTCTGGCAGAGAACAGGTTACGAGAGAAAAACTTCTACAGAATCCACTGCAAACAGACGAGGCTTGAAGTTCCCATGGTGTGTTTTTCCTGGGTGTTTATATAACTGGACAGCAACCAAACCATCCTGGGTCGCATGTGTTCTGCTATATCAGGGGTGGCTGACTCCAGTCCTCAAGAGCTACCAACAGGTCAGGTTTTCTGGATATCCCTACTTCAGCACCAGCGGCTACCCCCATGTTATAATGTGGCATTACACCTGAGATTAATCATTAAAAGTAGATCCTTACTGGACCTGCTCAGGTTAGATTCCATTGCTATTATAATTGGCTCCTTCACTGCCAGAGCGGGAATATAAAGCAGAACAACCCTTCTAGTAAGTATTTCCCTGTAGCCTCTGTATTTTGTAACCGTCCATGTGAGCCTGCTAGAGGATAGATTGTACCTGGAGAACGGTAGTGTAAGAAATGGCAGCTTAGCTATTGTACTGCTAGGGAAATGTGCAGGATTTTGAAGTAAAGTGTTAAAAAATATGTATATTTTTAATGAACTGTTTTCTAAGAAGAGAAAAGGGAGAAAGGAATCTAAAAAAAAAACTGTCAATATCTTCATCGTCTCACAAGGTTTAAATTACAAGCTCTCTGAGGGCCGGAGTAATTCAGAAATCTTGCATATTTAGCAGTGTCTTGGAATGGGCCCTAATATTAACACTTTCATAGGCGAAATCAGGCTGGGAGAATTACTACAGAGCTTATTTTGACCCTTGTGGTGCCTCTTAGTTTACACAATACAGCACACAGAGTGGCTAAGATCAGGACAATGGAGCTGAGCAAATTGGAAAGTTCCTTTCCTAAGATCTTAGGAGATGTCTGAATTAGTATAAACACCGTAAATATCAAATCAAACAGGAACTATTAATCTTCCTGGTTACAGTTACACGAATATACACATTTCTACCATAATATACAGGTGGAAGGATGTGTGTGGCGTCTGAGGGTCACGTCTCGACATCTTCTCACATCCATCCCGTTCTGCAGATATATCTATATCTCTTGGCGGAGGAGAGTGGTGAGAAATCCGAATGCCCTGTGTGACTGCCTTCTCTTCTCTGCATCACATTGGGTCGTTTCAAGCCCTGTTTGATAACACGGCTTTCCTCGGAAATTAAACACTATATTGGTGCATTACCGTTCTGTGGCATCATTTCTGATGGGGCTTGTGATTCTGGCCTTCGCTCTACACGTCTGTGCGTTGTTGCAGTATTTCTATCTCATTGTTTAGCATGTCGGTGTCAGATGGCTTTATTTTGTCGTCTTCCCTGTGTTTGCACTTCCCGTGCTATATCTATTCCCCTTCCAGCCTGGCAGAAGTCTGTCGTGAACAGAGGTGTCCGTAAGGAAGATTAGTCTTACCAAGATTTCAACGACTCGTGTCTTACAGAAGAGCGTATCCACACTTTAATCTTTAAAGCAGCATTGTATGTTTGACACCTTCAAATCTAAATGGAATGTGATTCCGTTATGAATTGCATAGATTGTAGGCAGATGTTACTTGCATAATATCCTTAACCCTCTGTCTGCTATGATTGTAATAACCACTGAAAAAACATTGGGGCACCTCTGAATGTCAAACACCGTCTGCCAGTCTTACAGGGTACCCCTCTGCCTGCAGCAGCTTGTGCAGGGACTGGGAGGTAAGATGGGTTTTGCCAGATTAGAAACCAGAACTCCCTCTATGATTCAGGGAGCTAAAAACAAATATCTTCAGAAGCTTCCTGCATAAGAATAAAGGATTCAGGAAGAAATCGGAAAGATTGAGCTCCTTATGGTGATAAAGGGTTCAGGTGTTTTCATGAGCGTATTTCAGCTGTTTTTATACTCCATCTCCGAAATGAATTGAGATTTCTACAAGGGATGTTGGCCTCTTATGTTCTGCTCCTATTTCTAGTGAAACCTGCAGTGCAGCTTTGGGGGGGGATGCAAACTCCGCACTTCTGCCTCCTGAGCCCGCTGAGGCCCAGTAACACACGCATTCACTGCTTAAAAAAAGAGGAAAAGAAAATGTGAATTTTTATTATTAAGATAAGGATGTCTTTATATGTACAGCCTTCACATAGACCATGCCATGTGGATATACTTCTGATTAAAAAATTATTAAAGCGTGTAAAGGAGCTCTGTTGATTTTATATGAATTCCATTCCAGTTCCAGATTAAAGCCAATTTAATATGCTAAATTATCCAATCAGAGGCGCGTAAACTGAACTAAAAAGGGTAATGCGCACAGGTTGTATTGTCTTTTAATTTCTGAGCTGAGTTTGCGTTCAATAAAACAGAAAGCAATCTTGGCAGCAGCATTATTTAAAAGTAATAAATTTTATAAAGGCCAAATACTGTGAGAAAAAGGCGACTTGGAACCGTTGTGACGGGTGCGCAGGAGGAGCGATCAGTTCAGAACGTGTGCGGTGTGACAGACCAATCTCACAGGTGCATTTAAAGTGGAACGGTCACTCGGGTCCAAAATAAACTAATAACCCTGATCTGTTAAATCTCGGTGTCCTAAAAACACACGATTCAGCAAATACTTGTAACTCATTTTTTAATGTCTTTATAATATCGGTAATAGTGTCATTGGGAGAAAGTGGCTGTTTGAGTGGCCTGTATTTTTTTTACTTATTACAGTCCCACCTCCTCATTCCCGGAGATATTTGGTCACCGAACAAGAAAGGTGTTTGCAACGATCAGGTCCACCATATGGAAGAATATGAGCAATAACTTTCCTCGCTCACACTCATTTCAAATACTTGGATGTGTCAGAAATATTTGTTTGGAAGACGCGTCATTGCCCAATTTGAAGACCTTGATCCTTTCACTACCACTCGTTCTCTGGTTCGAACTGGGACTGCGCCATTATTGTAGTGTAAAATGCCATTTGAAATCAGCACTGCCGCTTGGTTCAAATGATAAAATAAATTACAAACTGAAAAGACAAATACAATTACAAATGGTTTCAATCCTAGTTGCAGAATAAATTGTGAATATTTTTTCTGGCTGGCAAAGAAATGGAAAATGTTTTGTGGTTAAAAGACACCCAGCAGAAGGGCGCTCAATTATGAATGATGAATTGCTTCATCTAATACTTGTCCGTGTTCTGTTAAAAAACAAAAAGTTTATTTCTGGCAAAGATTTGTACTGTAGTGCAAAGTTCCAGTACCACGGTGCTGTGTGTGCAAGTTACATGTATATATAACTTATTCAGGGGTGCCCAACTCCAGTCCACATAGGCCACCCTCAGGTCAGGTTTTCACTATATCCCTGCTTCAGCACAGGTGGCTCAGTCAGAGACTGAGCCACTGATTGAGGTACCAGTACTGAACCAGGGACTGACTGCACCACCTGTGCTGAAGCAGGGATATCCTGAAATACTGACCTGACCTTGAACTGGAGTTGGTCACCCCTGACTTATGTTAAAGATCCACCCAGGAACAGTGAACAAGGGGTTAAACCCGTTTTTGCACTTTGCGTCTGTAGTCTCACTGCTAATTAAACATCCTCCTCCTTTAGCCTTTGCTAATTTATACTATGAAGAGACGTGCATAAATCCCATCACCATTCGTGTGAAGTAACCAAGATGAACGCCAACCCCCTCCCGCAGTTATACTGTAACTAGAAGTGGCGCAGGAGCGTGGGAAGCGGTGTTACAACTCGCTGCCATTGAAAACGAGAGGTAACGCTCAATGTATTACTGCCTGGTAAAACAGTTTATATATAAATAATATATTTATGTAACATTTTCATATCAGGGAATTGTAACAAAGACAGCACATCAACATTACATTTACAGAGTACTAATAAATGAGAGAAATTGAAATAATAGGGGGGGGGGGGGAGATACATCACATTTGTTGAGATTCATGGAACAATTGAAGTTACCTAACATATATATGTGCCTCAGTTCGGCCTGCAACGCCCTTCCTCCTTACCGTCTCCCCGCACAAAGGCAACAACCCTTCATACTGCTCGGACCCTTATATGTTTGTTGAAATGTGAGAACTAGGACTTCCAGGTATCTCTAATCCTGGTTGAGATATGGAGCGAGGCTGTGTCATATTTTGTTGCAAACACATTTGAAGGGAGGTTGGGGGGGGTCTTGCGCTTCCAGAAACGGGCTATAGGGCTACGTGTGGGGGTTAAAAATAAGGATAATTTGGTTTAGATTCAAGATTACTTCAGTTGGGGATTGAAGCCCCAGGATCAAAAGAAGAGGGTCTATAGGAATTGGAAGACAAAGTAAATCTATTAAATGGAGGAGTTTGTCCCATAAGGGTTTAATCTTGGGACATTCCCACCAGATATGCAAGATAGGGTTACCACACTCCCGTAAATATTTTATTTAACTACAACACATGTAGAGCTTTTGGCTGCTGCCTCCCAAATGTGACATATTTGTATTAGGGTGTTTTTTTAAGTCTCCCACGCGAACATATTTATTTTTTTTGGTTCTCTTGGAATGGGACGTATTGCGTGGGATATAATACCTTTTATTGGGCTAACAAGTAGTGGATATGTTACAAGCTTTCCAACCTCTCAGGGTCGTTCATTGTTCAACGCTGAGAGGTTGGAAATCTGGTAACGTATCCACGACTTGTTAGTCCCATAAGAGGTATTATACTCCTACTCCCTCTCCCCCTCCTATGTTACCAGCTATAAAGGAAACTGGCAAATGATTACAAATAATTTAACATCCTCGTAGTTTGTCTGAATTAATGCCAGTGACATGGTTATTAAAATATAAATCTTTTAGCAAAATCAATCTGGCTCAGATTCAAGAAGGGGTGCTAAACTTTAGCCCACTTTGCCACGCCTTAAATCTCATTCAATTAAATGGGCGTTAAAGTCACACCCTTTAGTGAATCTGGGCCATAGAAGGGCCTGCCTGGTAATCGCTCGGCCTAGTGGCAGGCTCTGCATTGTTTGTTGTGCAAGGATCCCAATTATCTTGTTTGCAGCCCTGAGAAACCAGCTTTGTGTAGACAAAGGCAAATTGAATGCAAACTAAATCCAGTTGGTCAGCAGTTTGTGATGAAGAGATGAGCCGGTCAAGCACACAATAAGTGGGTTTTACTCTGAGGTACACAGGTTTTCTAACACTTTGCTGGCAGTTTGGGAGGGTCACACTGCTGCTGACCTGAAAGTAGTCCTGTTCAAGCCGCCTGCAGATATACTGTACACACTAAATGCAGCTGTGATGTGGAATACATTACCCTAAATAGGCTTTCTTTGTGGTGTCAGGGGTTTGATGATATACTGTATAGGTCCAATCGCGGTCTTCGAAGTGCAGCTGCTGACCCAGGGATTCTTTTCAGCCTCTTGCTGGTAATTAAAGGGTAAAGCTGTATATGCATCAGACTGAGGTTATAGTCGGACACACCTGCCCGTGTTCAAAGCTTTATTAATGAAAATGAGATTTTATATCCTGTATTTAAAAAAAAAAAAAAGCAGTCAGCATTGGGAAAGGGTCACGTTTGGGACACACGTGCATTTGTACACATTGTGTTCCTGTTGTAATAGCGGCTGCTACACAGGGTCCCGACTTGTACACATGCTGCCATTTCTCTAAAGCTGGAAACAAAAGGAGAAATAAAAACCTAACACTTTTTCTACAAGTGAATAATATGGGCTTTTTCCTGTTGCCAGTGTGCATGTCATTGCGAATAATCATTCTGAATCCAATTGCATTCACCTTTCTACTGGGTGATTCTGCATTGCTTAGGGGGAAAGCTGCTTTCTCTGCTGTACTTTATTCATTAGAATATATCCACTATATTTGGAGTGCGAAGTTCTAGTCCATGGGGTGTCTAACGCTGTCCTCAAGGGCCAGGTTTAATGGATATCCCTGTCAGCACAGGTGGCTAATCGATTACCCACCTGTGCTGAAGCAGGGATATCCATTAAACCTGGCCTGTTGGTTGCCCTTGAGGACAGAGTTACTTACCCCTCGACTAGTCACTGCATTGGACCTGCACAAGTGTAGATTTGTGCTGATGCTTATGAATAAACAGAATTGTTAGTAGAGATCGTCCCCATAACTTTACCTGTGAACATTTACGCTGGTTCATCACCACAACCTGCAACATATGTATCCACCAGTAACCTAGGGGTATTAATCAACACAATCATGATTGTATGGTCTCCGTACACCTGGGCGCTGCTTGGCCACCCACAACATGAAATCCATCGCCCCCGTAGTACTGGACGCCAACGCTTCGCTGCACTAAACGCTCCTCCAACGCACAATAGCTGCAAGGAAGGGAAAGCCCCGTTGCTTTATTTTGTCCTGGCGTAATGTGTTCCTCTGTGATCTTGTCCAGGTGCACGTACCTCTGGCAGCGAACACCTCCTGCTCATCTTTTCCAGGTTCTAAGATTTTCTTATAGGCCAAGAAAATAAAGCGGACACACAGCTGTATGAGAGGGCGATGCAAACGGGTGCCTGCTGCAAAATGGGATTTTAAAGGAAGTGTGTGCTCGATGCAGGGTATTGCAGAATAGGTCTGGAGCTGATTTGCCATGTTATGATGGTCTCCTAAATTCACTTCACTGCCATGTGTGTGAAGACGTGGACCCCGTGCTGCAGTGCTAATGTCACTGTGTGTGTAATTTAGTGCTGCATTTTACTGCCGGAGTTCTGTAAGTTCCTCTGCATTCATAGCGAGGCTATTTCTCCACAAATAACGAATGCACGTAAATGCTTTATATTGATTTGCTACCGTCCTATTGTGACCTGTGACAACCTAAAGCATTTAATTGCATAATAGGTGCATTTACTTTTAGTCGGTGTCAAACCAGTCCTCTGGGAACCCCAACAGGTAAGGTCTTAAGGATATCCCTGCTCCAGCACAGGTGGCTCAGTCAAAATGACTGAGCTGCTGATTGACCCACCTGTGCTGGAGCGGGGATATCCTTAAGACCTGACCTGTTGGTGTTCCCTGAGCACTGGAGTTGGGAAACTTAGATTCTAAGCCTTAATCTTTCCTTTAAGGGGATAACTTCCCTCGGTCTTCTCATCGGCAGTCAAAGGGAATGTAGGGGTAGTTGGTACTTTGCCTGATACAAAAACAATCTCCATTTTTTCCCCCCTTCTGTTTATTAAACACGAGGACACGGCTCTGGGCCCTGTGTTAGAAATATTGAAGCAATATTTATTTTATTTTTACTGTCAAAACGAATCAAAGGATTTCTAAAAAAAAAAAAATGAATAAATGGATTTGTACGTAAATAAGAAAGTGGTTGTACTTTGCGCCTCTTTATGCCATCGTACTACCAACCCCAATTTCTGTGTGTAAAAACAAAAAACACAACGCGATTCGCGAGTGGAGAAAAAGTACTGTCCTTTAAACAGCAAGAGCACACGCAGCAAATGTGCGAGGGGAATACAGTGTGCAAGGAATAGCACAAACAAGTATATGTCGCTGGTATGAGCCGAGTGCAAGAGTTTATTACTTTTTTTAAATGTGAATGCAGCTTGGTTTTAATAATAAGAGACAGGGGGTGCCCAATGCTGCATCCAATTGACAAAACATATAAAGTAAATGTTTTAATAATACATAAGCTATGAGCTACTCCCAGATTACAAACTCTGCTCCAGCTTCTTGTGAAAACATCAGGAGCTCAAATCTCCGTCCTGCCTTCAATCCTGAAACTACAGGACACCCCAAACAAGACTCTTTCCATGAAGTGAGAGCACAGGATTACTTCTGTAAATGGGAACAATTGGTGAACCTTTATATTTTCTTTTCTCCGTCACTGGTGTTAGAACCACAAAACGACACGACAAATGTCGTTTCAGAAATGAAACTGCGTTTAAAGAGTAATGCGGAGTGGTACTTTCTATAAAGGGTTCCTTGTCTAGCGTAATTAATGTGTTTCAGGCTTAGACACTCAATTGTAAGTGGTATAAACTTGAACATGGTGAACCCTGGATACTGTGAAAATAAATAGTGCGTCGTGTGACAGCTGCTTTGTGTGTTTCTAAAGGCCTCGTGTGTGTGTCTAACGCTGAGGACTGTTGTAGTTCCACATTAGATTCACATCGACAATAAATTAATGCCAGCAGCCAGGTGAATAAATGTTTATTTTCATTTAACAAGTCTTGTTTTAATCTTGAAATCATGTCATGCAGGGGATCTCAACACCCACCCCCCCCCCCCCTCTCCAACAGGTCAGGCTTTCAGGATATCCCTGCTTTTAAGCACAGATGGCTCAGTCAGAGTCACTGATTGAGCCACCTGTGCTTAAGCAGGGATATCCTGAAAACCTGGCCTGTTTGAGGGGGAGGTGAGGGTCTTGAGGTCTGGAGTTGAGAACCCCTGATATAATGTACATAATGCTGATAGAACTATTTTGTGGATATATTTAATTTCAGTCGAAATTAGTTGTATAGGTACAAACTTGAAAATGTTATTCTTATATGTTCAATGCGGAATAAAGATGTGCGTTAGTCGTTTAAACTGGACTTGCTGGCGTTTTAATTTTTTTTTTTTTACACTTTTGTATCAGATGTAACATTTGTCACCTTGTGTCACGTACGACCCCCCTGCTAGCACGCGACCTGCATACGGGACACAACGACCGCCTTTTAAGCCTGCTGGGGCTTCATCTGGGGGGGGGGGGGGGGGGGGATCCGCCCACCTGGACAGGGAGATACCCGCCAGTGTTTTACCTGTCAAAAGCAGGGGCACATCAGCCTCGACTGC
Organism: Ascaphus truei; assembly: GCF_040206685.1. Taxonomy (NCBI): domain Eukaryota; kingdom Metazoa; phylum Chordata; class Amphibia; order Anura; family Ascaphidae; genus Ascaphus; species Ascaphus truei. Next base: position 106,445,765 of record NC_134489.1, read on the forward strand.
CCAGACAGGATGCGCCTCGGTGCTTGTGTGGTATCTGGGTCGCGAGAAAACAGAGGTGCCCACTTGCAATCAGTCCTGGTGGGTCAGAAACTCACCCAAGGACTGAGAGACTCTGGCGCTACCCTTACCCTGGTGCGGCCAGGACTGGTGCGGCCTGAGGAAATCATTCCTGGGAGGGTTCTGCATATGGGGGTGGCGGGAGGAGGCCGCCACGTTTTGCCGGTGGCAAAGGTATACTTGAATTGGGGTGCTGGGCAGGGAGTGCGGGAGGTGGGAGTAATGAATGATATTCCCGCTAATGTGTTGCTAGGTAATGATCTTGGAAAGATGGTTACCTACTATGAGACCGCTGTGACCCAACCCGCTCAGGGACCCGCCGAACAGTTCCAGGCACAAACGCACGCTGGGTACTGGGGAAGGGGGACTGACAGGGGTCGCACCGGAGTGGGGGGGGGGGGGGTGGGAGCCTCCCCGTACAATCCCTCCACACCAACCAGACCGTCCACCAGGGAAATGGAGAGAGAGGCTTGGAGAGACATATAAAGCAAGACTACGAGGCACAGGGACCGTCCGCCGAGGGAAGAGAGAGCGAGTCTGGGAGAGATATATATATACAGCAAGACCGTGAGGCACAGGGACAGTCAGCCGAGGGAAGAGAGAACGAAGCTGGGGAAGCGATATACAGCAGGACAACGAGGCACAGGGACAGCCCGCAGAGGGAAAAGGGAGCGAGGCTGGGAGAGATATATCTACCACATGAGAAAGCAAGACAGCGAGGCACAGGGACAGGCCGCAGAGGGAAGAGAGGGTGAGGCTGGGAGAGATATCTACAGCAAGAAAAAGCAAGACAGCGAGGCACAGGGACAGTCCGCAGAGGGAAGAGAGAGTGAGGCGGAGGGAGATATATCCAGCAAGAAAGAGCAAAGCGAGGCACAGGGACAGGCCGCAGAGGGAAGAGAGAGTGAGGCGGAGGGAGATATATCCAGCAAGACAGCGAGGCACAGGGACAGGCCACAGAGGGAAGAGAGAGCGAGGCGGGGGGAGATATATCCAGCAAGACAGCGAGGCACAGGGACAGGCCACAGAGGGAAGAGAGAGCGAGGCGGGGGGAGATATATCCAGCAAGACAGCGAGGCAGAGGAACCCAGAGGAAAGGGTAAAGGTTTTATTTGTTTGAGCGCGGGACTAGCGTGTAAGCCAGGCCCTTCGCTCGTTTTAAGGAGGGAGATGTCATGATAATGTCATGAGATATTGGGTATTTTTAATCCCTCTGGTGCTTAAGGGGTTAATGAGCTACACTTTTAAGAAAAAATACGAAATGCTGAGTCTGAAACAGGTCAGAACTGTTCCTTTGAACTGCTCTGAATTTCAAAGGGATTTACTTGGGGAGGGGGGTCCATGTGGATGGCCCACTCAAGGTGTCAATTGAATTAATCAAGGTCTACAGACAGGGTTGGGGGAAGAACAGCTTCAAGGTATGTTGTAGAAGGGGTGGGCTCATGAAGGTGCCCTAAGAAAGAATGGTACTTAAGTCTGGGCCAGGTTGTTACAAGTCGGATCTGACCAGGGGCATGCTTGGAAAGCAGGGCAGACCTCATCTTCTGAACCAGCGCCTCTCTGGGAAAAATCCATAGCATGTGGTAATGTACTGTATAGGATTTTCTGTTTTACCCCTTTTATTTTAAGAAGCTGTTCTGCCTTATATTGTAATTGTATGTCTATTTTGTAATACCTTTTCTGTAATTCAAGCACTGTATTTTTTCTTAAACGTGTAGCTCATTAACCCCTTAAGCACCAGAGGGATTAAAAATACCCAATATCTCATGACATTATCATGACACCTTCATACATATATCCAGCTGTTCCTCATCCATTTCAGGCGCCCATATCCAACTCCTGTAATGTTAGTATGTTGCACCCTGAGCCTGTCCTGTTTTTTCTTTATGTAGCCCCCTTTCCCTGTGTCTAGGAGGAACCACTCATGCTGCTGTTACCTGCGTGGCTTGCAGGAGGCCTATACCTCCACCGCTGGGAGCCTGGGGCGGTCTCCAGTTGCAGCGCCTCCACCCACGAGAGATCCTAACATAGTGGGGCAACCCCTCACAGGAACCAAGTGTCAGTAAACACACACAAGGTGTATAACAACGTGTGTATATAAACAGTATAACGGGGCCATACAATAATACAACACAGGGCGAGTGTCGCCCCCAAAGGACCTAGGGTGCTTGGCACCAATACCCCTGGTGTCCTCCCCCAATTAAGTCAGTCCCACTCAAGTGTTGGGGGTGGCGCTACCGGACCGTTGGTGCACTTTATCTCCCCGGATACCGCTCAATGACACACAGTCTGATCCCCACGACGTGGGTCTGCCTGGTCCTTCCACGGAGGCGGCCATCCCTGAGAGGGCTCCCGCTGGAGTATGTCCTTATGAGTGTCTCTAGTTGCCTGTGGTCTGGCTCCAGGCGCATGCCGCATCTCACTGCGTGGCGTCTCTGCGCTGGTGCTACACCTGGCACTATAAAGCTAAAGGGTAGCGTCCCTGTCTGGGGCCTTCCCTATAGCAGCCACAATCTAGAAGGGGACTTGGGGCCGAAGGGGCAAACCTAGGCCTTGTCCAGAGTAGCACGGCTCCCTGGACACTACCTCTCTGCTCTCCTCCTTCCGACTGGCATGGTCCCTAGAGCGCCAAAAGTATATCTAGCTCTGCGGGGATGCTGCAGCCCTATTGGCTGTGCTGGCTCATGTGGTGGTGCTGCCCCTGGGGCTGCTGGGATATGTAGTCCCCTGCGGAGCCTCTTCCTAGGTGGCCGGCACAAGTGGTAGCCTTCTGCGCATGCGCAATGTCCATTCTGCGCATGTGCGATCAAGATGCCTGACGCGACTGACTGCGCATGCGCGAGGGACCAAAATGGCGGCGCCCTGTACCGGCATCCACCCCGGAGCAGCTCCCTGACAAGACGGCCGCTCCCCCGCCCGTAGCTGAGGTAAGCGCGGGGGGGGGGGGGGCAGTTACATTTATTAGCATGAACTTATCTCTAGCTTCTGGGGTTACTATGGTTACTTTTACACTGCTCCTGGAGAGAACGCCATTTTAATCTCCCGGACACTTAATATTTCAAATGCTTATCTCCTGAACGAAGAATCAGATTTAATAAAATAAGAAGTGTTGTAAAGGGCCGGAGGATATCTCTTAATGTAAGAAAAATAAATAAAGGGACGTCAGCGGGGACTGATTGTAAATGCTGCTTTGTGGCTACACCTGAAAAAGTCACCTCCAACAGCTCGATCTTCTGCCCAAAATATATAGGAATAAAAATGTTTATTCTGCTCCTACGACTGTACTAATATAAACAAATAATGGCAGATGGTTTATATAAGCTGCCCAGTCTGATCAAATAAACCACACGGGATTTATATTCAACTGAGGCACATTGGATCCTAGAAAAAGTACTTTCTAAAAGCAAATTAACGATCTCACTGGCGTCTCTAAACAAGTCTAAAAATACTCATAGCAAAGGTTTGGCTGAGGTCTTCATTTGTTAAATGAGTTACAAGTTGAATTTCTTAGGGGCCTCTGAATGTGGAAGTGTTTATCAATTAATAATGTTATTTCTCCTTCTCCCACTCCTGTCTTTATCAGAGAACCAATAAAGATAAGCTGTAGCTCACTGATCACACCGTGACATCACAGTGACATCACACAGAAGGGAGGCGCCAGAGGAAATCAAACCCCTCCCCCACGTGTCACTTTAACAAAATAAATAAAAAAATACTTATACGTGTCAGATTTGGGTAAAAAGGTTATCAAACACCCAGGTGAGACCACAGAAACAAGTCACTGGAATTATTTCACGTGGTCCTTGGAGAAATTGCCCCTTTAAGTCATTCATTTCTTTACAGAGAAAAATTTTCTATCTCAAAATGTGTATATATATATAAATAAAATAAAATCTGTTTCAATGTGCAACATTTGTTGTAAGGATATACTTTCAAAAATGTCGTTCTAAGACCAAGTTGTAAAAACCTATTAAAATCAATAAAAAAGTTTGAAATTAAAAAAAAATTAAAAAAAAAAAAGATAAGTTGATATTTTTGTGGTGTCACCGCAGGGAACATGGCGCGTCAGACACGGGGGAATCGGAGCTAGGATAAGAACATATTTGGCCCACCCATGGCCGGCTTGTTGGCGATGCCATCGCTGTGACCCCCAGCTGTGGAGCGGAGGCAGCCCACCGTGGTGGCGATCACAGAAGCCGGGCACCACTTCCGTGTCGGGACGCAAGCTCCAGCGTCGCACAGGTGGGGTCCGCGAGCGTAAGAGGCCCCGCACGGAGCACCCTCCTGCACCTTACCCTCATCACGCCTCGTCTATTCCCTCCCACATTTCCACCGTATCACGCGCATTTATTTAACATATTTACTCCGACACAAAACAAGATAAGAACATTTTACATAGAAAAGCTGCAAGTAACACAAGCAATATCAGTGTGTTAATATTCGTGGAAATGTCCAATATTTTCCTATTTATATAATAATAGCATGTTCTTGTATAGCGCTGCTAATTGTACGCAGCGCTTTACAGAGACATTTTGCAGGCTGAGGTCCCTGCCCCGAAGAGCTTACAATCTATGTTTTTGGTGTCTGAGGCACAGGGAGATAAAGTGACTTGCCCAAGGTCACAAGGAGCCGACACCGGGAATTGAACCAGGCTCCCCTACTCCAATCTCAGTGCCAGTCAGTGTCTTTACTCACTGAGCCGCTCCTTCTATATTTCTATATTTATCGTTAGATTTAATAATCAAACGCGAATAGACGATACTGTTCTTTATATATAGTTTAATAATTAACTGCTGCGTTAGAAATAGATTTTCTGTTCCCCTCCCTGGCTGGCACACGATAAGAGCCTAACTGCATCCACATAGCACCCTTAGCTGCACCCCACGCCTCCTCAATGCAGCCAGCTGCCTTCCTACTGCCCTGCTCCGGGTGCATGCGGTGCTCACACCCTTTAGCCGCCAGGCTGCTGCGGCAGTGTTTGACGCAGGGCGCGGGCGCACTGCCGCCAGCCAGCCATGACACGCAGCGTGGTGCAGACACCCGGCCATACCTGTGAACACAAAAAAATAGGCGCAATTGAGTGAATAAAAATCACGTGGTGAAAGTACAAATAAAGGTAATAAAGATAAGTGAATATGTGCAGCGAAGTAAAGCTCTCCCAGCCGATAAATTCCGCGTCACACCAAAATCCAGGGATCCGCGCAAAACGCTGAGGTCTGTACCTATCCTCAAAATAAATAAGAGAAGTATGCGGCAAGATAACGCACTACAAATGGGCAGAACCAGGGAGGTGGGGATAACCTCACATTGTCCCAGTTCTTAGGCCCAGTACGTGTATTCGGGTTATACTGGGACCACTGTGGATCACTCGGGTATCGCGGCGTGAAAGTCCCAAAAAATGTCCTGCGCCGGTCCTGGTAACGGCACTATGGGCCACGCGCCTCTCCCAGACGCACTATGGGCCACGTGCCTCTCCCAGACGCACTATGGGCCACGTGCCTCTCCCAGATGCACTATGGGCCACGCGCCTCTCCCAGACGCACTATGGGCCACGCGCCTCTCCCAGACGCACTATGGGCCACGCGCCTCTCCCAGACGCACTATGGGCCACGCGCCTCTCCCAGACGCACTATGGGCCACGCGCCTCTCCCAGACGCACTATGGGCCACGCGCCTCTCCCAGACGCACTATGGGCCACGCGCCTCTCCCAGACGCACTATGGGCCACGCGCCTTTCCCAGACGCACTATGGGCCACGTGCCTCTCCCAGACGCCGGTATTGGAACCTCCGTGTGTGCGCACATTGGTGTCCCATAGGAGTCAGGTATGCCGGCTGGCTGATACGGTGTCATCGAAGGACCTGAGCCACTGATTGAGCCACCTGTGCTGAAGCAGGCATATCCTGAAAACCTGACCTGTTGTTAGCCCTTGAGAACTGGAGCTGTTGGCTAACCCTAGGTTACTTGGTTCAATTTTGGTGACTGGTGTTTAAAAATAAATAAATCAATGATATCACTTTATACACGGTTGATGAGATTAATATTACCTTGAGTGTCCTTTAGAGCAGGGGCGCTCAACTTCAGTCCTCAAGCCAATTAAGCCACCTGTGCTGAAGCAGGGACTTTTTGAGCCACCTGTGCTGAAGCTGGGATATCCTGAAAACCTGACCTGTTATTAGGTGGGGGGAGGGCGTGAGGACTGCAGTTGAGCAGCCCTGCTTTAGAGATGTGAGAAAAGGGTGAATATCGGATATTCGGCGCCAAAGAAAACGCAGCAAAATCGCCAACGCTCAGAAATATTCAGCGGGCGTTTATTGCGGGGAGCGCAGAATAAAACAGGCGGAACTGAATGGGAAGCGCGCATGGAAACGTTCGCCAAACCGATGCCGGAGACATGCGCACATCCCTCATAGGCGGAAGTGTTTGACAAAGGTGGAAGCGTGTCTTCATACTCGGCACTGCTATACATTGCAGCATGTTAACTTTGGATGGTGCCGAGTATCACACATGTTGAGAGGTCTGGGCTCGGCTTCCTGACTCCTTGCAGTGGATGCTGCAGGCAGCTGAGGCTAGAGCAGTACTATGCCTCTCACCCTCTCCTATCCCAATGGATGTGGGTGGTCCGTAAAAAAAAGGCAATGCCCTTTTAAATCATTGCAGTGGGGCTCACTCTTAAAGGCACATGCCGCTGTGCACACATGGAAGCATACAATATGAGACGTAGTATCTTGCATGGATGCTTCTGCTGCGTACTGTGTTATGTATACTGTCAGCATACATCGGGGGTCTCAAACTCAGTCCTCAAGGGCCACCAACAGGCCAGGTTTTCAGGATATCCCTGCTTCAGCATAGGTGGCTCAGTCTGAGACACTGATTGAGCCACCTGTGCTGAAGCAGGGATATCCTGAAAAGCTGGCCTGTTGGTGGCCCTTGAGGACGGGCGCTGGCCGCCCCCGCCGTCGGAGAAGGGGGCGAGTGGGTGTTTGTTTGCCGCCAGATCCTGTTATTGTGGGCGTGTTTGCTCGCACAGGATCCCCATTACCGGAAGCCGACACTCGCCGCCTCTGGAACGGGCGAGCCGGCGCTGGCGCCTTGTGATCCTGGGCGTCACTGTATCTCCCTGTGCCTCAGGCACCAATATTACATTGTAAGTTCAGCAGGGCAGGGACTCCGTCACACTCCCATGTACAGCACTGGGCACAATGTCAGCGCCATGCGAGGAAAAAGCAGAATATGACATCTATGTCTGTATGCGCCACGCAACTATAATCATATTATATTAATATATTCTTTTCTGGTAATGGGGGACAGCGCGGCACGATTAGAGCACAGCGCGCGTCACGATTACAGCACAGCGCGCGTCACGATTACAGCACAGCGCGCGTCACGATTACAGCACAGTGCGTCACGATTACAGCACAGCGCGCGTCACGATTACAGCACAGCGCGCGTCACGATTACAGCACAGTGCGTCACGATTACAGCACAGTGCGTCACGATTACAGCACAGCGCGCGTCACGATTACAGCACAGTGCGTCACGATTAGAGCACAGCGCGCGTCCCGATTACAGCACAGTGCGCGTCACGATTAGAGCACAGCGCGCGTCACAATTACAGCACAGCGCGCGTCACGATTACAGCACAGCGCGCATCACGATTACAGCACAGCGCGCGTCACGATTACAGCACAGCGCGCGTCACGATTACAGCACAGCGCGCGTCACGATTAGAGCACAGCGCGCGTCACGATTACAGCACAGTGCGCGTCACGATTACAGCACAGCGCGCGTCACGATTACAGCACAGCGTGCGTCACGATTACAGCACAGCGCGCGTCACGATTACAGCACAGCGCGTCACGATTACAGCACAGCGCGCGTCACGATTACAGCACAGCGCGCGTCACGATTACAGCACAGCGCGCGTCACGATTACAGCACAGCGCGCGTCACGATTACAGCACAGCGTGCGTCACGATTACAGCACAGCGCGCGTCACGATTACAGCACAGTGCGCGTCACGATTAGAGCACAGCGCGCGTCACGATTACAGCACAGCGCGCGTCACGATTACAGCACAGCGCGCGTCACGATTAGAGCACAGCGCGCGTCACGATTACAGCACAGCGCGCGGCACGATTACAGCACAGTGCGCGTCACGATTAGAGCACAGCGCGCGTCACGATTACAGCACAGCGCGCGTCACGATTACAGCACAGCGCGCGTCACGATTAGAGCACAGCGCGCGTCACGATTACAGCACAGTGCGCGTCACGATTACAGCACAGCGCGCGGCACGATTAGAGCACAGCTTGCGGCACGATTACAGCACAGCGCGCGTCACGATTAGAGCACAGCGCGCGTCACGATTAGAGCACAGCGTGCGTCACGATTAGAGCACAGCGCGCGTCACGATTACAGCACAGCGCGCGGCACGATTACAGCACAGCGCGCGTCACGATTAGAGCACAGCGCGCGTCACGATTAGAGCACAGCGTGCGTCACAATTACAGCACAGTGCGCGTCACGATTACAGCACAGCGCGCGTCACGATTACAGCACAGCGCGCGTCACGATTACAGCACAGCGCGCGTCACGATTACAGCACAGCGCGCGTCACGATTACAGCACAGCGCGCGTCACGATTACAGCACAGCGCGCGTCACGATTACAGCACAGCGCGCGTCACGATTACAGCACAGTGCGCGTCACGATTAGAGCACAGCGCGCGTCACGATTACAGCACAGCGCGCGTCACGATTACAGCACAGCGCGCGTCACGATTACAGCACAGCGCGCGTCACGATTAGAGCACAGCGCGCGTCACGATTACAGCACAGTGCGCGTCACGATTACAGCACAGCGCGCGTCACGATTAGAGCACAGCGTGCGTCACGATTAGAGCACAGCGCGCGTCACGATTACAGCACAGCGTGCGTCACGATTAGAGCACAGCGTGCGTCACGATTACAGCACAGCGCGCGGCACGATTACAGCACAGCGCGCGGCACGATTACAGCACAGCGCGCGTCACGATTAGAGCACAGCGTGCGTCACGATTAGAGCACAGCGCGCGGCACGATTACAGCACAGCGCGCGGCACGATTACAGCACAGCGCGCGTCACGATTACAGCACAGCGCGCGTCACGATTACAGCACAGCGTGCGTTACGATTACAGCACAGCGTGCGTCACGATTAGAGCACAGCGCGCGTCACGATTACAGCACAGCGCGCGTCACGATTACAGCACAGCGTGCGTTACAATTACAGCACAGCGTGCGTCACGATTAGAGCACAGCGCGCGTCACGATTAGAGCACAGCGCGCGGCACGATTAGAGCACAGCGCGCGGCACGATTAGAGCACAGCGCGCGGCACGATTACAGCACAGCGCGCGGCACGATTAGAGCACAGCGCGCGGCACGATTACAGCACAGCGCGCGGCACGATTACAGCACAGCGCGCGGCACGATTACAGCACAGCGCGCGGCACGATTACAGCACAGCGCGCGTCACGATTACAGCACAGCGCGCGTCACGATTACAGCACAGCGCGCGGCACGATTACAGCACAGCGCGCGGCACGATTACAGCACAGCGCGCGGCACGTGGAACGTGGGACGCAGCGCGCGGGACCCAGCACGTAGGACTGTTACAGACACAGTCCCTGCCCCGTGGAGCTTACACTCTGTGTTGTTGGTGCCTGAGGCACAGGGAGATAAAGTGAGTGCCCGAGGTCACACAGAGCGGGCTCCGGGATTTGTTCCAGGCTCCCGGACTCACACTCAGTGTCTTAGTTGTCAGAGTCAGAGTCTTTACTCACTGAGCCGCTCCTGCTCTGTATACATTCATTTCTATAGCAGTACACACTCAGGTGTGTAATTGTTCATATACGTATAAGTGGGTCACAGCATGTAACATGTAAACAGACACACACGTGATCACAACTCCTCTCTCTCCCCCCCTTCTCACTCTAACCCCCATCTCACTCTCTCCCCCCCTCTCCCTCTCCCCCCTCTCACTCTCTCCACCCTCTCACTCTCTCCCCCCCTCTCACTCTCCCCCTTCTCACTCTCTCCCCCCTCTCACTCTCTCCCCCCCTCTCACTCTCTCCCCCCCCTCTCACTCTCTCCCCCCCTCTCACTCTCTCTGCCCCTCTCTCACTCTCTCCCCCCTCTCTCACTCTCTCCCCCTCTCTCACTCTACCCCCCTCTCTCACTCTACCCCCCCCTCACCCCCCTTCTAACTCCCCCACTCTCACTCTCTCCCCCCATCTCACTCTCTCCCCCCCTCTCACTCTCTCCCCCCTCTGTCACTCTCTCCCCCCTCTCTCACTCTCTCCACCCCTCTCTCACTCCCCCACCCTCTCTCACTCCCTCCCTCTCTCACTCCCCCCCCTCTCTCACTCCCCCCTCCCTCTCTCACTCCCCCTCTCACTCCCCCCCTCACTCCCCCCCTCTCTCACCCTCCCCCCCTCTCTCACTCCCCCCTCTCTCACTCCCCCCTCTCTCAACTCCCCCCCCTCTCACTCTCTGCCCCCCCTCTCTCACTCTCTCCCCCCCTCTCTCACTCTCTCCCCCCCCTCTCTCACTCTCTCCCCCCCTCTCTCACTCTCTCCCCCCCTCTCACTCTCTCCCCCCCTCTCTCACTCTCTCCTCCCCCCCTCTCTCCCCCCCTCTCTCACTCTCTCTCCCCCTCTCACTCTCTCCCCCCTCTCTCACTCTCCCCCCCCCCTCTCTCACTCTCTCCCACCCCCTCTCTCACTCTCTCCCCCCCCTCTCTCACTCTCTCTGCCCCTCCTCTCTCACTCCCCCTCTCTCACTCTCTCCCCCCCCTTCTCTCACTCTCTCCCCCCCTCTCTCACTCTCTCCCCCCCCTCTCTCACTCTCCCCCCCCTCTCACTCCCCCCTCTCTCACTCCCCCCCCCTCTCTCACTCCCCCCCTCTCTCACTCCCCCCCCCTCTCTCACTCCCCCCCTCTCTCACTCCCCCCCCCCTCTCACTCCCCCCCCCTCTCTCACTCCCCCCCCTCTCTCTCCCCCCCCTCTCTCACCCCCCCCTCTCTCACTCCCCCCCCTCTCTCACTCCCCCCCCTCTCTCACTCCCCCCCCCCTCTCTCACTCCCCCCCTCTCTCACTCCCCCCCCTCTCTCACTCCCCCCCCCTCTCTCACTCCCCCCCCCCCCCTCTCTCACTCCCCCCCCCCCTCTCTCACTCCCCCCCCCCTCTCTCACTCCCCCCCCCCCTCTCTCACTCCCCCCCCTCTCTCACTCCCCCCCCTCTCTCACTCCCCCCCCCCTCTCTCACTCCCCCCCCCCTCTCTCACTCCCCCCCCCCTCTCTCACTACCCCCCCCTCTCTCACTCCCCCCCTCTCTCACTCTCTCCCCCCCCTCTCTCTCACTCTCTCCCCCCCCCCTCTCTCTCACTCTCTCCCCCCCCCCTCTCTCACTCTCTCCCCCGTTTGGCGTTGCCCCTTTAAATCTCCTGCTCGCTGTGTCAGACGCCATTTCCTGGGCGCTCTCACTGGGAAAAGAGACACAGAGAGGTGAGTGAGAGGCACAGAGAGGTGAGTGAGTGAGACAGAGAGAGGTGAGTGAGAGGCACAGAGAGGTGAGTGTGATACAGAGAGGTGAGTGAGTGAGACACAGAGAGGTGAGTGAGTGAGACACAGAGAGGTGAGTGAGACACAGAGAGGTGAGTGAGACACAGAGAGGTGAGTGAGACAGAGAGGTGAATGAGAGACACAGAGAGGTGAGTGAGTGAGAGACACAGAGAGGTGAGTGAGAGACACAGAGAGGTGAGTGAGAGACACAGAGAAGTGAGTGAGAGACACAGAGAGGTGAGTGAGAGACACAGAGAGCTGAGTGTGAGACAGAGAGGTGAGTGAGACACACAGAGAGGTGAGTGAGACACAGAGAGGTGAGTGAGACACAGAGAGGTGAGTGAGACACAGAGAGGTGAGTGAGACACAGAGAGGTGAGTGTGAGACAGAGGTGAGTGAGTGAGACACACAGAGAGGTGAGTGAGTGAGACACACAGAGGTGAGTGAGTGAGACACACAGAGAGGTTAGTGAGACACAGAGAGGTGAGTGTGAGACAGAGAGGTGAGTGAGTGAGAGACACAGAGAGGTGAGAGACACAGAGGTGAGTGAGTGAGACACAGAGAGGTGAGGGAGTGAGAGACACAGAGAGGTGAGTGAGTGAGAGACAAAGAGAGGTGAGTGAGTGAGAGACACAGAGAGGTGAGTGAGTGAGACACAGAGGTGAGTGAGTGAGAGACACAGAGAGGTGAGTGAGAGACACAGAGAAGTGAGTGAGAGACACAGAGAGGTGAGTGAGAGACACAGAGAGGTGAGTGAGAGACACAGAGAGCTGAGTGTGAGACAGAGAGGTGAGTGAGACACGCAGAGAGGTGAGTGAGACACGCAGAGAGGCGAGTGTGAGACACGCAGTGAGGCGAGTGTGAGACACACAGTGAGGCGAGTGTGAGACGCAGTGAGGCGAGTGTGAGACGCAGTGAGGCGAGTGTGAGACACGCAGTGAGGCGAGTGTGAGACACGCAGAGAGGCGAGTGTGAGACACGCAGAGAGGCGAGTGTGAGACACGCAGAGAGGCGAGTGTGAGACACTCAGAGAGGCGAGTGTGAGACACGCAGAGAGGCGAGTGTGAGACACGCAGAGAGGCGAGTGTGAGACACGCAGAGAGGCGAGTGAGACACGCAGAGAGGCGAGTGAGACACGCAGAGAGGCGAGTGAGACACGCAGAGAGGCGAGTGTGAGACACGCAGGGAGGCGAGTGAGACACGCAGGGAGGCGAGTGAGCGACAGATCGGTGAGTGAGACAGACAGGTGAGTGAGACGCAAGAGATGAGCGAGACAGACGCAGGGAGGTGAGTGTGACACAGATGAGTGAGACACAGACAGGTGAGTGTTGGTGCAAGAGGTGAGTGAGACAGATGCAGGGAGGTGAGTGAGTCACAGGTGAGTGAGAGACAGGTGAGTGAGAGACGCAGAGAGGTGAGTGAGAGACGTGGCGGGGTGAGTGAGAGTTGCGGCGAGGTGAGTGAGGCGCGGCGGCGAGTGAGTCGCAGAGGGGCGAGTGAGGGTATGTGTGTGTGTATGTGTGTGTGTGTATGTGTATATGTGTGTGTATGTATGTATGTATGTATGTGTGTATGTATGCAGGGATAGCCAATTCAAGGGCCACCAACAGGTCAGGTTTTCAGGATAACTCTGCTTCAGCACAGGTGGCTCAGAGGCTCAGTTGAATAAGTCCCTGTGCCGAAGCAGGGACTGATTGAGCCACAAGTGCTGAAGGGATATCCTTAAAACCTGGCCTGTTGGTGGCCCTTGAGGACTGGAGTTGCCCCCCCCCCCTGCTCTTAAGATTACCGTGGTAACCTCAAAAACTAGAGATGAAAAGCATGATTTTTAACACTAAATAATATGCTCTTAGAGAAAATAGAGGAGGAGGCGGCGGCGATCAGGGGGTGCGGTCCCAACATTGCAGGAGTGCAACTATTTTAGGCTTCTGGGGGAGATTGCTGCTCCCAATGGCTGAGCCAGTGGCTATGTCGGTCATTTATCTTGATTGTAGGCCCCTCTGTGCTGGGGGTTTCCCCTTATCAGGGAGGATGCCCTGTTACTCCTGTTACTCCTGTTACTCCTGTTCCCCTGGGAAAGTTTCCTGCAGGAACTGGACAAGTGTCACTTGAGGTGTTGACGAAACATTAACCCCTTTGTTGCTCCAGGACCACTGTTCCTTTGTCCCACCTTAACACATTGTGCTCTTTCCTCTCTATACCACTCTTGTGTCTGCCAAGTATCTTTAAGTGTCTCTTTTTATCTTTGCCCTGCTGCCTCGGCTTGGAGTCTGTGCTGTGCATCCACTACCCTTTCACTAGAGTATTTGCCCGTGCGTCTGTCACTGTTTACTGCATAACTCCATGCTTCAGCATTTCCTTATTCATTGAAACAAAATGCCACCGGCGTGCACCTTAATCTCCCCCCTCCCGCTTGTTCTGGGTGCAGGGCGCATGTGTTGATGCAACTGATCTGTTTTATTTACATTTTGCACACCATTTTTTTCGCTTCGTATGTGCCCTGCGTCCTGCGTGCTTCACACTCCTCACTGCATCAGTGTCATCTGTTCCCCAACATTCCCCGTGGCAGCCGCAGGTTGGTGGCGGTATTAATGCACGTTCCTTGTGTGTAGTGAGGCTCCCGTTTTTAGATCTGCATATTTGCTCCAAACGATGGAATAATTGGCACAGGCCATGCTACTTGCATTGTGCCATGCAGCGTTCATGGGAAATGCATCGTCCATGGACCTCCATAAAGCCGCCCCCCAGATCCGCGTGCGCAGTGTCTGCTTCCGTGGGCTGGGCCGGCTAAACGCGGGAGGATTCCTTGTGCTGGAAGTGTTATGAAATAGTTCATGTTCAGACACAGCACTGGGACTAATTTATGAGGGCAATTCTTTCGGTGAAACCCGTTCCTGTCTTGCTATGAGTCACCCGGTGAAGCCTACCTTACAATACCAACTCTTTGCCGCCCAAGGCAGGGCTCTCGCGTTTGGGCTGACTCGGGGTTACCCGAGCTATACCGGGGCAGGGAAACACCGGTGTTATAACCGCGGCAGTGACCGAGATTCAGAGATTTCCACCTCCACAAATCTAAAAGTGGCTACGTTTGGATTCTTTTTGGGCTCCTTGGATTTGTTGACGTTGTGAAAATGAAAGCACCGTAGGTGTTGTGAACGCGGAGAACTTTTTAATGTACCGACATGAAACCTCTTCATAGATGTAGTTTTGTATGCGGGTTTTCAGAACCGGAGGAAGAACCTTGTTAAGTCCTAAAGCTCCTTGTACGTCTGTGTAGGACTCTCATGCAGATCCACTGAGAAGTGTCGGGACCTGCAGGGACCCTGCACCTCTCCAGGACGCTTCTGATTGCCGAGTTTTCTCTCCCATCCTCCCCCCACTCTCCTCTCTGCAGCCAAGAAGATGTTGAGTTTTTTCCGGCGCACGCTTGGGCGCCGTTCCATGCGCCGCCACGTGGAGAAGGAACGTCTGCGAGAAGGCCAGAAGGCATCTACTCACATCCCGGCGGCAGGAGACGCCAAGTCCGTCATCACCTGCAGAGTGTCTCTTCTGGACGGGAGCGATGTCAGTGTGGACCTGCCGGTCAGTAACATTGAAATCTGTGCTGGATACATCAGGGGGACTCAACTCCCGTCAACAAGCCCCCCTCACAACCCCCCTCACAAAAAAAAGGTCCGGCTTCTTGAGCCTCTGATTGAGTCACCTGTGCTGAAGCTGGGATATCCTGAAAACCTGACCTCTTTGGGGGGGGTGGGGGGGGCTGATGACTGGCGTTGATCCTCCCTGGGATACATGATATTTATTTACTCTCTCTAACAGTGAACTAACTTTTTAGCTCTTAAGGTGCATTCCCACGGTGTAATAATACGACTAGTGAAACTGCGCGAGGTGCAAAGGTTTCACTTCGATTGTTTCTCTGGAAATGAAGGACTCATTGTATTCCTTTGGGGCCTCGGGATGGGGAGATTTTTCTTTATCCGTAGCCCACCGTTTTAATCGGGAGTCAGTCAGGGGAAGGGGAAAGAGTGGGCTCGGGCTGTGCGTGCACTCGCTGAACGCTCGGTAACATCACACAAAAAGTGTCCAGAAGGAACCAAATGATTCCCATTTGTATGAGGTACTTTTCCAAAATGAGAGAGCAAGGTGTGTTATCCCCCTCTCTCTAGCTAGAAGCCCATTAGCGGATGCACTCCGGGACTATTAAAACATAACATTTAATGGGTTTAATACTAAAAAAAAAGTCTACACATAAAAAATATATAACAAATATGTGTGTGGTGTAATAAAAATAGGGTGGGAGAAGGACAGGTGTGGTAAGGTTGACCCCCAGGTGTATTTCCAATTAATAACGCATTACCAAATAGTGTAGTGATTAAACAAATTACTAACGGTAAAAAAATGCAATGGAACCACCAAAGGGGACCTACCTAATGGTAGGGTAACTGAACCAAGTGGGTGCCTCTACAATGATGTGAAGAAGCCTGCTGGTGCTGTAATGGAGTGTAATCACTGACAGCATACCCATCAAGCCAACCTATGATTGCTAAACGCAGAATAAACCTGCTGAATCACTTGACGGCTAACTCCAACGAATATGGTGGTTCAGTTACCCTACCATTAGCTAGGTCCCCTTTGGTGGTTCCATTGCATTTTTTTACTGAACTGAAGGGTAACTGAACCAAGTGGGTGCCTCTACAATGATGTGAAGAAGCCTGCTGGTGCTGTAATGGAGTGTAATCACTGACAGCATACCCATCAAGCCAACCTATGATTGCTAAACGCAGAATAAACCTGCTGAATCACTTGACGGCTAACTCCAACGAATATGGTGGTTCAGTTACCCTACCATTAGCTAGGTCCCCTTTGGTGGTTCCATTGCATTTTTTTACTGTTGGTAATTTGTTTAATCACTACACTATTTGGTAATGCGTTATTAATTGGCAATACACCTGGGGGTCAACCTTACCACACCTGTCCTTCTCCCACCCTATTTTTATTACACCACACACATATTTGTTATATATATTTTTTATGTGTAGATTTTTTTTTAGAATTAAACCCATTAAATGTTATGTTTTAATAGTCCCGGAGTGCATCCACTAATGGGCTTCTAGCTAGAGAGAGGGGGATAACACACCTTGCTCTCTCATTTTGGAAAAGTACCTCATTTAGCTCATCAGGTGCACCCAATTCCACTCTACGCATTTGTGGCGAAACTCATATTCACACATCACAAAATTATTTGGAAGGGAGCAGTATATTCCTCCTTTGTTTTTGTGCCATTTGTATGAGGACTTAATGTTTAGCTGTATTCAACTGGGGAGATAACCTTAAATGTGTGCCCTGTCACATCCACCGACATGCTTGTGTTTGGTGTGCGACACGCTTCTGCGCCGTGTCTGGACCACTGATTTCTCTGTAATTTTGCTTGTGTGTTGGTTCTAATTCTCCATAGAAGATCTCACAAACACCATTGTGTTCCAAAGTCCAGCTGCGTGACCGTGTCACGTACACAGGCGGGTAATGTCCGCTGTGCTATGTGACTCTGTGGTGGTTCATTACCTCGGGGTCAGCACCTCTATGACCAGAGCCAACAAATGAGCCTATTAAATATTGTGGGTACCGACCGCTGCCAGGTAACCCAGCTCCGCAGCGCGAGCTATTAAATATTGTGGGTACCGCTGCCAGGTAACCCAGCTCCGCAGCGCGAGCTATTAAATATTGTGGGTACCGACCGCTGCCAGGTAACCCAGCTCCGCAGTGCGAGCTATTAAATATTGTGGGTACCGCTGCCAGGTAACCCAGCTCCGCAGTGTGAGCTATTAAATACTGTGGGTACCGCTGCCAGGTAACCCAGCTCCGCAGTGTGAGCTATTAAATATTGTGGGTACCGCTGCCAGGTAACCCATCTCCGCAGTGTGAGCTATTAAATACTGTGGGTACCGCTGCCAGGTAACCCATCTCCGCAGTGCGAGCTATTAAATATTGTGGGTACCGCTGCCAGGTAACCCAGCTCCGCAGTGCGAGCTATTAAATATTGTGGGTACCGCTGCCAGATAACCCAGCTCCGCAGCGCGAGCTATTAAATACTGTGGGTACCGCTGCCAGGTAACCCATCTCCGCAGTGTGAGCTATTAAATACTGTGGGTACCGCTGCCAGGTAACCCAGCTCCGCAGCGTGAGCTATTAAATATTGTGGGTACCGCTGCCAGGTAACCCATCTCCGCAGTGCGAGCTATTAAATATTGTGGGTACCGCTGCCAGGTAACCCATCTCCGCAGTGTGAGCTATTAAATACTGTGGGTACCGCTGCCAGGTAACCCAGCTCCGCAGTGTGAGCTATTAAATACTGTGGGTACCGCTGCCAGGTAACCCAGCTCCGCAGTGTGAGCTATTAAATATTGTGGGTACCGCTGCCAGGTAACCAGCTCCGCAGTGTGAGCTATTAAATACTGTGGGTACCGCTGCCAGGTAACCAGCTCCGCAGTGCGAGCTATTAAATACTGTGGGTACCGCTGCCAGGTAACCCATCTCCGCAGTGCGAGCTATTAAATACTGTGGGTACCGCTGCCAGGTAACCCATCTCCGCAGCGCGAGCTATTAAATACTGTGGGTACCGCTGCCAGGTAACCCATCTCCGCAGCGCGAGCTATTAAATATTGTGGGTACCGCTGCCAGGTAACCCAGCTCCGCAGCGCGAGCTATTAAATATGTGGGTACCGCTGCCAGGTAACCCAGCTCCGCAGTGTGAGCTATTAAATACTGTGGGTACCGCTGCCAGGTAACCCAGCTCCGCAGTGCGAGCTATTAAATATGTGGGTACCGCTGCCAGGTAACCCAGCTCCGCAGTGTGAGCTATTAAATACTGTGGGTACCGCTGCCAGGTAACCCAGCTCCGCAGTGTGAGCTATTAAATACTGTGGGTACCGCTGCCAGGTAACCCAGCTCCGCAGTGTGAGCTATTAAATATTGTGGGTACCGCTGCCAGGTAACCAGCTCCGCAGTGTGAGCTATTAAATATTGTGGGTACCGCTGCCAGGTAACCCATCTCCGCAGTGTGAGCTATTAAATATTGTGGGTACCGCTGCCAGGTAACCAGCTCCGCAGTGCGAGCTATTAAATATTGTGGGTACCGCTGCCAGGTAACCAGCTCCGCAGTGTGAGCTATTAAATATTGTGGGTACCGCTGCCAGATAACCCAGCTCCGCAGTGCGAGCTATTAAATACTGTGGGTACCGCTGCCAGGTAACCAGCTCCGCAGCGTGAGGTCCAGTCCTGTGTGTTTGTTCCATGTGCTGCTTTATTCGGTGTAATGGAGCAGGTTCTGTAGAAATATCGGTATTATTCCGTTTGACGTGGAGTTTCTTGGCTTGTTATAGGGGTTTGCAAAGTCTCCACATTAATCCACACCATGGTATAATATTCCATAACGGCCCTTATATATGGTAACGTATAGTCCTACGTGGGACAATATTTCACTGGTTATACAGCAGCACGGCTGTAAATCCTGTTATTGTGATGCATTAGTAAACCTTTACTAATGCTGCAATAAACGTGCCTTTTTTTATTATTACAAGAGCGCAGAAAACTGGTAATAATCTAATTATGGGGTGTTCTGGTTTTGAACCATTTTAAACTGCAGGATTCGTCCCATAAGATGCAATTGCTGTAACATCCGATCTCATATAGAACTTAATTAACATTACAATATAGTTTTTTTATATTTTTGTTACAAGCGAGATAATTCCATTGGAACATTCTGGGGAAAAAATCAAAGCAGGAACAAAAATATTATTGTTCATATCTGAAAGGGTGACATATTCACCGATATCCGTTTCTATCTGACTGTGAAACCACTGGACACTTGTCACAGAACCTCTGGGTTACAGGATGACAATCGCTGGCCTTCTTTATTACACAGCGAAACGTGTGTGTGTGTTCGCGCGCACGTTCTCATAGGTAGGATTGTGTATTCTGAAATTAGCGTTTCACCGCTTTGCGCCACTGGTTCACTGCACGCAGCACAGGGCAGCCACAGGTACACTGCACGCAGCACAGGGCAGCCACAGGTACACTGCACGCAGCACAGGGCAGCACAGGTACACTGCACGCAGCACAGGGCAGCCACAGGTGCACTGCACGCAGCACAGGGCAGCCACAGGTACACTGCACGCAGCACAGGGCAGCACAGGTGCACTGCACGCAGCACAGGTACACTGCACGCAGCACAGGGCAGCCACAGGTGCACTGCACGCAGCACAGGGCAGCACAGGTACACTGCACGCAGCACAGGGCAGCCACAGGTACACTGCACGCAGCACAGGGCAGCCACAGGTGCACTGCACGCAGCACAGGGCAGCCACAGGTACACTGCACGCAGCACAGGGCAGGCACAGGTACACTGCACGCAGCACAGGGCAGGCACAGGTACACTGCACGCAGCACAGGGCAGCCACAGGTGCACTGCACGCAGCACAGGGCAGCACAGGTACACTGCACGCAGCACAGGGCAGCACAGGTACACTGCACGCAGCACAGGGCAGCCACAGGTGCACTGCACGCAGCACAGGGCAGCACAGGTACACTGCACGCAGCACAGGGCAGCCACAGGTGCACTGCACGCAGCACAGGGCAGCCACAGGTACACTGCACGCAGCACAGGGCAGCCACAGGTACACTGCACGCAGCACAGGGCAGCCACAGGTACACTACACGCAGCGCAGGCACAGGTGCACTGCACGCAGCACAGGGCAGGCACAGGTACACTGCACGCAGCACAGGGCAGATACAGGTACACTGCACGCTGCACAGGGCAGCCACTGGTACACTGCACGCAGCACAGGGCAGCCACACGGGCGCACTGCACGCAGCACAGGGCAGCCACTGGTACACTGCACGCAGCACAGGGCAGCCACAGGTGCACTGCACGCAGCACAGGGCAGCCACAGGTACACTGCACGCAGCACAGGGCAGGCACACGGGCGCACTGCACGCAGCACAGGGCGGCCCCAGGTACACTGCACGCAGCACAGGGCGGGCGCACTGCACGCAGCACAGGGCAGCCACAGGTACACTGCACGCAGCACAGGGCAGCCACAGGTACACTGCACGCAGCACAGGGCGGGCGCACTGCACGCAGCACAGGGCAGCCACAGGTACACTGCACGCAGCACAGGGCAGCCACAGGTACACTGCACGCAGCACAGGGCAGATACAGGTGCACTGCACGCAGCGCAGGGCAGCCACTGGTACACTGCACGCAGCACAGGGCAGCCACAGGTACACTGCACGCAGCTCAGGGCAGCCACAGGTACACTGCACGCAGCACAGGGCAGATACAGGTGCACTGCACGCAGCACAGGGCAGATACAGGTGCACTGCACGCAGCACAGGGCAGCCACAGGTGCACTGCACGCAGCACAGGGCAGCCACAGTTACACTGCACGCAGCACAGGGCAGCCACTGGTGCACTGCACGCAGCACAGGGCAGCCACAGGTACACTGCACGCAGCACAGGGCAGCCACAGGTACACTGCACGCAGCACAGGGCAGCCACAGGTACACTGCACGCAGCACAGGGCAGCCACAGGTACACTGCACGCAGCACAGGGCAGCCACAGGTACACTGCACGCAGCAGAGGGCAGCCACAGGTGCACTGCACGCAGCACAGGGCAGCCACAGGTACACTGCACGCAGCACAGGGCAGCCACAGGTACACTGCACGCAGCACAGGGCAGCCACAGGTACACTGCACGCAGCACAGGGCAGCCACAGGTACACTGCACGCAGCACAGGGCAGCCACAGGTACACTGCACGCAGCACAGGGCAGCCACAGGTACACTGCACGCAGCACAGGGCAGGCACACGTGCGCACTGCAGGCAGCACAGGGCAGCCACAGGTACACTGCACGCAGCACAAGGCAGATACAGGTGCACTGCACGCAGCACAGGGCAGCCACAGGTACACTGCACGCAGCACAGGGCAGCCACACGGGCGCACTGCACGCAGCACAGGGCAGCCACAGGTACACTGCACGCAGCACAGGGCAGCCACAAGTACACTGCACGCAGCGCAGGGCAGCCACAGGTACACTGCGCGCAGCACAGGGCAGCCACAGGTACACTGCACGCAGCACAGGGCAGCCACAGGTGCACTGCACGCAGCACAGGGCAGCCACAGGTGCACTGCACGCAGCACAGGGCAGCCACAGGTACACTGCACGCAGCACAGGGCAGCCACAGGTACACTGCACGCAGCACAGGGCAGCCACAGGTACACTGCACGCAGCACAGGGCAGCCACAGGTACACTGCACGCAGCACAGGGCAGCCACACGGGCGCACTGCACGCAGCACAGGGCGGCCCCAGGTACACTGCACGCAGCACAGGGCAGCCACAGGTACACTGCACGCAGCACAGGGCAGCCACTAGTGCACTGCACGCAGCACAGGGCGGCCCCAGGTGCACTGCACGCAGCACAGGGCAGCCACAGGTGCACTGCACGCAGCACAGGGCAGCCACAGGTGCACTGCACGCAGCACAGGGCAGCCACAGGTACACTGCACGCAGCACAAGGCAGATACAGGTGCACTGCACGCAGCACAGGGCAGCCACAGGTACACTGCACGCAGCACAGGGCAGCCACACGGGCGCACTGCACGCAGCACAGGGCAGCCACAGATACACTGCACGCAGCACAGGGCAGCCACAGGTACACTGCAGGCAGCGCAGGGCAGCCACAGGTACACTGCACGCAGCACAGGGCAGCCACAGGTACACTGCACGCAGCACAGGGCAGCCACAGGTACACTGCACGCAGCACAGGGCAGCCACACGGGCGCACTGCACGCAGCACAGGGCGGCCCCAGGTACACTGCACGCAGCACAGGGCAGCCACAGGTACACTGCACGCAGCACAGGGCAGCCACAGGTGCACTGCACGCAGCACAGGGCAGCCACAGGTACACTGCACGCAGCACAAGGCAGATACAGGTGCACTGCACGCAGCACAGGGCAGCCACAGGTACACTGCACGCAGCACAGGGCAGCCACACGGGCGCACTGCACGCAGCACAGGGCAGCCACAGATACACTGCACGCAGCACAGGGCAGCCACAGGTACACTGCACGCAGCAAAGGGCAGCCACACGGGCGCACTGCACGCAGCACAGGGCAGCCACAGATACACTGCACGCAGCGCAGGGCAGCCACAGGTACACTGCACGCAGCGCAGGGCAGCCACAGGTACACTGCACGCAGCACAGGGCAGCCACAGGTACACTGCGCGCAGCACAGGGCAGCCACAGGTACACTGCGCGCAGCACAGGGCAGCCACAGGTACACTGCACGCAGCACAGGGCAGCCACAGGTGCACTGCACGCAGCACAGGGCAGCCACAGGTGCACTGCACGCAGCACAGGGCAGCCACAGGTACACTGCACGCAGCACAGGGCAGCCACAGGTACACTGCACGCAGCACAGGGCAGCCACAGGTACACTGCACGCAGCACAGGGCAGCCACAGGTACACTGCACGCAGCACAGGGCAGCCACAGGTACACTGCACGCAGCACAGGGCAGCCACTGGTGCACTGCACGCAGCACAGGGCGGCCCCAGGTGCACTGCACGCAGCACAGGGCAGCCACAGGTGCACTGCACGCAGCACAGGGCAGCCACAGGTACACTGCACGCAGCACAGGGCAGCCACAGGTACACTGCACGCAGCACAGGGCAGCCACAGGTGCACTGCACGCAGAACAGGGCGGCCCCAGGTACACTGCACGCAGCACAGGGCGGGCGCACTGCACGCAGCACAGGGCAGCCACAGGTGCACTGCACGCAGCACAGGGCAGCCACAGGTACACTGCACGCAGCACAGGGCAGGCACAGGTACACTGCACGCAGCACAGGGCCGGCGCACTGCACGCAGCACAGGGCAGCCACAGGTGCAGTGCACGCAGCACAGGGCAGCCACAGGTGCACTGCACGCAGCACAGGGCAGCCACAGGTACACTGCACGCAGCACAGGGCAGCCACAGGTGCACTGCACGCAGCACAGGGCAGCCACAGGTACACTGCACGCAGCACAGGGCAGCCACAGGTACACTGCACGCAGCACAGGGCAGCCACAGGTGCACTGCACGCAGCACAGGGCAGCCACAGGTACACTGCACGCAGCACAGGACAGCCACAGGTACACTGCACGCAGCACAGGGCAGGCACAGGTACACTGCACGCAGCACAGGGCAGATACAGGTGCACTGCACGCAGCAGAGGGCAGCCACAGGTGCACTGCACGCAGCACAGGGCAGCCACAGGTACACTGCACGCAGCACAGGGCAGCCACTGGTACACTGCACGCAGCACAGGGCAGCCACAGGTACACTGCACGCAGCACAGGGCAGCCACACGTACACTGCACGCAGCACAGGGCAGGCACACGGGCGCACTGCAGGCAGCACAGGGCAGCCACAGGTGCACTGCACGCAGCACAGGGCAGATACAGGTGCACTGCACGCAGCACAGGGCAGCCACAGGTACACTGCACGCAGCCACAGGGCAGCCACAGGTACACTGCGCGCAGCACAGGGCAGCCACAGGTACACTGCACGCAGCACAGGGCGGGCACAGGTACACTGCACGCAGCACAGGGCAGCCACAGGTACACTGCACGCAGCACAGGGCAGCCACAGGTTCACTGCACGCAGCGCAGGGCAGCCACAGGTGCACTGCACGCAGCACAGGGCAGCCACAGGTACACTGCATGCAGCACAGGGCAGCCACAGGTGCACTGCACGCAGCACAGGGCAGCCACAGGTACACTGCACGCAGCACAGGGCAGCCACGGGTGCACTGCACGCAGCACAGGGCAGCCACAGGTACACTGCACGCAGCACAGGGCAGCCACAGGTGCACTGCACGCAGCACAGGGCAGCCACAGGTACACTGCACGCAGCATAGGGCAGGCACAGGTACACTGCACGCAGCACAGGTACACTGCACGCAGCATAGGGCAGCCACAGGTACACTGCACGCAGCACAGGGCAGCCACAGGTGCACTGCACGCAGCACAGGGCAGCACAGGTGCACTGCACGCAGCACAGGGCAGCCACAGGTGCACTGCACGCAGCACAGGGCAGCCACAGGTACACTGCACGCAGCACAGGGCAGCCACAGGTACACTGCACGCAGCACAGGGCAGCCACAGGTACACTGCACGCAGCCACAGGGCAGCCACAGGTACACTGCACGCAGCACAGGGCAGCCACAGGTGCACTGCACGCAGCACAGGGCATCCACAGGTACACTGCACGCAGCACAGGGCATCCACAGGTACACTGCACGCAGCACAGGGCAGCCACAGGTACACTGCACGCAGCACAGGGCAGCCACAGGTACACTGCACGCAGCACAGGGCAGCCACAGGTACACTGCACGCAGCACAGGGCAGCCACAGGTGCACTGCACGCAGCACAGGGCATCCACAGGTACACTGCACGCAGCACAGGGCAGCCACAGGTACACTGCACGCAGCACAGGGCAGCCACTGGTACACTGCACGCAGCACAGGGCAGCCACAGGTGCACTGCACGCAGCACAGGGCAGCCACAGGTACACTGCACGCAGCACAGGGCAGCACAGGTACACTGCACGCAGCACAGGGCAGCCACAGGTGCACTGCACGCAGCACAGGGCAGCCACAGGTACACTGCACGCAGCACAGGGCAGCCACAGGTACACTGCACGCAGCACAGGGCAGCCACTGGTACACTGCATGCAGCACAGGGCAACCACAGGTACACAGCACAGGGCAGCCACAGGTGCACTGCACGCAGCACAGGGCAGCCACAGGTGCACTGCACGCAGCACAGGGCAGCCACAGGTGCACTGAACGCAGCACAGGGCAGCCACAGGTACACTGCACGCAGCACAGGGCAGCCACAGGTACACTGCACGCAGCACAGGGCAGCCACAGGTACACTGCACGCAGCACAGGGCAGCCACAGGTGCACTGCACGCAGCACAGGGCAGCCACAGGTGCACTGCACGCAGCACAGGGCAGCCACAGGTACACTGCACGCAGCACAGGGCAGCCACAGGTGCACTGCACGCAGCACAGGGCAGCCCCAGGTACACTGCACGCAGCACAGGGCAGCCACTGGTACACTGCACGCAGCGCAGGGCAGCCACAGGTGCACTGCACGCAGCACAGGGCAGCCCCAGGTACACTGCACGCAGCACAGGGCAGCCACTGGTACACTGCACACAGGGCGGGCACGTGGGCGCACTGCACGCAGCACAGGACAGGCACACGGGCGCACTGCACGCAGCACAGGACAGGCACACGGGCGCACTGCACGCAGCACGGGGCAGGCACACGGGCGCACTGCACGCAGCACAGGGCGGGCACACGGGCGCACTGCACGCAGAACGGGGCAATCACTTCCGCAGATAGTGTTTCAAACTCAGACACTGGGCCCCTTAGCGCGTGATGTCTCTCAGTCCGTGTCACTGCAGTTACCTAAACATTCCATGTGTTGTGAGAATACATTTCCACTCCCAGTGAGTGTTTCTGTCTGGGAATTGGTCGCGTCCTCTCCGTCCGTTGGTCGCGTCCTCTCCGTCCGTTGGTCGCGTCCTCTCCGTCCGTTGGTCGCGTCCTCTCCGTCCGTTGGTCGCGTCCTCTCCGTCCGTTGGTCGCGTCCTCTCCGTCCGTTGGTCGCGTCCTCTCCGTCCGTTGGTCGCGTCCTCTCCGTCCGTTGGTCGCGTCCTCTCCGTCCGTTGGTCGCGTCCTCTCCGTCCGTTGGTCGCGTCCTCTCCGTCCGTTGGTCGCGTCCTCTCCGTCCGTTGGTCGCGTCCTCTCCGTCCGTTGGTCGCGTCCTCTCCGTCCGTTGGTCGCGTCCTCTCCGTCCGCTTCCTTTCCCTAACTTTTTGTGTTTAAGCGGTTTAGCGTGAAACTTGGCCAGCGCGGGGGAAGTTCGGCGTTGGGAATAAAGTTACATTGTAGTTGGGAGAACTTGTTACATTTTCTGTCCGGTCTTAGTGACAATTCCCCGGGTGTTGGGGAACAGCTACGGAAACGGAAGTGAATGTTTGTGTGTTGAATGTACGTTTTGAAACTGGGAGAAAAAATTCCCCATCCCCCTGAAAATGGACATATTGTACAGTGATGTCGAGTATCTCTAGTGGAAAACCCCCTTTTTTGTGTCAGATCTTGGCGGTTGGTTCCATCGTGTCCTTCACCACATATTGGGGAGAATGCGCTTTCCCTGCTGTACGTCTAGTATATGTTTTGCAAGGTATAACTCATTGGGCAAACCGCTCACGTGACCTGCCCGTCGCCCCGAGAAATCGGTGTCAACTGATTCCTCTCGCAATGCGCACCCCCTCCTGCTCGATCACTGCCTTAAGGCAATGCGGACGCCTCCGCGCGGTTGCCCACGCGCGGTCTTCGGCAGCATGGACTTAGCCTAAAAGTGAGCGCTCCCAGGGAAGATGCACAGAGTGACTTTGTGATTTGCCGTTGGTTAATGTCTAACGTAACCTATTTACAAAGTAGCAAGCTGCACTTCCTGAAATCTCCCCACGCATTCCAAGGCAGTCCTGTTACATTGGTGTGTAACCCCTTCCCTGCCGGAGAGGCCGCTGCAATGCGTCGGAAGTCTCTCGGCGGGACGTTTCACATTCCAGCTGTCTGTGTGTGGTATAACAATGTAACTTTTCATCTCCTATAGTTATTAGGTGGGATCAGCAGGAGGGGTCTCGGCTCCTCTTATCTCTTGATCCGTTGCCTTATTCATAGGCCGGCGTTTGAAATAGGTGCCCTTTCCCCCTTAAAAGGTGCAGTCTAATATTTGTTTTTATCGGAACCTTAACTCGGGGAATCTTGTGGTATCTGCCACAGTTTTGT
The DNA here is from genome assembly GCF_040206685.1 of Ascaphus truei. Lineage (NCBI taxonomy): Eukaryota > Metazoa > Chordata > Amphibia > Anura > Ascaphidae > Ascaphus > Ascaphus truei. The sequence goes on from NC_134489.1 coordinate 106,473,334, forward strand.
GCTCTGGACACATTACTGGCGAACATGTGAGCGCTTTAGGCGCAGAGCGCGGTATCCCTCTTCTCCGTCCTTCTCCTCTTATCAGGAGGAACGTAGAAAACTACATTTCTGCTCATTAATAGATGGACAATATAATAGTTTGGACAATAATTTCCTTCTCTTCTTCTGCTCGTCCTTAGGATAGAAAAAAATAGCTTGAAGAAAACTTCACTAATTATTAAGTGGAACTGACTTGTGCTTGGAACTGATTTAATGACATGGTTGAGAGACCTGTAATAATAATTAAAGAGTACCCCTAATTCAGAGGTGTAGGTATAGCCCGTGGGCCCGCACCCTTGGGGGGGCCCCTGCTCTAGGGTGCCCATATTTCCTTGCTTGCCGGTCGCGCAAAATGTTGTCCGGGGGAGCACCCCGCAGGTCTAGCTACACCACTGCCCTAATGGTTGCCATGGTTATAAGGTTGGGTACCGCCAGCGTTGTCAGGGCGGGGGGAGAGGGATGGAGCGCGGTTTACATTTTGATTTACAAACCTCCACATTTGATTTATTTCCTGAATAGAAACAGCTTTATATCAGAGGTCTCTTTCTCATCCTGCTCTCAATAACAAGCATCTGCAATAAACCACCTGGAAACAGGATCGTGGGAGCATCGCTTTAATTAAGAGGGAGGTGCCCCTAAAATTAGACATGACAACAGTACTTTTTAACAACGCTTCAAGCAATGGGTAACGTGCCCTTTGTGTAACGATGGTCTCTTCCGCTTGGAAAGCCAGTTTGGTGAACCTGTGTTTTTGTTTTTTTTTTGAATGTTTGTTTTTCGTGTCGGTTTTCTCCTTGGAGATTGGAGGTGTGCGGTGTTTTCCTTCTGTGCATTAATAGAAATGTTTATAACTTGAATATTACTGACCTGGAACTAAATGAGCGCGCTGGGAGCGCCCAGCCACGGAGCGCGCTGCCAACACACGCAGTTGGAGTCTGTAGAAACGGAGTGAAATAAGGTGACCTTTTTGCTATGGGTAATGAGTGGCCTTTCCGCATCTTGGCACAGCTTTGAATACCGATGGAAATATGCAGAGTAGGGGGCACAAGTACCCTTTACAGGAATCCAATACAATGCTTGGCCTGGGTTAATATTCCCGTTCCATTTGTGTTTAAAGAGCTTTCCTCTGGAAATATCTGCGTAACCTGTCCCGTTCCATCGCACGCTTTGTGGAAATGATTTCTTTGTAATGTAGGAACTAGACTGTTACTGGTACTGTGTGTACAATATACGTGCACTCGTACACTGGTACTGTGTGTACAATATACGTGCACTCGTACTGTGTGTACAATATACGTGCACTCGTACACTGGTACTGTGTGTACAATATACGCGCACTCGCACACTGGTACTGTGTGTACAATATACGTGCACTCGTACACTGGTACTGTGTGTACAATATACATGCACTCGTACACTGGTACTGTGTGTACAATATACGTGCACTCGCACACTGGTACTGTGTGTACAATATACGTGCACTTGTACACTGGTACTGTGTGTACAATATACATGCACTCGTACACTGGTACTGTGTGTACAATATACGCGCACTCGCACACTGGTACTGTGTGTACAATATACGCGCACTCGCACACTGGTACTGTGTGTACAATATACGCGCACTCGTACACTGGTACTGTGTGTACAATATACGTGCACTCGCACACTGGTACTGTGTGTACAATATACGTGCACTCGTACACTGGTACTGTGTGTACAATATACGCGCACTCGCACACTGGTACTGTGTGTACAATATACGCGCACTCGCACACTGGTACTGTGTGTACAATATACGCGCACTCATACTGTGTGTACAATATACGCGCACTCGTACTGTGTGTACAATATACGCGCACTGGTACTGTGTGTACAATATACGCGCACTCGCACACTGGTACTGTGTGTACAATATACGCGCACTCGTACTGTGTGTACAATATACGCGCACTCATACTGTGTGTACAATATACGCGCACTCGTACTGTGTGTACAATATACGCGCACTCGTACTGTGTGTACAATATACGCGCACTCGTACTGTGTGTACAATATACGCGCACTCGCACACTGGTACTGTGTGTACAATATACGTGCACTCGCACACTGGTACTGTGTGTACAATATACGCGCACTCGCACACTGGTACTGTGTGTACAATATACGTGCACTCGCACACTGGTACTGTGTGTACAATATACACGCACTCGCACACTGGTACTGTGTGTACAATATACGTGCACTCGTACACTGGTACTGTGTGTACAATATACGTGCACTCGCACACTGGTACTGTGTGTACAATATACGCGCACTCGCACACTGGTACTGTGTGTACAATATACGCGCACTCGCACACTGGTACTGTGTGTACAATATACGTGCACTCGTACACTGGTACTGTGTGTACAATATACGCGCACTCGTACACTGGTACTGTGTGTACAATATACGCGCACTCGTACTGTGTGTACAATATACGCACACTCGCACACTGGTACTGTGTGTACAATATACGTGCACTCGTACACTGGTACTGTGTGTACAATATACGTGCACTCGCACACTGGTACTGTGTGTACAATATACGCGCACTCGCACACTGGTACTGTGTGTACAATATACGTGCACTCGCACACTGGTACTGTGTGTACAATATACGTGCACTCGTACACTGGTACTGTGTGTACAATATACGCGCACTCGTACACTGGTACTGTGTGTACAATATACGCGCACTCGCACACTGGTACTGTGTGTACAATATACGCGCACTCGCACACTGGTACTGTGTGTACAATATACGTGCACTCGCACACTGGTACTGTGTGTACAATATAAGTGCACTCGTACACTGGTACTGTGTGTACAATATACGTGCACTCGCGCACTGGTACTGTGTGTACAATATACGCGCACTCGCACACTGGTACTGTGTGTACAATATACGCGCACTCGCACACTGGTACTGTGTGTACAATATACGCGCACTCGCACACTGGTACTGTGTGTACAATATACGCTCACTCGTACTGTGTGTACAATATACGCGCACTGGTACTGTGTGTACAATATACGCGCACTCGCATACTGGTACTGTGTGTACAATATACGTGCACTCGTACACTGGTACTGTGTGTACAATATACGCGCACTCGTACTGTGTGTACAATATACGTGCACTCGCACACTGGTACTGTGTGTACAATATACGCGCATTCGTACTGTGTGTACAATATACGCGCACTCGCACACTGGTACTGTGTGTACAATATACGCGCACTCGCATACTGGTACTGTGTGTACAATATACGCACACTCGCACACTGGTACTGTGTGTACAATATACGCGCACTGGTACTGTGTGTACAATATACGCGCACTCGCACACTGGTACTGTGTGTACAATATACGCACACTGGTACTGTGTGTACAATATACGCGCACTGGTACTGTGTGTACAATATACGCGCACTCGCACACTGGTACTGTGTGTACAATATACGCGCACTCGCACACTGGTACTGTGTGTACAATATACGCGCACTGGTACTGTGTGTACAATATACGCGCACTCGCACACTGGTACTGTGTGTACAATATACGCGCACTCGCATACTGGTACTGTGTGTACAATATACGCGCACTGGTACTGTGTGTACAATATACGCGCACTCGCACACTGGTACTGTGTGTACAATATACGCACACTCGCACACTGGTACTGTGTGTACAATATACGCGCACTGGTACTGTGTGTACAATATACGCGCACTCGCACACTGGTACTGTGTGTACAATATACGCACACTGGTACTGTGTGTACAATATACGCGCACTCGCACACTGGTACTGTGTGTACAATATACGCGCACTCGCACACTGGTACTGTGTGTACAATATACGCGCACTGGTACTGTGTGTACAATATACGCGCACTCGCACACTGGTACTGTGTGTACAATATACGCGCACTCGCATACTGGTACTGTGTGTACAATATACGCGCACTGGTACTGTGTGTACAATATACGCGCACTCGCACACTGGTACTGTGTGTACAATATACGCACACTCGCACACTGGTACTGTGTGTACAATATACGCGCACTGGTACTGTGTGTACAATATACGCGCACTCGCACACTGGTACTGTGTGTACAATATACGCACACTGGTACTGTGTGTACAATATACGCGCACTGGTACTGTGTGTACAATATACGCGCACTCGCACACTGGTACTGTGTGTACAATATACGCGCACTCGCACACTGGTACTGTGTGTACAATATACGCGCACTGGTACTGTGTGTACAATATACGCGCACTGGTACTGTGTGTACAATATACGCGCACTCGCACACTGGTACTGTGTGTACAATATACGCGCACTCGTACTGTGTGTACAATATACGCGCACTGGTACTGTGTGTACAATATACGCGCACTCGTACTGTGTGTACAATATACGCGCACTCGTACTGTGTGTACAATATACGCCCACTGGTACTGTGTGTACAATATACGCGCACTGGTACTGTGTGTACAATATACGCGCACTGGTACTGTGTGTACAATATACGCGCACTCGCACACTGGTACTGTGTGTACAATATACGCGCACTCGTAGTGTGTGTACAATATACGCGCACTCGTACTGTGTGTACAATATACACGCACTCGCACACTGGTACTGTGTGTACAATATACGCGCACTCGTACTGTGTGTACAATATACACGCACTTGCACACTGGTACTGTGTGTACAATATACGCGCACTGGTACTGTGTGTACAATATACGCGCACTGGTACTGTGTGTACAATATACGCGCACTCGCACACTGGTACTGTGTGTACAATATACGTGCACTCGTACACTGGTACTGTGTGTACAATATACGTGCACTCGCACACTGGTACTGTGTGTACAATATACGCGCACTCGCACACTGGTACTGTGTGTACAATATACGTGCACTCGCACACTGGTACTGTGTGTACAATATACGTGCACTCGTACACTGGTACTGTGTGTACAATATACGCGCACTCGTACACTGGTACTGTGTGTACAATATACGCGCACTCGTACTGTGTGTACAATATACGCACACTCGCACACTGGTACTGTGTGTACAATATACGTGCACTCGTACACTGGTACTGTGTGTACAATATACGTGCACTCGCACACTGGTACTGTGTGTACAATATACGCGCACTCGCACACTGGTACAGTGTGTACAATATACGTGCACTCGCACACTGGTACTGTGTGTACAATATACGTGCACTCGTACACTGGTACTGTGTGTACAATATACGCGCACTCGTACACTGGTACTGTGTGTACAATATACGCGCACTCGCACACTGGTACTGTGTGTACAATATACGCGCACTCGCACACTGGTACTGTGTGTACAATATACGTGCACTCGCACACTGGTACTGTGTGTACAATATAAGTGCACTCGTACACTGGTACTGTGTGTACAATATACGTGCACTCGCACACTGGTACTGTGTGTACAATATACGCGCACTCGCACACTGGTACTGTGTGTACAATATACGCTCACTCGTACTGTGTGTACAATATACGCGCACTGGTACTGTGTGTACAATATACGCGCACTCGCATACTGGTACTGTGTGTACAATATACGTGCACTCGTACACTGGTACTGTGTGTACAATATACGCGCACTCGTACTGTGTGTACAATATACGTGCACTCGCACACTGGTACTGTGTGTACAATATACGCGCACTGGTACTGTGTGTACAATATACGCGCACTCGCACACTGGTACTGTGTGTACAATATACGCACACTCGCACACTGGTACTGTGTGTACAATATACGCGCACTGGTACTGTGTGTACAATATACGCGCACTCGCACACTGGTACTGTGTGTACAATATACGCACACTGGTACTGTGTGTACAATATACGCGCACTGGTACTGTGTGTACAATATACGCGCACTCGCACACTGGTACTGTGTGTACAATATACGCGCACTCGCACACTGGTACTGTGTGTACAATATACGCGCACTGGTACTGTGTGTACAATATACGCGCACTCGCACACTGGTACTGTGTGTACAATATACGCGCACTCGCATACTGGTACTGTGTGTACAATATACGCGCACTGGTACTGTGTGTACAATATACGCGCACTCGCACACTGGTACTGTGTGTACAATATACGCACACTCGCACACTGGTACTGTGTGTACAATATACGCGCACTGGTACTGTGTGTACAATATACGCGCACTCGCACACTGGTACTGTGTGTACAATATACGCACACTGGTACTGTGTGTACAATATACGCGCACTGGTACTGTGTGTACAATATACGCGCACTCGCACACTGGTACTGTGTGTACAATATACGCGCACTCGCACACTGGTACTGTGTGTACAATATACGCGCACTGGTACTGTGTGTACAATATACGCGCACTCGCACACTGGTACTGTGTGTACAATATACGCGCACTCGCATACTGGTACTGTGTGTACAATATACGCGCACTGGTACTGTGTGTACAATATACGCGCACTCGCACACTGGTACTGTGTGTACAATATACGCACACTCGCACACTGGTACTGTGTGTACAATATACGCGCACTGGTACTGTGTGTACAATATACGCGCACTCGCACACTGGTACTGTGTGTACAATATACGCACACTGGTACTGTGTGTACAATATACGCGCACTGGTACTGTGTGTACAATATACGCGCACTCGCACACTGGTACTGTGTGTACAATATACGCGCACTCGCACACTGGTACTGTGTGTACAATATACGCGCACTGGTACTGTGTGTACAATATACGCGCACTGGTACTGTGTGTACAATATACGCGCACTCGCACACTGGTACTGTGTGTACAATATACGCGCACTCGTACTGTGTGTACAATATACGCGCACTGGTACTGTGTGTACAATATATGCGCACTCGTACTGTGTGTACAATATACGCGCACTCGCACACTGGTACTGTGTGTACAATATACGCGCACTCGCACACTGGTACTGTGTGTACAATATACGCTCACTCGTACTGTGTGTACAATATACGCGCACTGGTACTGTGTGTACAATATACGCGCACTCGCATACTGGTACTGTGTGTACAATATACGTGCACTCGTACACTGGTACTGTGTGTACAATATACGCGCACTCGTACTGTGTGTACAATATACGTGCACTCGCACACTGGTACTGTGTGTACAATATACGCGCACTGGTACTGTGTGTACAATATACGCGCACTCGCACACTGGTACTGTGTGTACAATATACGCACACTCGCACACTGGTACTGTGTGTACAATATACGCGCACTGGTACTGTGTGTACAATATACGCGCACTCGCACACTGGTACTGTGTGTACAATATACGCACACTGGTACTGTGTGTACAATATACGCGCACTGGTACTGTGTGTACAATATACGCGCACTCGCACACTGGTACTGTGTGTACAATATACGCGCACTCGCACACTGGTACTGTGTGTACAATATACGCGCACTGGTACTGTGTGTACAATATACGCGCACTCGCACACTGGTACTGTGTGTACAATATACGCGCACTCGCATACTGGTACTGTGTGTACAATATACGCGCACTGGTACTGTGTGTACAATATACGCGCACTCGCACACTGGTACTGTGTGTACAATATACGCACACTCGCACACTGGTACTGTGTGTACAATATACGCGCACTGGTACTGTGTGTACAATATACGCGCACTCGCACACTGGTACTGTGTGTACAATATACGCACACTGGTACTGTGTGTACAATATACGCGCACTGGTACTGTGTGTACAATATACGCGCACTCGCACACTGGTACTGTGTGTACAATATACGCGCACTCGCACACTGGTACTGTGTGTACAATATACGCGCACTGGTACTGTGTGTACAATATACGCGCACTCGCACACTGGTACTGTGTGTACAATATACGCGCACTCGCATACTGGTACTGTGTGTACAATATACGCGCACTGGTACTGTGTGTACAATATACGCGCACTCGCACACTGGTACTGTGTGTACAATATACGCACACTCGCACACTGGTACTGTGTGTACAATATACGCGCACTGGTACTGTGTGTACAATATACGCGCACTCGCACACTGGTACTGTGTGTACAATATACGCACACTGGTACTGTGTGTACAATATACGCGCACTGGTACTGTGTGTACAATATACGCGCACTCGCACACTGGTACTGTGTGTACAATATACGCGCACTCGCACACTGGTACTGTGTGTACAATATACGCGCACTGGTACTGTGTGTACAATATACGCGCACTGGTACTGTGTGTACAATATACGCGCACTCGCACACTGGTACTGTGTGTACAATATACGCGCACTCGTACTGTGTGTACAATATACGCGCACTGGTACTGTGTGTACAATATACGCGCACTCGTACTGTGTGTACAATATACGCGCACTCGTACTGTGTGTACAATATACGCCCACTGGTACTGTGTGTACAATATACGCGCACTGGTACTGTGTGTACAATATACGCGCACTGGTACTGTGTGTACAATATACGCGCACTCGCACACTGGTACTGTGTGTACAATATACGCGCACTCGTAGTGTGTGTACAATATACGCGCACTCGTACTGTGTGTACAATATACACGCACTCGCACACTGGTACTGTGTGTACAATATACGCGCACTCGTACTGTGTGTACAATATACACGCACTCGCACACTGGTACTGTGTGTACAATATACGCGCACTGGTACTGTGTGTACAATATACGCGCACTGGTACTGTGTGTACAATATACGCGCACTCGCACACTGGTGCTGTGTGTACAATATACGCGCACTCGTACTGTGTATACAATATACGCGCACTCGTAGTGTGTGTACAATATACGCGCACTCGTACTGTGTGTACAATATACGCGCACTCGTACTGTGTGTACAATATACGCGCACTCGTACTGTGTGTACAATATACGCGCACTCGTACTGTGTGTACAATATACGCGCACTCGTACTGTGTGTACAATATACGCACACTCGTACTGTGTGTACAATATACGCGCACTCGCACACTGGTACTGTGTGTACAATATACGCGCACTCGTACTGTGTGTACAATATACGCGCACTCGTACTGTGTGTACAATATACGCGCACTCGCACACTGGTACTGTGTGTACAATATACGCGCACTCGTACTGTGTGTACAATATACGCGCACTCGCACACTGGTACTGTGTGTACAATATACGCGCACTCGCACACTTGTACTGTGTGTACAATATACGCGCACTCGCACACTGGTACTGTGTGTACAATATACGCGCACTCGCACACTGGTACTGTGTGTACAATATACGCGCATTCGTACTGTGTGTACAATATACGCGCAGTCGTACTGTGTGTACAATATACGCGCACTCGTACTGTGTGTACAATATACGCGCACTCGTACTGTGTGTACAATATACGCGCACTCCCGCACTCGTACTGTGTGTACAATATACGCACACTCGCACACTGGTACTGTGTGTACAATATACGCGCACTCGCACACTGGTACTGTGTGTACAATATACGCGCACTCGTACTGTGTGTACAATATACGCGCACTCGTACTGTGTGTACAATATACGCGCACTCCCGCACTCGTACTGTGTGTACAATATACGCACACTCGCACACTGGTACTGTGTGTACAATATACGCGCACTCGCACACTGGTACTGTGTGTACAATATACGCGCAGTCGTACTGTGTGTACAATATACGCGCACTCGTACTGTGTGTACAATATACGCGCACTCGTACTGTGTGTACAATATACGCGCACTCGCACACTGGTACTGTGTGTACAATATACGCGCACTCGCACACTGGTACTGTGTGTACAATATACGTGCACTCGCACACTGGTACTGTGTGTACAATATACGCGCACTCGTACACTCGTACTGTGTGTACAATATACGCGCACTCGTACTGTGTGTACAATATACGCACACTCGCACACTGGTACTGTGTGTACAATATACGCACACTCGCACACTGGTACTGTGGGTACAATATACGCGCACTCGCACACTGGTACTGTGTGTACAATATACGCGCACTCGCACACTGGTACTGTGTGTACAATATACGCGCACTCGCACACTGGTACTGTGTCTACTATATATTTCTGAGTTCACTGTATGTCTGCGTCCCTAGCGGCAATCTCATTGGTCCCTTGGCCTGCCCGCCCCCGCACCTCTCATTGGCCTGAGGCAGAGTGACGGGCCAAACAAAAAAAAAACACACACACACACACACACTCTCCCCCGTCAGTTGGACCGCAGCTCACCTTCCACACACACACCCCCCCCCTCCTCTCCCGGTGCCCCTCACTCTCTCCCCCCTCCCCACCTCACCCAAATCCCCACGCTCCGCAACATCCCCAGCCGCACCATCACCCTCACCGTGCGCCGCGGCCCTCCTGCTCAGCAGCAAACTCCATGCTCCTCCCCCCTCGCGGCGCGGCCCGGGCCTCCTGCTCTCCCCCTCACGTGCGCCGCTACCGGAGATGGTAAGCGCGGCCCGGGACTCCCCCTCACGTGCGCCGCTACCGGAGAGTGGAAGCGCGGCCCGGGACTCCCCCTCACGTGCACCGCTACCGGAGAGGGGAAGCGCGGCGCGAGACTCCCCATCACGTGCGTCGGCTCCCGGACGAAGGGGAAGCGCGCCGCGGGTCTCCTGCCACTCTTGCCCCCCCCCAGCTTCCCGAACTCACCTCCTGCCCCAGCCAGATGCCACGGGGTCAAGGTAAGTCACCCACCGTCTCCCACCCACGCACTGTCACCCAGTCACCCACACACCCACCCAGTCACTTTCACCCAGTCACCCACCCACTCAGTAACCCACCCACTCAGTAACCCACCCACCCACTCACTTAGTCACCCACCCACTCAGTCAAGTCACCCACCCACTCACTCAGTCAAGTCACCCACCCATCCAGTCACCCATCCAGTCACCCACCCACCCAGTCACCCACCCACCCAGTCACCCACCCACCCAGTCACCCACCCACCCAGTCACCCACCCACCCAGTCACCCACCCACCCAGTCACCCACCCACCCAGTCACCCAACCCACCCAGTCACCCACCCACCCAGTCACCCAACCCACCCATCCAGTCAAATCCAGTCACCCACCCATCCAGTCACCCACCCACCCATCCAGTCACCCACCCACCCATCCAGTCACCCACCCACCCATCCAGTCACCCACCCACCCAGTCAGTCACCCACCCACCCAGTCAGTCACCCACCCACCCAGTCACCCACCCACCCAGTCACCCACCCACCCAGTCACCCACCCACCCAGTCACCCACCCACCCAGTCACCCACCCACCCAGTCACCCACCCACCCAGTCACCCAACCCACCCAGTCACCCACCCACCCAGTCACCCAACCCACCCATCCAGTCAAATCCAGTCACCCACCCATCCAGTCACCCACCCACCCATCCAGTCACCCACCCACCCATCCAGTCACCCACCCACCCATCCAGTCACCCACCCACCCAGTCAGTCACCCACCCACCCAGTCAGTCACCCACCCACCCAGTCAGTCACCCACCCACCCACCCACCCAGTCACCCACCCAGTCACCCACCCAGTCAGTCAGTCAGTCACCCACCCACCCAGTCAGTCACCCACCCACCCAGTCAGTCACCCACACACCCACCCACCCAGTCACTTTCACTCAGTCAACCACCCACCCACCCAAGTCACCCACCAAGTCAAGTCACCCACCCACCCAGTCACCCACCCACCCAGTCAACTCAGTCAACTCAGTCACCCACCCACTCAGTCACCCATCCAGTCACTCAGTCACCCACCCAGTCACTCAGTCACCCACCCATTCAGTCACCCATTCAGTCAGTCACCCAGTCACCCACCCATTCAGTCAGTCAGTCAGTCACCCACTCACCCACCCAGTCACCCACTCACCCACCCAGTCAGTCACCCACTCACCCACCCAGTCAGTCACCCACTCACCCACCCAGTCAGTCACCCACTCACCCACCCAGTCAGTCACCCACTCACCCACCCAGTCAGTCACCCACTCACCCACCCAGTCAGTCACCCACTCACCCACCCAGTCAGTCTCCCACTCACCCACCCAGTCAGTCTCCCACCCAGTCAGTCTCCCACCCAGTCAGTCTCCCACCCAGTCAGTCTCCCACCCAGTCAGTCTCCCACCCACCCACTCTCCCACCCACTCTCCCACCCACTCTCCCACCCACTCTCCCACCCACTCTCCCACCCACTCTCCCACCCACTCTCCCACCCACTCTCCCACCCAGTCTCCCACCCAGTCTCCCACCCAGTCTCCCACTCAGTCTCCCACTCAGTCTCCCACTCAGTCTCACCCATTCAGTTTCCCACTCACCCACCCATTCAGTTTCCCACTCACCCACCCATTCAGTTTCCCACTCACCCACCCATTCAGTTTCCCACTCACCCACCCATTCAGTTTCCCACTCACCCACCCATTCAGTTTCCCTCTCACCCACCCATTCAGTCTCCCACTCACCCACCCATTCAGTCTCCCACTCACCCACCCATTCAGTCTCCCACTCACCCACCCATTCAGTCTCCCACTCACCCACCCATTCAGTCTCACACTCACCCACCCATTCAGTCTCACACTCACCCACCCATTCAGTCTCACACTCACCCACCCATTCAGTCTCACACTCACCCACCCAGTCTCACCCAAAACCACCCACCCAGTCACTGACCCCACCCAACCACTCACCGACCCCACCCACTCACCGACCCCACCCACCCACTCACCGACCCCACCCACCCACTCACCGACCCCACCTACCCACTCACTGACCCCACCTACCCACTCCCTGACCCATCCAGTCACCGACCCCAGTCACTGACCCACCCAGTCACCGACCCTGAAAAAGTCACCGTCACCGACCCACCCACCCACCCAAAGTCACCCACCCACCGACCCAAAGTCATCCACCCCCCGACCCAACTCACCCACCCACTGACCCAACTCTCCCACCCAACCACCGACCCAAAGTCACCCACCCACCCAAAGTCACCCACCCACCGACCCAAAGTCAAACCGACCCAAAGTCACCCACCCACCCACCGACCCAAAGTCACCCACCCACCGACCCAAAGTCACCCACCCACCCACCGACCCAAAGTCACCCACCCACCCACCGACCCAAAGTCACCCACCCACCGACCCAAAGTCACCCACCCACCGACCCAAAGTCACCCACCCACCGACCCAAAGTCACCCACCCACCGACCCAAAGTCACCCACCCACCGACCCAAAGTCACCCACCCACCGACCCAAAGTCACCCACCCACCGACCCAAAGTCACCCACCCACCGACCCAAAGTCACCCACTCAGTCACCAACCCACCCACCCACTCAGTCAAGTGTCACCCACCCACACAGTCACCCACACACTCAGTCAACTCAGTCACCCAACTAGCTGTCAAGGGGGGGGGGGGAGCCTAACCCTGTCGTACGCCCCCCCCCAAAATTACATCCCGCGCAACGCCGGGTCTCTCAGCTAGTGTACAATATATGCACACTGGTACTGTGTGTACAATATACGCACACTGGTAAACAAACAATTATAAGCCCTCTAAAAAGCGCTAATCTACACAATGTGAATGAATAGTGATTACAAGTTAAGGTGAATAGCCCTAAAGTGATCAACAAATATATGTGAAAAACAAATAAATAAATGAAAATAGTGAAAAAAAGCAGCCTATGGGACAAAAAATCAACAGGTTATTCCAAACCTGTACAAGCCAAAATACATACAAATAAATTGTCCCAGGCGCTGTGAATAAAGTCCAATGAACCCCAATACCGTGAACCAATTGGGCAGTCTTTGGTAAGGCTTCCTATGCCAGATAGATGATCTTGATAGTTTGGTGGACAGGCAGGGGTGTTGTCTGATCTGGTGTTATGATGCTTCTGTAATCATAGAGAAAAAAGACAGCAGGACACGCACATGGCGTGGTATGGCTTTTTCAATCACCCCCCTTGCCTAGAACCCTGAAATCCTACTTACAGGATGAGGGCTCTCATGTACAGTTGAGAGAATCTGTGCCTCACGTCTCCATCCCTCACAGCGTCACACGGATCCACGTGGTCTGGTCTGCAGGGATCCCCTTATTCGGCGTTGATGGTACCAGCACTCCCACAGATGTTCACATGTGGGGGAAGGGGGGGGGTTGGAGACGGGGAAAGATTGTAGAAATAGACTAGTGTGATAACGTTCAGGGTATTTATTAACACACACAAACACAATAAAATCACACTTACAATCTAAAAGAATGGTGAGCTCCGCTCAAAATGCCGTCCGCAGCTTGTGCAGTTTCCAGTGTTGCTCAGGGAACGGTCACCACGCGCTGTACTCGATTCCGGATCTCGAGTGACGTCAGCGGTGGATCAGACCGGGACTCTCCTCACACTAGGAACTACGGGTGCCCGGGCAGCTCAATTCACTAGGCTCCTCCTCCCTACGCGTTTCGTACTGGTACTGTGTGTACAATATACGCGCACTCGCACACTGGTTCTGTGTGTACAATATACGCGCACTCGTACTGTGTGTACAATATACGCACACTGGTACTGTGTGTACAATATATGCGCACTGGTACTGTGTGTACAATATACGCGCACTCGCACACTGGTACTGTGTGTACAATATACGCGCACTCGCACACTGGTACTGTGTGTACAATATACGCACACTGGTACTGTGTGTACAATATACGCGCACTGGTACTGTGTGTACAATATACGCACACTGGTACTGTGTGTACAATATACGCGCACTCGTACTGTGTGTACAATATACGCGCACTGGTACTGTGGGTACAATATACGCGCACTCGCACACTGGTACTGTGTGTACAATATACGCACACTGGTACTGTGTGTACAATATACGCGCACTCGTACTGTGTGTACAATATACGCGCACTCGCACACTGGTACTGTGTGTACAATATACGCGCACTGGTACTGTGTGTACAATATACGCGCACTCATACTGTGTGTACAATATACGCGCACTCGCACACTGGTACTGTGTGTACAATATACGCGCACTCGCACACTGGTACTGTGTGTACAATATACGCGCACTCATACTGTGTGTACAATATACGCGCACTCGCACACTGGTACTGTGTGTACAATATACGCGCACTCGCACACTGGTACTGTGTGTACAATATACGCGCACTCGCACACTGGTATTGTGTGTACAATATACGCACACTCGCACACTGGTACTGTGTGTACAATATACGCACACTCGCACACTGGTACTGTGTGTACAATATACGCTCACTCGTACTGTGTGTACAATATACGCGCACTCGTACTGTGTGTACAATATACGCGCACTCGCACACTGGTACTGTGTGTACAATATACGCGCACTCGTACTGTGTGTACAATATACGCGCACTCGCACACTGGTACTGTGTGTACAATATACGCGCACTCGCACACTGGTACTGTGTGTACAATATACGCACACTCGCACACTGGTACTGTGTGTACAATATACGCGCACTCGCACACTGGTACTGTGTGTACAATATACGCGCACTCGCACACTGGTACTGTGTGTACAATATACGCGCACTCGCACACTGGTACTGTGTGTACAATATACGCGCACTCGCACACTGGTACTGTGTGTACAATATACGCACACTCGCACACTGGTACTGTGTGTACAATATACGCACACTAGCACACTGGTACTGTGTGTACAATATACGCGCACTCGTACACTGGTACTGTGTGTACAATATACGCGCACTCGCACACTGGTACTGTGTGTACAATATACGCACACTCGCACACTGGTACTGTGTGTACAATATACGCACACTCGCACACTGGTACTGTGTGTACAATATACGTGCACTCGCACACTGGTACTGTGTGTACAATATACGTGCACTCGCACACTGGTACTGTGTGTACAATATACGCGCACTCGCACACTGGTACTGTGTGTACAATATACGCGCACTGGTACTGTGTGTACAATATACGCGCACTCATACTGTGTGTACAATATACGCGCACTCGCACACTGGTACTGTGTGTACAATATACGCGCACTCGCACACTGGTACTGTGTGTACAATATACGCGCACTCGCACACTGGTACTGTGTGTACAATATACGCACACTCGCACACTGGTACTGTGTGTACAATATACGCACACTCGCACACTGGTACTGTGTGTACAATATACGCTCACTCGTACTGTGTGTACAATATACGCGCACTCGTACTGTGTGTACAATATACGCGCACTCGCACACTGGTACTGTGTGTACAATATACGCACACTTGCACACTGGTACTGTGTGTACAATATACGCGCACTCGTACTGTGTGTACAATATACGCGCACTCGCACACTGGTACTGTGTGTACAATATACGCACACTCGCACACTCGCACACTGGTACTGTGTGTACAATATACGCGCACTCGCACACTGGTAATGTGTGTACAATATACGCGCACTCGCACACTGGTACTGTGTGTACAATATACGCGCACTCGCACACTGGTACTGTGTGTACAATATACGCGCACTAGCACACTGGTACTGTGTGTACAATATACGCACACTAGCACACTGGTACTGTGTGTACAATATACGCGCACTCGTACACTGGTACTGTGTGTACAATATACGCGCACTCGCACACTGGTACTGTGTGTACAATATACGCACACTCGCACACTGGTACTGTGTGTACAATATACGCACACTCGCACACTGGTACTGTGTGTACAATATACGCGCACTCGCACACTGGTACTGTGTGTACAATATACGCGCACTCGCACACTGGTACTGTGTGTACAATATACGCTCACTCGTACTGTGTGTACAATATACGCGCACTCGCACACTGGTACTGTGGTTGTGTACAATATGCGCGCACTGGTACTGTGGTTGTGTACAATATACGCACACTCGCGCACTGGTACTGTGGTTGTGTACAATATGCGCGCACTGGTACTGTGGTTGTGTACAATATGCGCGCACTGGTACTGTGGTTGTGTACAATATGCGCGCACTGGTACTGTGGTTGTGTACAATATACGCACACTCGCGCACTGGTACTGTGGTTGTGTACAATATACGCACACTCGCGCACTGGTACTGTGGTTGTGTACAATATACGCACACTCGCGCACTGGTACTGTGGTGGCAAGTCTCATCACATTTCCTAATTTCATCCTCCCATCTTTTAGTTGTTGTCTTGGTCTTTCATCTTCATCCAACGATGGTCATTTCTTCTTGCGATATGTCCGGCCCACCGCCATTTTAATTTCTTCCCCCTTGTGATTGAAAACCAATCTCCTTCATTCTTTTTCCTCTCTCTTCTGGGTAATACCCAGCATGCATCTCTCCGTACTTCCCGAGTTGTCTGAAGCTTCTGAATGATCTTCTCATTTAGGGGCCAAGTTTCACAACAATACGTGAGCACGGGCAGGATACACGGGTCACAGCCACACGTGAGCACGGGGAGAATACACGGGTCACACCCACACGTGAGCACGGGCAGAATACACGGGTCACATCCATACGTGAGCACGGGCAGGATACACGGGTCACACCCATACGTGAGCACGGGCAGAATACACGGGTCACACCCACACGTGAGCATGGGCAGGATACACGGGTCACATCCATACGTGAGCACGGGCAAAATACACGGGTCACACCCATACGTGAGCACGGGCAGAATACACGGATCACACCCATACGTGAGCACGGGCAGAATACACGGGTCACACCCACACGTGAGCACGGGCAGGATACACGGGTCACACCCATACGTGAGCACGGGCAGAATACACGGGTCACACCCACACGTGAGCATGGGCAGGATACACGGGTCACATCCATACGTGAGCACGGGCAGAATACACGGGTCACATCCATACGTGAGCACGGGCAGATTACACGGATCACACCCATACGTGAGCACGGGCAGAATACACGGGTCACATCCATACGTGAGCACGGGCAGAATACACGGGTCACACTCACACGTGAGCATGCGCAGAATACACGGGTCACACCCACACGTGAGCACGGGCAGAATACACGGGTCACATCCATACGTGAGCATGGGCAGAATACACGGGTCACATCCATACGTGAGCATGGGCAGAATACACGGGTCACACCCACATGTGAGCAGGGGCAGAATACACGGGTCACACCCACATGTGAGCACAGGCAGGATACACAGGTCACACCCACACGTGAGCACGGTCAAAATACACGTGTCCCATCCATACGTGAGCACAGGCAGAATACACGGGTCACACCCACACGTGAGCATGGGCAGGATACACGGGTCACATCCATACGTGAGCACGGGCAGAATACACAGGTCACACCCACATGTGAGCAGGGGCAGAATACACGGGTCACATCCATACGTGAGCACGGGCAGAATAAACGGGTCACACCCACACGTGAGCACGGGCAGAATACACGTGTCCCATCCATACGTGAGCACGGGCAGAATACACGGGTCAATCACTTTCCTCTTGAGGCAGAGCAGATAAAGATATTTAGATATCATGTCACCCTAATTGTATTTCACTGTGCAATGGCTGTAGTTTTTAGATGTATCTGTCCCTTTGTATGCGTGCGCAGTATTACAGCAGACAACAAAAAGATTAAAACATTTAGCGTCGCTGCAGGATTATTGCAGTTCCCACTCGGGGGGCAGTGACCGGATTTTGCGCTGCACAATATTTAGCGATCTTTGTCCCCACGTTGGAGCTGTGTAAATATTTCTCTTGCCGTTATTTGTGGAATTCCTTAGCGGCCTGGCTCCTGTTTCTCGGTCTCCGGGCAGAACAATGCACATTTCACAACGCGCTCATTAGAACACAAAGGGTCCTTTGAAGCATTACTTAGAGAGTGGCTCGCGGCGGCAGCGAGGAGAGCATGCCTCGTTACTGCGGGGCCGAGCGGTTAAAGGCTGAGTCCTGCACTTTTCTGTTTGTTTTATCTGGGAATGCATTCCTCTAATTCTCTGCACACGGCCCGGCGTTTAAGGGACAGACCTAGTGGTACCGGCAAAGCAGCGGTACCGGCAAAGCAGCAGGGCGACAAGCACTTGGGTTCATCAACGGTTTCCCTGAGGGCAGATAGCGCATTACTCGCAAGCTGACGGAGAAAGACGCTGGCGGTTATTCCCATGTGATTGAGTCCAGATCCTCAGCAATGCAGAGGCGGCCACTTTACATGGAGGGTCAAACGCAAATTTATTATATCAAAATAATAAACATACCGGGGGAATTGATGATGAAATGAAACCAGATGAAGTGTGTGATATATCCTTTCTTGTAACTGCAGGTCGCTGCTCACAGCTGCTTTGTATCCAATCTACTTTTGTCATTAATGGTTTCACCATTTATATTTTTAATGGCTTTATCGATTTTGTGCTTGAAAGCCCAACTGTGAGTGACCATAATCAATATTGAGATAATAATGACTTTACTTCATATAGCGCTTTTCTCCCAATGGGACACACAGCGCGTCACAATTAAAGTACAGCGCGCCGAACGCAGCACGGGGAGATGGTGACCTGCCCGAGGTCACAAGGAGCTGACGCTGGGAGTTGAACCAGGTTCCCCTGAATCAAACTCTGGCTCATTGTTTACACTGCAGGGGTCTCAAACCCAGTCCTCAAGGGCCCTAGGGTTGCCAAGTGTCCAGTATTGAACCGGACTGTCCGGTATTTGGACACTGTCCAGTAACAAATGAGAGGTATTACTTGACATGTATGTGTATATCGGTATTACCTCTCTGGGCGTGTGTGTCCGGTATTACCTCTCTGGGCGTGTGTGTCCGGTATTACCTCTCTGGGCGTGTGTGTCCGGTATTACCTCTCTGGGCGTGTGTGTCCGGTATTACCTCTCTGGGTGTGTGTGTCCGGTATTACCTCTCTGGGCGTGTGTGTCCGGTATTACCTCTCTGGGCGTGTGTATGTGTATACCGGTATTACCTCTCTGGGCGTGTATGTGTGTCCTTTATTACCTCTCTGGGCGTGTATGTGTATACCGGTATTGCCTCTCTGGGCGTGTATGTGTATACTGGTATTACCTCTCTGGGCGTGTATGTGTATACCGGTATTACCTCTCTGGGCATGTGTGTCCGGTATTACCTCTCTGGGCGTGTATGTGTATACCGGTATTACCTCTCTGGGAGTGTATGTGTATACCGTTATTACCTCTCTGGGCGTGTATGTGTATACCGGTATTACCTCTCTGGGCGTGTGTGTGTATGCCAGTATTACCTCTCTGGGAGTGTATGTGTATACCGGTATTACCTCTCTGGGCGTGTATGTGTATACCGGTATTACCTCTCTGGGCGTGTATGTGTATACCGGTATTACCTCTCTGGACATGTATGTGTCCGGTATTACCTCTCTGGGCGTGTGTGTCCGGTATTACCTCTCTGGGCATGTATGTGTCCGGTATTACCTCTCTGGGCGTGTATGTGTCCGGTATTACCTCTCTGGGCGTGTGTGTCCGGTATTACCTCTCTGGGCGTGTGTGTCCGGTATTACCTCTCTGGGCGTGTATGTGCATACCGGTATTGCCTCTCTGGGCGTGTATGTGTATACGGGTATTACCTCTCTGGGCGTGTGTGTCCGGTATTACCTCTCTGGGCGTGTGTGTCCGGTATTACCTCTCTGGGCGTGTATGTGTATACCGGTATTACCTCTCTGGGCGTGTATGTGTATACTGGTATTACCTCTCTGGGCGTGTATGTGTATACCGGTATTACCTCTCTGGGCGTGTATGTGTATACCGGTATTACCTCTCTGGGCGTGTATGTGTATAGCGGTATTACCTCTCTGGGCGTGTATGTGTATACCGGTATTACCTCTCTGGGCGTGTATGTGTCCGGTATAATCTCTCTGGGCGTGTATGTGTCCGGTATTACCTCTCTGGGCGTGTATGTGTATACCGGTATTACCTCTCTGGGCGTGTATGTGTATACCGGTATTACCTCTCTGGGCGTGTATGTGTCCGGTATTTCCTCTCTGGGCGTGTATGTGTATACCGGTATTACCTCTCTGGGCGTGTATGTGTCCGGTATTTCCTCTCTGGGCGTGTATGTGTCCGGTATTTCCTCTCTGGGCGTGTATGTGTCCGGTATTTCCTCTCTGGGCGTGTATGTGTCTGGTATTTCCTCTCTGGGCGTGTATGTGTCTGGTATTACCTCTCTGGACGTGTGTGTCTGGTATTACCTCTCTGGGCGTGTATGTGTCCGGTATTTCCTCTCTGGGCGTGTATGTGTATACCGGTATTACCTCTCTGGGCGTGTATGTGTATACCGGTATTACCTCTCTGGGCGTGTATGTGTATACCGGTATTACCTCTCTGGGCGTGTATGTGTCTGGTATTACCTCTCTGGACGTGTGTGTCTGGTATTACCTCTCTGGGCGTGTATGTGTCCGGTATTTCCTCTCTGGGCGTGTATGTGTCTGGTATTACCTCTCTGGACGTGTGTGTCTGGTATTACCTCTCTGGACATAGTGACCTGACTAGCTTGGGGGCCCCGCTGTTCTAGGAGACTGGGCAGCTTCCTCCATCCTGATTAGCTGCATTACCCAGCAGCAGCCAATCAGAAAGTGGTGCCAGGAGTTTGGGAGTGGGCTAAGGAGAGGAGGAAAAAGCATGGAGCAGTGTGTGTGTGTGTGTGTGTGTGTGTGTGTGTGTGTGTGTGTGTGTGTGTGTGTGTGTGTGTGTGTGTGTGTGTGTGTGTGTGTGTGTGTGTGTGGCGTTACACCTTTCACCTTTCACCATTTGTGTCAAGTATTTTTTGTAGAAGCCGCCCGGCAACCCTACTCGAGGGCCACAAACACGCCAGGTTTTATGGATATCCCTGCTTCAGCACAGGTTGCTCAGTCAAAGACTGTGCCACCTTTTGAAGCAGGGATATCCATAAAACCTGGCCTGTTGGTGGCCCTTGAGGACGGAGTTTGGGACCCCCTGGTCTTGACTCCCTGAGCTAATCAATTCATACCAGTTTCCGTTGGGGGTAGAAAGGGCTCCTATCTATTGGAACGGTTTAACGAGATCATGACCCTAAAGGGGAGAATGTAACATCCTGGTGCAAGGAGCTCGCAGTCTAAGCGGTAAAGATAATCCAATGTAAATGACCACAAACCATGGAAACTTTAATATATGTGCATGTTCTTGTATCCTTTTATAATCCGATGCCACATACTGAGTTACGTTATTTCCGAGGTATAGGTATTAAAGTTTAAACGATTTGCTAATGATAATGTGCGATCATGTAGAAGGTTTTTATATATATATATATATATATATAGACAGTGTTCGACAAACCTATACATTTGCTCGCCCCGGGCGAGTGGATTTAACCCCCGGGCGAGTAAATATTGGCCCAAGCAGCACACGTTTGGTACTAGGTGGCGAGTAGATTTTTTTTGTGTGGCGAGTAGATTTTGATTTGTCAACCACTGTGTGTGTGTGTGTGTGTGTATATATATACACACACACACACACACACACACGTGTGCATGCATCCAGGCTCTGCGGGGGTTAATGGTTTCCGTGGGTTTTCATTCCAGAAAAAAGCCAAAGGTCAGGAGCTGTTTGACCAGATCATGTACCACCTGGACCTGATCGAGAAGGATTACTTTGGGCTGCGCTTCATGGACTCGGCACAAGTACCTGTGAGTTGTGGCTTTCAGGGCCGGTTCGTCTTTACGTTCTATTTAATGACGAAGAATTCGAGTTTCCCGTGTGAGCAGATGCACGTGTCTCAGGCCGGTACCCTGCCATTCCCTGTTACCTCTTGGCATGCAGTTCTTCCCCCGCAGCCAGGGATTCTGGGAAATGGCATGCAAATGAGCATCCATCCATATTTAATGACACCAATTTTATTTTATTATTATTATTATTAATACTCCAGCACCTGTAGAATACCCTTAACCCCTTCACTGCCATAGGGGCAGACAACACACGATGGGTTAAGTATCGGGGGAGGATTGCGACCAGGCCTGGATTGCGCACTGGGCGCAGCGCCCGGCGCCTGCGCAGCCCCCGAGGAAATCCGAAAAAGTTTTCTCTCAGATTACTCAAAAATGAGAGAAGAAAAATGCAAAATCAAACGGAATAATTTCCTTTAATTGAATTACTTTACAAAACCTTTTTATTATTATTAATAATAATAATAATAATACATCTACGCGTGAGTGTGTGAGTGTGTGAGTGTGTGAGTGTGTGAGTGTGTGAGTGTGTGAGTGTGTGAGTGTGTGAGTGTGTGAGTGTGTGCGCGTCTCTTCTTGATCGCGAAATCACGGATTACATCTTCCCATTTCAATTTCTGCATAAGCTCGTTCTCTATTGAGAGTGGCGCCGGGGAAGATGGCCGTTCCTGCCCCGTGGCGCGGGGGAAGATGGCTGTTCCTGCCCCGTGGCGTGGGGGACGATGGCCGTTCCTGCCCCGTGGCGCGGGGGAAGATGGCTGTTCCTGCCCCGTGGCGCGGGGGACGATGGCCGTTCCTGCCCTGTGGCGTGGGGGACGATGGCCGTTCCTGCCCCGTGGCGTGGGGGAAGACGGCCGTTCCTGCCCCGTGGCAAGGGGGAAGATGGCCGTTCCTGCCCCGTGGCACGGGGGAAGATGGCCGTTCCTGCCCCGTGGCACGGGGGAAGATGGCCGTTTCTGCCCCGTGGCACAGGGGAAGATGGCCGTTCCTGCCCCGTGGCGCGGGGGAAGATGGTCGTTCCTGCCCCGTGGCGCAGGGGAAGATGGCCGTTCCTGCCCCGTGGCGTGGGGGAAGATGGCCGCTCCTGCCCCGTGGCGCGGGGGAAGATGGTCGTTCCTGCCCTGTGGCGCGGGGGAAGATGGCCGTTCCTGCCCCGTGGCGATGGGGAAGATGGCCGTTCCTCCCCCGTGGCGCGGGGGAAGATGGCCGTTCTTGCCCCGTGGCGCAGGGGAAGATGGCCTTTCCTGCCCCGTGGCGCGGGGGAAGATGGCCGTTCCTGCCCCGTGGCGCGGGGAAGATGGCCGTTCCTGCCCTGTGGCGCAGGGGGAAGATGGCCGTTCCTGCCCCGTGGCGCGGGGGAAGATGGCCGTTCCTGCCCCATGGCGCGGGGGAAGATAGCCTTTCCTGCCCCGTGGCTGGACCTAGCCGTGGTTCTGTCTACATTTTGGGCTCTGAGAAAGAGCGCCCCCTTCAGTTTGTTCCCAAAACATGGCCAGATACATTGTAATCGCCGTGTTAACGCTTGGAAGAACGTGTCGGCGGAGTGTCTGCTATTTGGGCTCGGTTCCTTTCTGCCCCAGAGTTCTTGTCTGCTATTTGGGCTCGGTTCCTTTCTGCCCCGGAGTTCTCTCGGTTCCTTTCTGCCCCGGAGTTCTCTCGGTTCCTTTCTGCCCCGGAGTTCTCTCTGTTCCTTTCTGCCCCGGAGCTCTCTCTGTTCCTTTCTGCCCCGGAGTTCTCTCGGTTCCTTTCTGCCCCGGAGTCCTCTCTGTTCCTTTCTGCCCCGGAGTTCTCTCTGTTCCTTTCTGCCCCGGAGTCCTCTCTGTTCCTTTCTGCCCCGGAGTTCTCTCGGTTCCTTTCTGCCCCGGAGTTCTCTCGGTTCCTTTCTGCCCCGGAGTTCTCTCGGTTCCTTTCTGCCCCGGAGCTCTCTCGGTTCCTTTCTGCCCCGGAGTTCTCTCGGTTCCTTTCTGCCCCGGAGTCCTCTCTGTTCCTTTCTGCCCCGGAGCTCTCTCGGTTCCTTTCTGCCCCGGAGTTCTCTCGGTTCCTTTCTGCCCCGGAGTTCTCTCGGTTCCTTTCTGCCCCGGAGTTCTCTCGGTTCCTTTCTGCCCCGGAGTTCTCTCTGTTCCTTTCTGCCCCGGAGTCCTCTCTGTTCCTTTCTGCCCCGGAGTCCTCTCTGTTCCTTTCTGCCCCGGAGTTCTCTCGGTTCCTTTCTGCCCCGGAGTTCTCTCTGTTCCTTTCTGCCCAGGAGTTCTCTCTGTTCCTTTCTGCCCCGGAGCTCTCTCTGTTCCTTTCTGCCCCGGAGTTCTCTCGGTTCCTTTCTGCCCCGGAGTTCTCTCGGTTCCTTTCTGCCCCGGAGTTCTCTCGGTTCCTTTCTGCCCCGGAGTTCTCTCGGTTCCTTTCTGCCCCGGAGTTCTCTCTGTTCCTTTCTGCCCCGGAGTTCTCTCTGTTCCTTTCTGCCCCGGAGTTCTCTCTGTTCCTTTCTGCCCCGGAGTTCTCTCGGTTCCTTTCTGCCCCGGAGCTCTCTCGGTTCCTTTCTGCCCCGGAGCTCTCTCGGTTCCTTTCTGCCCCGGAGTTCTCTCGGTTCCTTTCTGCCCCGGAGCTCTCTCTGTTCCTTTCTGCCCCGGAGTTCTCTTGGTTCCTTTCTGCCCTGGAGTTCTCTCGGTTCCTTTCTGCCCCGGAGTTCTCTCTCGGTTCCTTTCTGCCCCGGATTTCCAGATCTGTCGGATTCTAACACACACATCTCGTGACCGCACTCCCGCGCACTCAGGCGACTTCTCCCCACTAACTTGTGGCCTCTCCGACCATTCTGGGCGCCCAGTTACATATAAGGCAATACCGCTGAGCGTATTCTAGAAATCATTTCATAGTCGTGGTATCAATGTATCGCGGTCATACTCTGATTATATTATGGGACCGATACATTGTATGCAATGCAAATACTTATCTATAGATCCACCACGGGGATATACGATTATCAGAGTGCCCGGGATTTACTAAGACTTTAATCCGGCCTTGATTGCAGCCAATCTGGCAGTGAAGGGGTTACATGGCGTTTATGAAAACTGTGATTTTCACCTGTCCTGATGTTTCTATGCAGGTACCTTTCAGTCCATCTCCTGTGCAGCATGCAAGGGGTTAATGTGGTGGCTGCATGTGTCCCAGGGTAAAGGGCCTTTGCTGGCTGTGCTGCAGCGGGATGGGGGGATGGGAACAGGAGGGAGAGCTGTGAATGAGAAGCTGTGTGACTTGTGTTTGCTTCATCTGGGAGTCTGTTTTCTTTCATCTCCTGCACATTCCAGGGGTGGGAAGCTGAGCGCTCTGAGACAGGCACAGATAGGTGCCGGGGGTGCGCTCATCAGCAGCTCAGGGCAGAGGGGGTCTGGGGACAAGGGAAAATGCGCTCTCTAATAGAGAGCCTTTGCATGTACGATCAGCACTAGTGTTAATATGGGGGGTATTAATACTAGTGTGTGTGTGTGTGTGTGTGTGTGTGTGTGACGCACACGGACACTGATCCATGTATACATATTTTGAAACTGTATTATTACTACTCATTGCACTCAAACATTTACATAACAAAACATTTTTATATAACCTTTTAATAATAGAATCAATTTAAATATTATCTTCTAGGAAATTAATCTTCATTAGTTACTGTGACATTTACAATCTATGGAATTCAAAGTGTATGCACATTATTTTGGATCCCTGTGTGTGGGGGATGTTGTTCGTACGCACACTCACAGGCGCACTCACAGGCGCACGCACACACTCACAGGCGCACGCACACACTCACAGGCGCACGCACACACTCACAGGCGCGCACGCACACACTCACAGGTGCACGCACACATGCAGCTCTCCGGGATAAGTGTCACATGTTGTTCTATTCCTGTAGCACAGTGTTCCTCACCCAGGATGCCCGGGAACTCCGGTGCTGCGATCTCTGCCAATGGTGCAGGGAACCCCAGGGGAAAACTCAGCGGGCACGTCCTGCACTGTCTGGAGACATAGAGGCTGCGATACGCATCCCCTCTCCATCTCCAAACCGCGCACAGCGCTCCCACTGAGCAGCGGACGTGTGTGAGGGAAGGGGGAGGGAGGTGAGGGCTTTACATGGGGAGGGGAAGCAAGAGAAGGGGGTGAGTGCGGTGTGTATGATTGAGGGTGAGTGCTGTGCTAGAGGGTGGTGTGTGTGTGGTATGTGCTTTGGAAAAAGAAGGATGAGTGTTTAGGCCAGGAGGGGGTGCGTGGGGCCTGAACAGCAGGGGTGCCCCGGCTAAGAGAGATAACGAACCCCTGCTCTATGAGTAACCGCTGCTCTATAAGTAACCCCTGCTCTATGAGTAACCGCTGCTCTATAAGTAACCCCTGCTCTCAGTAACCGCTGCTCTATGTGTAACCGCTGCTCTATGAGTAACCGCTGCTCTATAAGTAACCCCTGCTCTCAGTAACCGCTGCTCTCAGTAACCGCTGCTCTATGTGTAACCGCTGCTCTATGAGTAACCGCTGCTCTATAAGTAACCCCTGCTCTCAGTAACCGCTGCTCTATGTGTAACCGCTGCTCTATGAGTAACCGCTGCTCTATAAGTAACCCCTGCTCTCAGTAACCGCTGCTCTATGAGTAACCCCTGCTCTATGAGTAACCGCTGCTCTATGAGTAACCGCTGCTCTATGAGTAACCCCTGCTCTATGAGTAACCGCTGCTCTATGAGTAACCGCTGCTCTATAAGTAACCCCTGCTCTCAGTAACCGCTGCTCTATGTGTAACCGCTGCTCTATGAGTAACCGCTGCTCTATAAGTAACCCCTGCTCTCAGTAACCGCTGCTCTATAAGTAACCCCTGCTCTCAGTAACCGCTGCTCTATGAGTAACCGCTGCTCTCAGTAACCGCTGCTCTATGAGTAACCGCTGCTCTATGAGTAACCGCTGCTCTATAAGTAACCCCTGCTCTCAGTAACCGCTGCTCTATGAGTAACCGCTGCTCTATGAGTAACCGCTGCTCTATGAATAACCGCTGCTCTCAGTAACCGCTGCTCTATGAGTAACCGCTGCTCTCAGTAACCGCTGCTCTATGAGTAACCGCTGCTCTATGAGTAACCGCTGCTCTATGAGTAACCGCTGCTCTATGAGTAACCGCTGCTCTATGAGTAACCGCTGCTCTATGAGTAACCGCTGCTCTCAGTAACCGCTGCTCTATGAGTAACCCCTGCTCTGAGTAACCCCTGCTCTATGAGTAACCGCTGCTCTATAAGTAACCCCTGCTCTCAGTAACCGCTGCTCTATGAGTAACCGCTGCTCTATGAGTAACCGCTGCTCTATGAGTAACCGCTGCTCTATGAGTAACCGCTGCTCTATGAGTAACCCCTGCTCTATGAGTAACCCCTGCTCTATGAGTAACCGCTGCTCTATGAGTAACCGCTGTATCTTTCCTTTTAGCACTGGCTGGATCACACTAAGAGTATCAAAAAACAAGTCAAAAGTAAGTAGTGTGTGTCGTGTGTGTGGGTGTCGCGTGTTTGTGTCGCGTGTTTGTGTGTTGCTAAAACATGTCTTTACAAAAAATAATCGCCTTTCATAACGGGGGAAACACCGGGTGACAATAGTAATAAGTCCTTGATGCTCTGTGTGTGTGTGTGTGTGTGTGTGTCGTGTGTGTGTGTACCCTTATACTGTGACAGTAACCCGATTTCCTGCTATACAGAGTTATCAGAGTTATCAGAGTTACTGTATCAGACACACACACCATATCTGCCTGACTCAGGCCCTCATTCTCTCCCGTCTCGATTACTGTAACCTCCTGCTGTCCGGCCTTCCTGCCTCTCACCTGTCTCCCCTACAATCTATCCTAAATGCTGCTGCCAGATTCACTCTACTCTTTCCTAAATCTGTCTCAGCATCTCCCCTCATGAAATCCCTCTCCTGGCTTCCGATCAAATCCCGCATCTCACACTCCATTCTTCTCCTCACTTTTAAAGCTTCACACTCTGCTGCCCCTCCTTACATCTCAGCCTTAATTTCTCGCTATACACCACCCCGACTCTTGCGTTCTGCTCAAGGATGTCTTCTTTCTACCCCCTTTTTATCTAAAGCCCTCTCCCGCCTTAAACCTTTTTCACTGACTGCCCCACACCTCTGGTTTGCCCTTCCCCTCTGTACCCGACTAGCACCCTCTCTATCCACCTTTAAGACCCACCTTAAGACACACTTGCTTAAAGAAGCGTATGAATAGCACTGTGGCTATTCTGAACACACAATACATAATGCTTGGCCCCCTGCAGACGCACTTACCAGAACTCCCTCCTACTGTCTCTGTACGTTCTACCTACCTACCAATTAGACTGTAAGCTCCTCGGAGCAGGGACTCCTCTTCCTTAATGTTACTTTTATGTCTAAAGCACTTATTCCCATGCTCTGTTATTTATATTATCTGTTATTTATTTTATTACCACGTGTATTACTACTGTGAAGCGCTATGTACATTAATGGCGCTATATAAATAGAGACATACAGTACAATAAGACCCGCGGGATATCCCTCGCACCGTATTCTGCCGCTGCTGCGATAACTCCTTTTTGCGGCCGTAAGGCGAGGATAATATTCACGGACACTCGGGGGATAGTTTGTAAGAAAGGTGTAATGATGCATTTTACGTTTGTAGAGATGCCCGGATATTTGGGTTCACAAACCTGCTGTCCGAGGGCAGATGTCCGCTCCTGCTTGCACCCCGACCGCCCAACGAGCGCTGGCCTTGTAGTGGGTGCAGGTTGCTATGCACGTGTTACTGCCGCATTGAGCTTGATCTTCCTTCATGGTCCATGTGTGCTCTTGGTGTGTACGCGGAGCAGAGGATGTGTCTGCACGGGCTGTTTGCTCCTCACACGTGTACCAGGACGTGTGCCAGGACGTGTGCCAGGACGTGCGCCAGGACGTGCGCCAGGACGTGCGCTCGTTGGTTATTTCACAAACGCTATTATCTGCGGCTGACATTGCAGTGGAGGATTTGGGCACACAAGGGTTAAAGTTGCAGTCCCACCTGACACCACTGAGGGGGTCCCCATTCCTTCCCACTCCGGGTACCCCCTGCTTCCGGAGAGGGTGCCGGTAGCCTCTCCGGCTTGCGGGGGTGTGAAGCTCCTGCGTCACAATTGACCCGTAAGGCACAGGAGCTTAGAAACGCCGCCATTACGTGAACCCCACTAGCAGAGCTGCGAACGGCACCCCCTACATCAGTCTATGTCTACAAGCATGGGGTCCCTGGAGCCGAGATGAATGGGGTACAGCACCGGGGACCCCCTGCTTCAACCCAATGTAAAATAAAAATGAGCAGCGCGTCACCCTGCCACTGCGGAAGCGAGCAGCGTGGTCAGTAAAAGTTAGTCCTGTTTGTTTCTCTTGCAGTTGGTCCGCCTTACTGTCTCCACGTCCGCGTTAAATTCTACTCCTCCGAACCCAACAATCTCCGAGAGGAGCTGACCCGGTAAGTATGTGCAGCTGGCGCTGTCCCGCTATTGCAAGGGGGGGCCAACTCCACTCCTCAAGGGCCACTGACAGGTCAAGTTTTCAGGATATCCCTGCTTCAGCACAGATGGCTCAATCCGTACCATTGAGCCACCTGTGCCGAAGCTGGGCTATCCCGAATACCTGGCCTGCTGGTGGCCCTTGAGGAGTGGAGCTGACCAACCCTGTGCTAGGGCAACAAATAAAAACCTCGCCACATTCCATCTGCGTCTCTTCCAGCAGCGCTGCCTTTAATCTCTTTCCACCATGAATTATATATGGTACAAAATAAAGCCAGACTGAGTATGACTAAGCGCTTGCAACGGTATAAAAGCTGCTTCTACGTGGAGAAGAAACCGCACGATTGTGCCAACACCATTCATTACAGCCACCGGCCCGACTGACCCTCCCTAGTGTCCGGCAACGCCCCCTTAATAACAGCGTGGCCTTGTCTTTGGCGGCTGACCCCTGCTGGTTATTAATGTGGGCCAGAGGCCAGCAGGGATGGGTGCCGCGTATAACGAACATTTCAGGCGTTTTTTTAATGTCGCACTTAAAAAAAAAAAATTATTATGTAGGGTTCGTTTCCAGTAAAAAAATCTTATTGTTTCCTAAAAGTTAACATGGAAAATAATAACCTTTCATTTAAACAGAACCCTCCCCTATTGTACAAAGCCCCGTCTGTTACTGATGGGGTCCGCCTAGTGAGACCCTTCATAAAAAATTGCATAGCTTCATGTTCAACCAGGTCCCTCCAGCACTGAAGGGGTTACACAATGTTGGCACCGTGTGATAACATGTTCTGCACCCTCCGCTGGAAGTAACGAGACTGTGGCAGCGATCACGGTAACGGTCGGCATTTCTCTTGGTGGTTTGTTAGTCGGTGACAGTTTCTGCAGAGAATTACAGACGTCGCGTGACGACTGGCGCTGACCTCGCGTGTCCCCGCGGGTTTACCTTGACTGGCATGTGAATCATGTGACAAATGTAACTATTGTCAGTGATATGTCTAGTAAGTTAAAACGTGATGGTTAATGCTGGTAAAACATGAATTTACAGGGCACTATAATCCCAGCATGCACCACCTCCCAGCGCTCGCAGTCCGATGTCTCCGGCCTAGCGTTGTGGCCCTGACCACGGTTACATCATCTGTGAACTTTTCTGCGACATATTTTAAACTTTGCGTTTCTTTTGCTTTGCGCTGCTGGGCGGCATTGTGACAGGGATAACTTATCCCTGTTACAAAGAGCTTACAATCTCATTGTGCCCACGGTTACGGAGGGGTTACCACGAATTGTTTGTTCCTGATATTTTGTGACAATGTCCTGTATCTTGGCCAGTGTGCGAGAATAAAATGCTGTAAGACGTCCAGATTCCTGCAGGAACAATCCCAGGACTTGTAAGTCCATCCCAGGCACATCGCATCAATGTCTTCCCTCTCTTTCCCAGCTATCTGTTTGTTCTCCAGTTGAAACAAGATGTCCTCAGTGGAAAGTAAGTGCTGGTTTTGCCATTGGCTCTGTACACAGCGTTTCCCACAGAGATTTGTTTGCAGTAGGCCGTTATCTTTGTATGTTACTGGCAGGCAGTGTATGGACACTGCTCTCCCTGGGAAAGGGCAGGTAGGCACCAGGGTTGTGGAAGCACGGGCCAAAGATGCTGGTGAGTTCTCACAGAAGATGGTGCAATGCATTAGTGTCAGGTTTATTCAGTTAGGAATCAATCACCCCTTTATTACAGCACCATGTCTACCAGGGCCCCAAAGTACTTAAAGTATTAATGTCCCATGTGTTATTGGTAATCTGCTTTACTTCTGTTTGCTCCGGAACATTTGCCTCGCTGCTGTTGTATGAAACACCAGGGGAAATAGGAAGGGAGAGAGAGGACAGCTTAGTCATGTTCCAAACCAAGAGGGACACGAATGTGGATTAGTGAGGAATCTCTGGACACTGCAGCCTTTCAGTGTCACAAATGTCACATCTCAGATGGGCACCTCCAGAGCCCTAAGTATCCAGGATATTCATATTATTTCCTGTGCGAGTTTTGTAAGCAATGCCTCTGACACTGGGGTGATAACACTGGCACCTTTACCTAACTTTTTCTCTCTTTATATTAAAGGTTGGAGTGTCCCTTTGACACAGCCGTGCAGTTGGCAGCTTATACCTTGCAAGGTAAGCGGCTCTTTCATGAAGCTACCTTAAATGTTCAGTGTTAAATCATGATATCTGATGATTCAGCTGTGATCATCTTATGATGTAGCATGGATTGGCACTGAACATTTGCCGGGGAATGTACCGGTGTGCACTGGTCTTTGAAAAGGCACAGATTAAAAATGTTACTCTAAACAGGATAAATAACTTTGTAAAATCACCCGAACTCTGCTTTTCGTTGTAAATATGTCTGGGTTACTGTTTGGTCTTCAGGAAATTGCTGGATCACATACAGCTGTCCTGGTTTGAAGTTTGGTAGCTTTATTCCATTTGGGTTTCGTGTGACCACACGAATGGTGACCAACCTTCGAAAACCAAATTTCCCAATGACGGAAAAATCGTCGCCTGCAAGAAAGGTGACATTTTCCAAGCGGCACCCAAATTAGTACAACTTCTCTCCTGAAGCGTCAGGGACGTCCCACAGACCCGATGTTTCACTGCACCGTGTCTTCCTTTTAAGCAGCGGAGCACATTGCTAGGACACCCCGTACACTACCTCTGTATATTTTTGGGGCTCAGGTAACCCTGTTCTGACTCAGCCCGGACAGGACCGTGGTTGCTTTAATGCAAACTGTCCTGAAGACGCTTCCGGACCCGAGATGTGAACGTGCAATACACCGGGCTGTATAATGTGTGTACAGCCCAACCCCACGGAAGAACATGGCCCCTTCTACCTGCTTCCCTTCGTTCTGCATGTATCCCACCTACGCGCGTTTTAACTTCTTATTGTGCGTGTAATTGATGGGGTTCTCCGCTGAAGTCGGTATGTTCGTTGATTGTATCTGCAGTGTGATGTCCTGATGGACTTTTTGGTGTGTGTGTGTGTGTGTGTGTGTGTGTGTGTGTGTGTGTGTTATCTCTGGCTGCGACACGATAAGGGTTTAACTTGCTTGAGCCTGCTGGCAGTCTTTGTACAGTTGCTGCTTCCTTTCAAGGTTTGATAGTCTCCTGAATCCCGGATTTATAGGGAATGATCAGTCCTGGGGCGGTAAGCTTCCTGTCTGGCTGCTGGACAGATAAGTAGATTGTATTTAAATGAGATGGGGAACTAAGCCGGATTTAGCAGCATCACGTCCAGCGGCCGGGAGACACCAATACTGGCAGAGAGAACCTGAAGGAGCGTCGTCGTATCTCGCCGTGTAAAAGGTTTAAACCCCTTGTCAATATGTGATTCATCAGGGGGGAATTGGGGAGGGGGCAACTGCAGTCCTCAAGGGCCATCAATAGCCCAGGTTTTCAGGATATCTCTGCTTCAGCACAGGTGGTGCAGTCTTCGACTGAGCCACTGATTGAGTCACCTGTGCTGAAGCAGGGATATCTTTAAAACCTGACCTGTTGGTGGTGGCCCTTGAGGGCTGGTGTTGGCCACTCCTGTATTACATGTTGTTCTGGCAGTAAAGGGGTAGAATAATACTGTCCCCCCTGTCAGCAAAATAATATTGCCCCCCTGTTCGGCAAAATAATACTGTCCCTCCATCGACAAAATAATACTGTCCCCCCTGTCAGCAAAATAATACTGTCCCCCCTGTCAGCAAAATAATACTGTCCCCCCTGTCAGCAAAATAATACTGTCCCCCCTGTCAGCAAAATAATACTGTCCCCCCTGTCAGCAAAATAATACTGTCCCCCCTGTCAGCAGAATAATACTGTCCCCCCTGTCAGCAGAATAATACTGTCCCCCCTGTCAGCAAAACAATACTGTCCCCCCTGTCAGAACCTACACGGCTTGTTACAATCACCGACATATTTTCTTCTAAACGAGGTACCACTGATTACATTTTATCGCGGCTCCTGTCTTGTTCTACTATATGGCTGGAGTGGGTTAATGACCACCTGAGCCATACTGAGCCATACTGGGCCATACTGAGCCATACTGGGCCATACTGGGCCATACTGAGCCATACTGGGCCATACTGGGCAGTAGGCGCTTTATTTTTCTGTCGTATTTAGGAGTGGGGAATAACTAGTAATTGGAGGAGAGCTGAGTTCCTATGGGGCGTTTTCTTCTCCGCGCGCTGGGAGGACGCTGTGTGTTTAGAGCCCATGCTGTGTGTTTAGAGCCCATGCTGTGTGTTTAGAGCCCATGCTGTGTGTTTAGAGCCCATGCTGTGTGTTTAGAGCCCATGCTGTGTGTTTAGAGCCCATGCTGTGTGTTTAGAGCCCATGCTGTGATGTTCCCTCTCTGTTCCTGCAGGGGAGCTGGGAGATTTCGACCCTTCGGAGTACACCCCGGACCTGATATCCGAGTTCCGCTTTGTTCCCACCCAGACGGAGGATTTGGAGCTTGCTGTGTTTGAGAAGTGGAAGGAGTTCAGGTACCGGCTCAGTATTGGGGCGCAAACCTGCGTTATGGTGACTCGGTATGTACAGTCACTGCGCTGTTACCCCCGCTGCGTGGGCAGCGCGC
The DNA here is from genome assembly GCF_040206685.1 of Ascaphus truei. Lineage (NCBI taxonomy): Eukaryota > Metazoa > Chordata > Amphibia > Anura > Ascaphidae > Ascaphus > Ascaphus truei. Next base: position 106,508,453 of record NC_134489.1, read on the forward strand.
TGAAGCCCAGGGCTCCTCTTCTCCGCTAAATACCAGGTTACAGACGCTGGGACACAATGACTTGTTACAGTTTCATCCTGAGACACGCCTCCATGCCCCAAAAGATTAACCTCTTGAGTGCCGGATGAATGCTTTGCACACTGCTCTACCCAAAGTTCTGGTTACATTTTGCACAGTTGGCCTAAAAACGAAGAGGTTAACCCTTTGAGGCCAGCCACTCCTTGCGATGCAATCTGCAGGAAGAGCAGCAGTGCAGATAAAAGTAACGAGGGCTTGCTGGCCCGCGGTGCCCCTGTGCTATATTGTGGGGTAGCGCTGGGGTAACCACCTGGCCCGCAGTGCCTCTGTGTTACATTGTGTGGTAGCGCTGGGATAACCACCTGGCCCGCAGTGCCTCTGTGTTACATTGTGTGGTAGCGCTGGGATAACCGCCTGGCCCGCGGTGCCCCTGTGCTATATTGTGGGGTAGCGCTGGGATAACCACCTGGCCCGCAGTGCCTCTGTGTTACATTGTGTGGTAGCGCTGGGATAACCGCCTGGCCCGCAGTGCCCCTGTGCTATATTGTGGGGTGGCGCTGGGGTAACCGCCTGGCCCGCAGTGCCTCTGTGTTACATTGTGTGGTAGCGCTGGGATAACCGCCTGGCCCGCAGTGCCTCTGTGTTATATTGTGGGGTAGCGCTGGGATAACCGCCTGGCCCGTAGTGCCTCTGTGTTATATTGTTGGGTAGCGCTGGGATAACCGCCTGGCCCGCAGTGCCTCTGTGTTATATTGTGGGGTAGCGCTGGGATAACCGCCTGGCCCGCAGTGCCTCTGTTACATTGTGTGGTAGCGCTGGGATAACCGCCTGGCCCGCAGTGCCTCTGTGTTATATTGTGGGGTAGCGCTGGGATAACCGCCTGGCCCGTAGTGCCTCTGTGTTATATTGTGGGGTAGCGCTGGGATAACCGACTGGCCCGCAGTGCCTCTGTGTTACATTGTGTGGTAGCGCTGGGATAACCGCCTGGCCCGCAGTGCCTCTGTTACATTGTGTGGTAGCGCTGGGATAACCGCCTGGCCCGCAGTGCCTCTGTGTTACATTGTGTGGTAGCGCTGGGATAACCGCCTGGCCCGCAGTGCCTCTGTGTTATATTGTTGGGTAGCGCTGGGGTAATCGCCTGGCCCGCAGTGCCTCTGTGTTACATTGTGTGGTAGCGCTGGGATAACCGCCTGGCCCGCAGTGCCTCTGTTACATTGTGTGGTAGCGCTGGGATAACCGCCTGGCCCGCAGTGCCTCTGTGTTACATTGTGGGGTAGCGCTGGGATAACCGCCTGGCCCGCAGTGCCTCTGTGTTACATTGTGTGGTAGCGCTGGGATAACCGCCTGGCCCGCAGTGCCTCTGTGTTACATTGTGTGGTAGCGCTGGGATAACCGCCTGGCCCGCAGTGCCTCTGTGTTACATTGTGTGGTAGCGCTGGGATAACCGCCTGGCCCGCAGTGCCTCTGTGTTACATTGTGTGGTAGCGCTGGGATAACTGCCTGGCCCGCAGTGCCTCTGTGTTACATTGTGTGGTAGCGCTGGGATAACCGCCTGGCCCGCAGTGCCTCTGTGTTACATTGTGGGGTAGCGCTGGGGTAACCGCCTGGCCCGCAGTGCCTCTGTGTTATATTGTGGGGTAGCGCTGGGGTAACCGCCTGGCCCGCAGTGCCTCTGTGTTACATTGTGTGGTAGCGCTGGGATAACCGCCTGGCCCGCAGTGCCTCTGTGTTACATTGTGGGGTAGCGCTGGGGTAACCGCCTGGCCCGCAGTGCCTCTGTGTAACCTTCCCGTGTGGTTTTCTTTCTCAGGGGACAGACTCCCGGAGAGGCCGAGACCAATTACCTGAACAAGGCGAAGTGGCTGGAGATGTACGGGGTGGACATGCACATAGTGAAGGTGCGACACTGAGCACTAGGGGGCGCTGTTGCCGAGCACCCCGCTGGCTGCCTATGGCTTTGCATGCAGCTGTAGGGCCATGTTGTCTAAGCCGGGCTATGACCCGAGACCCCTTCTGGCCCATTCACATGAACGGGTCACAATGTATCTTATGCCCCACATGTCAGATACCGGGATTGTTTTGGGGGGGCTTCAATACCAGCCCCTGTTTCTTTCCGCCAGGCTCGCGATGGGAATGATTACCAGCTGGGCCTGACCCCAACGGGGGTCCTGGTGTTTGAAGGGGAGACCAAGATTGGATTGTTTTTCTGGTAAGCGCTGTTCTGGTCCATTGCAACGCCCTGCCCAGTGTTCTGTGTTTCCTGGTTCTTACATATTGTGTAGCACAGGGATGACCAACTCCAGTCCAAGGGCCACCAACAGGTCAGGTTTTAAGGATATCCCTGCTTCAGCACAGGTGGCTCAGTCATAGAGCCACTGATTGAGCCACCTGTGCTGAAGCAGGGCTATCCTGAAAACCTAACCTGTTTTGTGACCCTTGAGGACTGGAGTCGGCCACTCCTGGCGTAGCATAACGTTTGGTCCAAGGCCGTGGCGTACAGATGAAAATGTAATGAGGGATAATGAGATTTCTAGTTAGAAGAGCTTACGCTCTATAGGGTGGAAACTCGGTCATTTCGATCTTCTTTAATATGCTGTCCTCCTCTCGCCCGGAGAGATTGCAGCTTCAGTCATCGGAATGGGGCTGACCTGTTCCCGAGCGCGGGAAAGGTGAGCGGCGAGTCTCTGGGTTTTCCAGTATACCCCAAATCCAGTTACAAATGGGGCATATAACGTGTTGATTTCATAGGTCAGGGCATGCAGTGCTGAACACTAGGGGGCAGTGTAACACGAGATACATGCGATTATTGTCCAACCCGACCAGGTGGATTTCCCCTTTCCTTTGTTATTATGCCGGGTTTCCTCCTCCCACATGGAAGACAGGAGCGCCAATTACCCAGAACCCCCCCTTGTAGTGATGCCTGCACTAAGTGGGGAAGTGGGGTTCCTGGGCTCGGGAAGTGGGGTTACTGGGCTCAAGAAGTGGGGTTCCTGGGCTCGGGGAGAGGGGAAGTGGGGTTTAGGTTGGAACAAGAGATGATGTGAGTTTAAGGTAATGTTTTAAGGATATCCCTGCTTCAGCACAGGTGACTCAGTTGTTTATAAACCCCTTCAGCACCAGAGGTGTCAGAAATACATTTTCTTGGTTGTGTTGCTGGCTCCTTTGGAACTGAAGGGGTTAACTTGATTTTCATCTCTCTCTTTTTTTTTTTTTACAGGCCCAAAATAACCCGGCTGGATTTCCGGAAGAGCAAACTCACGCTGGTGGTGGTGGAGGATGACGAGCAGGTGAGCAGTACGGGCTGTGATTCTTGTATTCCTGTAGCAAGACTCCTTCCTGACACACGGGTTCCTGCTGGTTCTACCTGAGAGGCGTTCGTGCAGCCACCTCCAGGGTGGGACTTGCATTGATGGGGTTCTGGTCTGCGTGCCAGCCGCCTGTGGAGAAAGGAACTATTATTTCGGTTACTTAATCCCTTGTGTGCGCTTTTGATGTATAACGTACATCACGAACGCCCTTTTTTTCCACCCCGCGTGATTTATAGGGGAGATTGCGATCAGCGCGAGACCCTCCTCTTCTGTTCACGTTGCCATGGTGACATGGCGATTGTTGCCCAGGAGTGTTTGCATGATAGCGACTTGGTTACCGCTTACCCCCTGGCACTTTAGGTGTTGAATGGGTTAAAACGAGGCACGGAAACAAAGTGAACTGTTCAGCGCGTTTCACCCTTTTACTGCCAGCGGTCTCCAACAAGTGGCATAGGATATTCTGGCAATGAATGGGTTACCCCACACTGTCAACGCATCCCCACAATCCTAGCGGCCGCCCGAGCAGCGCGTGGGGTCTGTTCCCCTTCCCGTAACCCCTCTTCCTTTGTCTGAAGGGCAAAGAGCAGGAGCACACCTTTGTGTTTAAGATGGAGCACCCCAAAGCTTGCAAACACCTGTGGAAATGCGCCGTGGAGCACCACGCCTTCTTCCGCCTGAGGGGGCCCGTCCATAAAAGCTCCAGTCGCTCCGGGTTTATACGACTGGGGTCCCGCTTCCGATACAGGTGAGATTTCAATGTGTGTGTGCGGGGTGTGTGTGGGGTGTGTGCGGTGTGTGTGTGTGTGCGGGGTGTGTGTGTGTGCGGGGTGTGTGTGTGTGCGGTGTGGGGTGTGTGTGTGTGTGGGGTGTGTGTGGGGTGTGTGTGGGGTGTGTGGTGTGTGGGGTGTGTGTGTGTGTGTGTGTGTGTGTGGGGTGTGTGTGTGTGGGGGGAAGTGTGTGGGGGGAAGTGTGTGGGGGGAAGTGTGTGGGGGGAAGTGTGTGGGGGGAAGTGTGTGGGGGGAAGTGTGTGGGTGTGTGTGTGTGGTGTGTGTGTGGTGTGTGTGTGGTGTGTATGTGGTGTGTGTGTGGTGTGTGTGTGGTGTGTGTGTGTGTCTGCAGTATATCGATCACCATGTTTATTTTGATCTTTATCGGCGGATCTGCAGGAATACAGCAGACCTGAAGGAAAATAAATACATGACATTTTCACAGGATACAAACTGTTTAGTTGCGCTGGCATCTGTTAAATGACCCCCGAGTATAACCGGTTCTGTGTGTTTGCACTGAATATTTCTCTCTGTTTGCACCCTGCGTGGAGCTGTGAGAACGGATCCTGCTACCCACTGTGTGTGTTTTTGTTTCTTTCGGTTTTTAGTGGTAAGACAGAGTATCAAACCACAAAGACCAGTAAACCTCGGCGTTCATCGTCCTTTGAGCGCAGACCCAGCAAACGTTACTCCAGAAGGACCATGCAAATGAGAGGTACTGTGTAGTGTAACAGATACTGTGTATAAGATAAAGGGATGTGTGATAGACGATTCACAGGCGTGGTGTGAGAGGCTCACGCGCAGAATATTAGCCCAATGACATACAAATGAAAGATTTTATTTTAATTACTCCATCCTTTTTGTGTCTTTTTTCTTTTATCCTGCTCCCACGCTTTATTGTAAATATAGCCTGTATTTAGAGAGGGGGGGAAAGTATTTTTTTCTTTCTTTTTATTAACTGCTTTATTTACTCAAAAGTCCTAAAGCGTTTGCCATCGACCATTTTTGTGACCTTTTTAAAGGCCGCGGTTTTTAGCTCGGTTTTTAGCTCGGTTTTGCCGCGTAGGATTGTAATGTCCGCAGGGCGTTGCGGGATCCTGTGCCGGGAAAGAGACTCAGACGTTTGTTACAGATGGCACAACACCCTTTGTTTTCTGCGAATAAGGACCCGTGGCCTCCGTCTTATATCTCCTCCTTTTTTCTACTACAGCGCAGGCGGCGAAATCGGACGCGGCGAAATCCGAGGCGGCGAGGTGAGAACTACTCTGCGCAAAAGTGCGCAACACACATTAAGGGGCTTATGCAGAGAGCATAGATAAGTAAATAGCGCCATCTTCTGGCGAAAAAAATTGCCAGAAATCCTAAAACTCGGAAGAAAATGGCGCGATTTTTAAAAGTGCCCAGAAAATTTTTCTGAGGTTTAAAACTCGGCAAACTCGTGGCGAGAACCTGGAACTCGCCATGCTATTTTAGCGTGCAATGCCAGAAGGACCGAAGCGCTGGATCGCGCCATTCTGCCCTTTACTATGGCGTGTTCCAGGTAGCCAGGAAAACTTGCCTATTTTACTACCATCTGCTAAAAGAAGGTAAAGGCGCTTTCTGCATACGGCCATAATTTATCCCAAATTTGTGGATATTTCATTGCCGTTTTCCCTGTTAATCTCTCTCCTCTCTGCATAAGCCCCTAAGTACTGTATGTTCATTACGGAAACGTGCGAGATGTCACACTCTGGGGTTAATTAACCCCCTCATTGCTGGAGCTTGCTGTAACATTAACCCCCTCATTGCTGGAGCTTCCTGTAACATTAACCCCCTCATTGCTGGAACTTCCCGTAACATTAACCCTCTCATTGCTGGAGCTCCCTGTAACATTAGCCCCCTCATTGCTGGAACTTCCTGTAACATTAACCCCCTCATTGCTGGAACTTCCTGTAACATTAACCCCCTCATTGCTGGAACTTCCTGTAACATTAACCCCCTCATTGCTGGAACTTCCCGTAACATTAACCCTCTCATTGCTGGAGCTCCCTGTAACATTAGCCCCCTCATTGCTGGAACTTCCTGTAACATTAACCCCCTCATTGCTGGAACTTCCTGTAACATTAACCCCCTCATTGCTGGAACTTCCTGTAACATTAACCCCCTCATTGCTAATCTCTGACACCGAGACCTGTCGCAAGTCCCTAATTTGGTGACAAGCCGGACCTCTGGTCTCCCTGGTGCAAGTGAAGCTTTGTTAGACGTTACCCCCCAACGTGGGAGCCTCTCGCCCCCTGGCGGAGCCGCCCTGTCATTCCTCCTGAAAAGCTGAGGCTTTTTTCTAGCCGCCAAATAGCAGAACATCATTCTTGGTGACTTATTCTTTATTCTTGTAAATATGTAACGGCCGTTTAAATCGCCGCGTGAAACTGCGCACAATGAGCTTCTTTACTTCTAGTAAATCTGATTTTTCTCTTTTTTGGTTTGTTTTTTTTCTTCTCAGTTCCCAGAATATTCCTATAAATCAAACCAACGGATCACAGCAAGTAAGGCCAGCAAGGTGCCACTGCGTTCTGTCCCCGCTTAGGCCGCGATGATGGTGACGGCGCGCGCACCGCTGGGCAAACAGCGAACCTCCTTTTCTATCAGGCCGCCCATGGAGCGCGCGGGCGATTCTCGAAGATAAACAATTGTCCATGCTGCGTGACGGCCTGGTCACGTGAGCGGCTCAGCCAATTAGGGCGACCGGCTCACGTGACGCCACGCCTCACCGTTGCCTCGGACCTCCGTACAAGTTTTGCGCGAGTGACGTCATGTGTGCGGTCTCTATACTGGATCTAATGACGTTATTTCTGTCTGTAATTTGAATCCTGATATGACGGAGCTTTCTCTAATTCAGCGGTTCCCTCAACCTTTCTTACACTGCACCCCCTGCTGGAAACTGAGCTCGTGGGGGGGAACACGCTTCATAAGACCCCTAACTGCCCCTCAGTGTGTGCAGGCAGTTTCCAGAGGCATTGGTAATATATAGGGGTGGGGAAGGCAGCATTTGTCACACCAGAGACTTTAACGTGTGGCTGAGTAAGTGGTTTTAATAGAAAGGATTTGAATATACTGTATCCAGGTAGAATAGCTACATCCACCTTGGAAGGAACTAGGACCCTTCTTCATTAGCAAGTATTTAAACTAAATGTATCGGACTGGGGCAGTGAAATGAGTCCAGATAAATGAAGCCCACCCCCCCCCCTCCCATATCCAGGGGAACAGACTGCATCCTAAATAGAAAAACTATCAATAATACAGAGAGGAGGCGTGCGGGACACACAGGAGGGATTTGGGAAAGCGGGGACACGTCCTTGGGCTGTGTGTACAATTGCTTGTAGTTTGGGAACTAAAATGCCTGATCTATGTACAGTAATGACGAGGTATGATTTGGATACTGTTACGGAGTCATGGTACTGTGACAGTCTGGACTGGAACATTGCAATATTGGGTTACACTTTATTTAAAAGGGACAGGGTAGGAAGGAAAAGGGAGGGGGGGGGGGCTTTTATGTGAGGAACACCTCCAAAGGCTACTGGAGTAGAACGTGCTAGAGAAATGATGGACCCTTTGGGAAGCTCTAGAGAATGTTGAGAAGGTTCATTCATACTGGGATGCTCTACAGACCTCCTGTCCTCAGGCCACCAGCCGGTCAGGGGTTAAAGGATACCGCTGATTGAGCCACCTGTGCTGAAACAGGGATAACCCTTAAAACCTGACTTGTTGGTGGCCCTGGCAGAATGGCGTTGGCCACCTTCTAGGCCAGGGGTGCACAAACTTTTTTTTTTCTCTGCACCCCCCTTCCTGCTCTTCTCCCCCCCCCCCCCCCTCTTCACCACCCCCTCCCCCACTCACACCGCCGCTCCCCACCCTTTTACCTTTTTTCTCCGGCGTTTTCTCACACACTATCATGTGACTCTGTGGCGTCATTTGTACGCGTCGCCAGAAGCCGCCGGAGACCAGGTAAGGGCAGTACAGAGGCCTCTCACGCTCCCCCGGCATTTAAATGTTGTGGGGAAGAGCGAGGAGCCTCTGTAAGCGCCACCCCCCCCCCCCCCCCCCAGTTTGTGCACCCCTGCTCTAGTCCATATACACTTGTACAGTACCTGGTTTGCATGGGTTTGTATACATCCTTTGAGGTCGAATGGGGATTTACCAACATTTTACTTCAGTTTTGTACTGGGGGAGGGGGGGGGATCTCAGTCTCTAGCTACAGTCTTACAGCTTTGTACTGGGAGGGGGGGGGGATCTCTGTCTCTAGCTACAGTCTTACAGCTTTGTACTGGGAGGGGGGGGGGGATCTCTGTCTCTAGCTACAATCTTGCAGCTTTGTACTGGGAGGGGGGGGGGGAATCTCAGTCTCTAGCTACAATCTTACAGCTTTGTACTGGGAGGGGGGGGGGGAATCCCAGTCTCTAGCTACAATCTTACAGCTTTGTACTGGGAGGGGGGGGGGGAATCTCAGTCTCTAGCTACAATCTTACAGCTTTGTACTGGGAGGGGAATCTCAGTCTCTAGCTACAATCTTACAGCTTTGTACTGGGAGGGGGGGGGAATCTCAGTCTCTAGCTACAATCTTACAGCTTTGTACTGGGAGGGGGGGGGAATCTCAGTCTCTAGCTACAATCTTACAGCTTTGTACTGGGAGTGGGGGGGGGATCTCCGTCTCTAGCTACAATCTTGCAGCTTTGTACTGGGGGGGGGGGGGAATCTCAGTCTCTAGCTACAATCTTACAGCTTTGTACTGGGGGAGGGGGGGATCTCAGTCTCTAGCTACAATCTTACAGCTTTGTACTGGGAGAGGGGGGGGGATCTCAGTCTCTAGCTACAATCTTACAGCTTTGTACTGGGGGGGGGGGGGGAATCTCAGTCTCTAGCTACAATCTTACAGCTTTGTACTGGGGGAGGGGGGGGATCTCAGTCTCTAGCTACAATCTTACAGCTTTGTACTGGGAGGGGGGGGGATCTCAGTCTCTAGCTACAATCTTACAGCTTTGTACTGGGGGAGGGGGGAGGATCTCAGTCTCTAGCTACAATCTTACAGCTTTGTACTGGGAGGGGGGGGGGGGAGAATCTCAGTCTCTAGCTACAATCTTACAGCTTTGTACTGGGGGGAGGGGGGGAATCCCAGTCTCTAGCTACAATCTTACAGTTTTGTACTGGGAGGGGGAATCTCAGTCTCTAGCTACAATCTTACAGCTTTGTACTGGGAGGGGGGGGGGAATCTCAGTCTCTAGCTACAATCTTACAGCTTTGTACTGGGAGGGGGGGGGATCTCAGTCTCTAGCTACAATCTTACAGCTTTGTACTGGGAGGGGGGGGAATCTCAGTCTCTAGCTACAATCTTACAGCTTTGTACTGGGAGGGGGGGGGATCTCAGTCTCTAGCTACAATCTTACAGCTTTGTACTGGGAGGGGAAGGGGGGGGGAATCTCAGTCTCTAGCTACAATCTTACAGCTTTGTACTGGGAGGGGGGGGGGAATCTCAGTCTCTAGCTACAATCTTACAGCTTTGTACTGGGAGGGGGGGGGGATCTCAGTCTCGCTACAATCTTACAGCTTTGTACTGGGAGGGGGGGGGAATCTCAGTCTCTAGCTACAATCTTACAGCTTTGTACTGGGAGGGGGGGGGATCTCAGTCTCGCTACAATCTTACAGCTTTGTACTGGGAGGGGGGGGATCTCAGTCTCTAGCTACAATCTTACAGCTTTGTACTGGGAGGGGGGGGGGAATCTCAGTCTCTAGCTACAATCTTACAGCTTTGTACTGGGAGGGGGGGGGGGGGGATCTCAGTCTCTAGCTACAATCTTACAGCTTTGTACTGGGAGGGGAATCCCAGTCTCTAGCTACAATCTTACAGCTTTGTACTGGGAGGGGGGGGGGGGGGATCTCAGTCTCTAGCTACAATCTTACAGCTTTGTACTGGTGGGGGGGGGGGGGGGATCTCAGTCTCTAGCTACAATCTTACAGCTTTGTACTGGGAGGGGGGGGGGGGGATCTCAGTCTCTAGCTACAATCTTACAGCTTTAGCTCCTTTTCTTTGTTTTTTCCCAGGCTTGGCCCGTGAGACCTTCTCTCCCTGTGGTGAACGTAATACCTTCTGGGCCCGTGTTGGTAGAAATAGAAAATCTTCCCGGAAGCCCAAGAGCAAGAGCAAGCCAAGTGGAGAAATGGTTTGTCCATCAGATTCTCATAAGAGAAAATACACTTACACTCTATACAGTATATATACACTTACACTCTATACAGTATATATACACTTACACTCTATACAGTATATATACACTTACACTCTATACAGTATATATACACTTACACTCTATACAGTATATATACACTTACACTCTATACAGTATATATACACTTACACTCTATACAGTATATATACACTTACACTCTATACAGTATATATACACTTACACTCTATACAGTATATATATACACTTACACTCTATACAGTATATATATACACTTACACTCTATACAGTATATATACACTTACACTCTATACAGTATATACCACGAAACACACCCATGGGCTGAACTCCAAGTAAAATGTCCCAGGTATCCACACGGAGGAGAGAGCAGCACTCTGAATTCACGCATAAGCGGTATTAAAGTATTAATACTCCAACGCTTCGGTACAGCACACGATGGAGGATTAATACATTTTGTACCGCTTGTAAGTGAATCCGAAGTGCTGCTCTCTCCCTCGTGTGGATATCTGGGACGTTGTCCATCAGGTTCCCATACAAATAGCTTCAAAGATAAGCCCACAAGTTGATGTATTTGTGCCTACAAGCCATGGCAGCATGTCCTTGCAGTAACCCGTGTATAGCCAGGTATATTGGTCTTGAAGTGGCATGGACAAATATTGATGGCCGTTCAGACAGATAAAAAAAGGTCTTAACATTAAAATGAACATTATATCTGTGTATTATACAAATGCTGGCCGTGGTATCAATGTAATATCTAGAAGGATCATGACGTGCATGCTTGCAGCTTGTTGTGCTGTGCCGCTTTCCTATTAAACATAATCAAAATCAGAAATCAAAAAGAAAACTTCTCCTACTCTGGAAAATCATGTGGTGATTTGGGACCCGGATGGGGGTGATTTGGGACCCGGCTGGTGGGGATTTGGGACCCGGCTGCTGGTGGGGGCTGGTGGTGGTGGTGGGGGCTGGTGGATGCTTCATGTATCGTCCTCGTCATTTGGTTTGATCCTTTAATCTGGATATGAGCTGCAATGGACTCCTATCCAGATTATATAGCACTTGTGCTATAGAGCAGCTACCCTGCTGACATTGTAACTGGGAGCTTCTTCATGACGAAACCCCTGCAGGGACTTCTTGATGACTTCTTCATACTCTTGGTCCTCACCTTTTTTTATTCTTCGTGATTCTGGAGAACTTGATTGCTCCAGAGTCCTCTTGCAGTTGATCATTGACGTCTTCTTCTGGATACCTTGGGCTATTCTTTGCTTCTGCTTGTCTTGTTCTTTGCTCAGAATGGCCCCCACTAGTGTGAGGTGGACCTCCTCCTCCCTCACTTCAAGCTTCTAACTCCAAATACATCAGTAGATGCTACATGAATTTACATCCAATATCATTTATATTGGTGATGCAACATAGTCGCCTACCAGGATTCTTGATCAACGGCGTTAGCCTGAAACGCGTCAGAGTTGCTATCATGTTCCCTACATGCCACAACATTAAAATTTAACTTTTCACTGGTGTCAGCCCCTGCATTTTTCACAGCTGTGCTCCGTCCCCTTCTCTGGATGTTCGTATTAACCTAAAGAGTGGAAGCTTGAATCACTGGGAGATTTTGCAAAGAATAAAGATATCGGGGGGGGGCTCTATTACGTGGAATCATTACTAAATCAGGCCTTTGCAATCAACAATAATTTCCTTCTGATATTTATAATCCTGGAAACACTGATTTGGCTTCCTGTTGCTTCCTGTCGCTTCCTGTCGCGTGCTAAAACTCATGTTGTTGGGACATGCACTTTGGAGTAGATGCCTTCTCCAGTAATTGGACTTGGGGCATCACCAACATTTTGACTCTTTCCATGTCCCTTTCCTTCTCCATTCCTCCTCACTTGTTCCTCTCCTGTCTGTTCTGAGTATTAATCCCACCTCCCCCCCCTAATGCTGCAGGCCGGCCAGCTCTGCTGGTTTCACCCCGGATGTTGGAAGCAGTTGGAAGTCGCAGTCTCCTTCCTCTTCGCTGCTTGGGGATAGGAGCTACACACACTTTGTTTACGAGCAGAATGCCAAGAACTCTGGGAAGCCCATTGAGCTCCGTGGCTTAACGGCTGGTACAACCACGACTGATCTATAAAGTATTACGATGGTGACTGTACCAGTAACACTAAGAGGTATTGCGCAAAGCGCCTACAGGAGGGCTGCCCAGCCAAGTATTCTTCAACGTTGGACTTTTACGCTGCATTTTCTAACTTTAACTGGGTCAGTCCATGGGAGAGGCACTTGTAGGCGATACTTTCACAGCAAATGGGCCGTGTTCTGACTAATAAGTAGAAAAGGGTGTTCACACTTGCTGCCCTTCGTCAGTCTCGCTAAGGTCAACCAAACATTGAAATATTAGTTCTTTTATCATTTTTTCAACCTGAAGCTCCAGCACGTCCTTGTCGGCTGTCCTCCGCGTGACAGCGCTCATAACATATTGAAATGGCAACCACTTCCGAAGTGCCTTCCAAACCCCAAGTCCTTTGGTATTCAGCGTTATTCTCCAAGTAAAATCCCCCCCCCCTTTTTTTTATTTTAAACAGATGAAAATATTTTTCTTTTTCAGTGCAAATCTCATTTAACCTTTTTATCTAGGAATTTTTTTTTTATTTGAGGCTCGGTTACTCATAACTGGAAAATGCCACAAAAATCCTGCCGGCGTTCCAGAGCGTTGTACTGGGAGTTTCAGAAGCTGCTCGCCGACGCTCATCACGTGTGAAATCTTCAAGTCTTGTAATGTTGTGAAACGGAGCACCGCAGAACGGGGCCCCTAACAGATGCTAGTTAGAAAGTGGGGTACCTGGAGATGCCCCCCCCCCCACTCCCCAAATACCATGTGTACCATAAAACATCGCGAAGAACCAGATAAATGATTTAAGTATTAACATTGTGTCAATGATATTTAGGTTAAACGTGTTTAATGTTTTCACATACAATAACATCTGTTACTCCCATCATGTCTCGTGCATGGAGACAAAGGGATGTTGCTTAAAACCCGCAATATTTTGGTATTTAATACATTACCAATAACTCCTCGTTTGTTTTGAGTGGGTAGCAAAAAAGAATATACTACGCATTGTTGTTGTTAAATAAGCGGTGAATAAACCTGTACAACTTAACACTTTTATGGTCACTTGCAGATCTTGATTGATTTACTGCCAAAAAATATACATTTATCTTTGTATACCCTAAATAAAGCCTATGTATCCTACAGGTGGAGCTTTCAGCTTTACAGTAATCCGATGGGCTAATCATTTTATATTAAATGCCTAGACAAAAAATAAACGAGTCCAGTAACCCACCTGAATAAAATTGGGCATTGCGCGCTTCCAAAATAGGAATTTATCTTAAAAAAAAACAAAACCCTTTAGGAACCAAGAAAAAGGCATTACGTATAAATGATAAAACTATGGCAACGTTTCAGGGGACAGAGGAAGCAGCGAGATACTCCCTAAACGTTGCTATTCTGTTTAATATTTGAATAGTTTTTCTTTTCTGGGAACACGTCGTAGTGGGTAGTGTTTTTTTTGTTTTTCTTTGCTTAGAAGTGCAAACCCCACGTAAGAGCGTTTTTTCATTCGGCTTCTCCAGTGTTGCATGAGGCCCTCACACGGTGCAGGGAAGTTCAGCCTGAGGAGCCCCAAGGATTTCTTCATTATAATACCTGTTCATGGCGTTCTGTTTAAACAGCTGGACGCTCCGTCTGTCCTGCTCGATACCACCTAAATGTAACTGTAACTACTGCTTTAAAATGTAGCGACGCATCCAGCAGGAGTAGTGGTTAGTCGGTTAGTTACATCAGAGGTCCCATAGTGTGTGTGTGTGTGTGTGTTCTCCATAACTGACCGTTTTAATGCCTACAGACAGATCACCTCTTACGGCTCATATACCAGGAGATCTATATATAAATATGCTAACTGACCTCCGTGACTAATGGGAACATGGTCAGCTGAACTTGCCACACACGCGATATCCCACGGCTGCAGAATCGCACACGGGTGGCTGTTTTCGGGACAGTGCGGTTGCAGCACGGCACAATGATTGATAGTCTGGTAATGGCAGCAAGTGGAGTGTACAATGCTCACAAAGGAAGCGGCACAGCACAGAGCCGGCAGTGAGGGTTCCTCCTGTCGCCTCCCCGGGGGAGGCGGCACAGCACAGAGCCGGCAGTGAGGGTTCCTCCTCTCTCCTCCCCGGGGGAAGCGGCACAGCACAGAGCCGGCAGTGAGGGTTCCTCCTCTCTCCTCCCCGGGGGAAGCGGCACAGCACAGAGCCGGCAGTGAGGGTTTCTCCTCTCTCCTCCCCGGGGGAAGCGGCACAGCACAGAGCCGGCAGTGAGGGTTTCTCCTCTCTCCTCCCCGGGGGAAGCGGCACAGCACAGAGCCGGCAGTGAGGGTTTCTCCTCTCTCCTCCCCGGGGGAAGCGGCACAGCACAGAGCCGGCAGTGAGGGTTCCTCCTGTCGCCTCCCCGGGGGAAGCGGCACAGCACAGAGCCGGCAGTGAGGGTTCCTCCTGTCTCCTCCCCGGGGGAAGCAGCACAGAGCCGGCAGTGAGGGTTCCTCCTGTCGCCTCCCCGGGGGAAGCGGCACAGCACAGAGCCGGCAGTGAGGGTTCCTCCTGTCTCCTCCCCGGGGGAAGCGGTTCCTCATGCTCTGCTTTGCTACTTTTGCAGCTTTGTTGGTTTACTTGATAGTAAGGACGTGTTGGAGAGCGGCCTCGATGATGTCATGGCGTTGCCGGTCACCGCAAGCCCAGTTCCTGTTCCGGATGCAACAGACCTAGGTTTTGACAACCCCTGTCTGGAAGAGACTGCACTGGGGCTCGGTGACATCCCATCTGGTAAGGACCATACCGCAGAGCGCAGGATGGAGCTTCTCAAACTGTTGGATACAGTGTAGCAGCTCTGCTGGATTGTTTGCACCAGTGTGCGAGCCCAGCGCTGGATCCGTGCGTGTGCGAGCCCAGCGCTGGATCCGTGCGTGTGCGAGCCCAGCGCTGGATCCGTTTCTTGTGCGAGCCCAGCGCTGGATCCGTGCGTTTGCGAGCCCAGCGCTGGATCCGTGCGTGTGCGAGCCCAGCGCTGGATCCGTGCGTGTGCGAGCCCAGCGCTGGATCCGTGCGTGTGCGAGCCCAGCGCTGGATCCGTTTCTTGTGCGAGCCCAGCGCTGGATCCGTGCGTGTGCGAGCCCAGCGCTGGATCCGTGCGTGTGCGAGCCCAGCGCTGGATCCGTGCGTGTGCGAGTCCAGCGCTGGATCCTTGCGTGTGCGAGCCCAGCGCTGGATCAGAAATCAGTATTTGTCAAAGGAATTCATGTTGTTGTTGTTGTTGTTGTTGTTGTTGTGTGTGTTGTTTTTTTTTTTTTTTTATGTTCACACGGTTTGCTTTATTTCTGTCTGTACACACCGGGGCTTGGTTGTGGTGTGTGTGTGTGTGTGTGTGTGTGCGCGCGCACTAGGGCTTGGTTGTGGTGTACGTATGTATGTGAACGCACCGGGACTTGGGTGTGTGTGTGAACACTGTGGCTTGGTTGTGGTGTATGTGTGTACACACCGTGGCTTGGTTGGCTGTGTGTATGTACACACCGTGGCTTGGTTGGCTGTGTGTGTGTACACACCGTGGCTTGGTTGTGGTGCACGCTTGTACGCACAGGGGCTTGGTTGTGTGTGTCTGTGTGTGTGTGTGTGTGTGTGTGTGTGTGTGTGTGTGTGTGTGTGCGCACCGTGGCTTGGTTGTGGTGCGCGCGTATACGCACCGGGGTTTGGTGTGTGTGTGTGTGTGTGTGTGCACCGTGGCTTGGTTGTGGTGCGCGCGTATACGCACCGGGGTTTGGTGTGTGTGTGTGTGTGTGTGTGTGTGTGTGTGTGTGTGTGTGCACCGTGGCTTGGTTGCGGTGCTCGTGTGTATGCACCGTGCCTTATTTTGGAGGTTAGTTTTTTAATGATGCTGTACAATGGCAATGCAGGAACCTGATTGGAGAAACTTCAGGTTTTGTAAATAACGGTGGGGGGGTTAATTAGGGAGACGCATACTGAGAAACGGACTCTGTCAGCAGCGGAAGGGTTAATAACTGCCCAGTCTGTGCTGCATGCACGTGTTCATTAGTTACTTCTATTTTGCAGCGTTTGAAGATCTACCCATGAAGCTGAATAATGTGGACGCTGATCACATGACGGCACATCCTGTGTGGGCCAACATCAATATCAATGTGAACAAGCAGGTACCACGTTCTGCTCACCTTATTCCAATACACCGTGCCGATATAACCACGTCTTGCAGCAGCAGTCGCCACTTAAACTGGGGTCCCTTTACTTTTTTGAGGACCTCCTGGGTACCAAGATATTTGTAATTTTCTTGTACTAGGGTGAGACACAAATGACAAATATGGTTGTATGGTCAACAATAGAAAGTCCCGATGGCGAAAAACCTGGAGGATTCGAGAACAAAAACCAGAATGAGACAAAGCGATTGCTTAATTTCTGTTCTCTTCCGTAATCACAAGATGCCAGAATAAGAATTGGATATGCAGAGCGGCGTAGGACAATCTGCAAGCGTATAACTCGAGGTGCAAGGAAATGTAACTGTTATGGTGAAGAACACTATTGACGATAACAAAAGCTTAAAAGAACAGGGATCCGCGACTTGCGATTTGGAAAGAAGCAATTCATTGCACTCAAACAAGATGGATCAACACTAAAAATCTGTGCACTTACAGACGCAGCGGCCGGGATGCGAACATTTCACGCGGCGTATACCTCGGAATACCCATGTCATGGCGCGTGATTTCTTCCAACCTTCCCGCCTTAAGACGCGTGGTGGCTCGTGTTGTTATCGAGTGCAGAAAATGGCATTTTAGTGTTCTGGTTTTTAAACACCTGCAAAGTGACACAGTAGCACAGTACTGTACACATTACAATTCATTAATTTCTGCCACGGGTACGCGAAGAATTGAAACCCAAAGAAATCCGAATCCATGAAATTCAAACAAATCGACCGCGGTGAACACAGGTGCGCCTGGTGTGATTGGCGGCGTGAATGCCGCGTGGAATACAGCAGAGCGCACGAAAACGGCTCCGTGAAATGTTCGGCCGCGGCATCTGTATGAAGGGTGTGGAGGACATCTACATGAGATTATACGGGAACACGGATATCACAGGGCACGATCCAGCAGAGGAGGAGCGACAAGAGACCACCAATGATATACCGTGTCCTTCCAGAAGAAGTGTCAAAAACAATACAATCCATGAAGAATGGGAAGTCTCCCGGGGGGAAGATAGAATTACAACTGATATATATATATATAATTTTTTTAATATATATATTTGTTATATATATATATTTTATATATATATATAAAAAAAATATACCGATGCTTGTCCCATATGCACATAAAAAGCAGATATTACCAGATGGTGATCCGGGAGAGACAGCAAACAGCCAAGTAGATGAAACAACTGTATTCATACTGAACAATACAAGGCACTACATCCAGCGTTTCGGTCAGCTAAACGTGACCTTCCTCAGGGATGTGTGTGTGTGTGTGTGTGTGTATATATATATATATATATATATATATATATATATATATATATATATATATATATATATATATATATTTATTATTATTATTATTGTGAATATACACCAGACCCGGGATTTTGCCCGGCCTAGAGCACCAGCGGGATTTCGATATGGATACAACACAAGAACCACATCCAAGTCGTACAAAAAGTGATTTCCCAAATTAATGAATATGATTTACCCCTCATTTTTTTTTTTTGATTCGTAGATTATAAAAAGCATTTGATTCTGTCTACGCCTCCCAGCCCAGCGGTTCTGAATGCATTAAGACCGAGTGTTGAAGTGTACATTGATATTTTAAAGGACACTTACTAGAATACCACATTACAATTCGATAATATGAAGGTACAAGCAAGATAAGGATCAGCAAGGGAGAGCTGATCAAAAAAAAATCCATAAATCTAAATCAACGGTGAATATTTCAGTTCCCTACGATTTGCAAATTACATTTTTGTTCTTTTTGCCACAAGTCCAGAAGATCTCCAGCAACAATCGGAGAACTCGCCCAAGTAAGAAAGTGGGCCTTCAAATGAATCTCGGGAAGACCAAAGTGATATGTATCCAAAGACGTGTCAACCTCGCACTCAAAGATGATATAGTCAGAAATACGTTAAAATAATAATTTTACTGATACTTCTGAATAATGCAGAAAAAAATCCAAGGTAATATATGTGGAATGAGCACACGGATAACAGAGCAGTCAAACCATAGGGTGAACAGGGAAAAAAGGGTAATATAAAGCAATATAAGTAACACACTAATAGTCCAAAGTGTCAAAGGGGGTTAACGTTTCGGGATAATCGACCCTTTCAGCATCTTTTGAGTGCGGGGTTGACATTCTTTTGGATATATATCACGCTCTGTTGCAGTTGGTGGGGACTCCTTGTCTCTCTGCACCCTATCTATATTGGCCTGATGGGGCGTGGTATTAACTCGGGCGGTGCGGTTTGCCTTGTTTGTTATACAAGACCAAAGTGGCGTTCCACAAATGTGTCGGCTCTGCAACGATCGAAATAAATGGAAACGGACTAGAAAGTCCCTGAGTACCTTGGCTGGCACGTAACCAGGGATTGGAAGCTTTTGCATGAAATCAGTGGGAGAATGAAGAGGAGATGGAGGCATTTGGAAAAAGCAAGACAATCTTTCAAGGGAACCTTTTGGAATTTGCCTCGATACATCACTCCCATCGGCGTGTCCCTTTCATTAAGTGCATTGCAGGTACCTCACGTTTTTGACCACTGCCTGTGGTCCCGTATGGATGTGACACTTGGACCCTAAATACAGAGATGATTCAGAAGCTTCAGACAACTCCCAAGTGTGGAGAGATGTATACTGAGTATTATCCAAAGAGACAGGAAAAAGAAGGGATGGGTTCGAGAGCAAACAAGTCTGTGACATCACGTGGGTGAAGAAATTAAAATAGCGGTGGGCTGGACATATCGCAAGAAGAAACGGCCATCGTTGGACAAAGATGATACTCGGCTGAATTCCAAATAGAATGGAATCAGAAAATGTGTTGGAGCGACGTGGAGAAGAGCAGCTTGCAACCGCAGCACCTGGGAGACACTTAGAAGCTTTCATCCAGCAGTGGGGAGACGAGGGCTGAAGATGAGGATATATTTATTATTATAATATAAAAAAAGGTGTATTTTATAAACGATTTGCTGGTTGTTGAATTCCGGCAGTCTGTTTATTTGTTGCTTTTGGATCGCAGTGACGTTCCGTTTGCTCGCACTCCTCCGTTCCAGTGTCCATCGCTCTTTCTTGTTGTTCACAGGATGACATAGTGAAGCTGACGGAGAAATGCCTGAACAATTCCATGGAGAGCCCAGTGAGCCCAGCGTCGGCGCGGCTCTCCGCTGATATAAAGAGCAATATCCTGAAGGCACAGGTGGAGGCTGGGCAGAAGGTGAAGGCACAGGCGGAGGCTGGGCAGAAGGTGAAGGCACAGGTGGAGGCTGGGCAGAAGGTGAAGGCACAGGTGGAGGCTGGGCAGAAGGTGAAGGCACAGGTGGAGGCTGGGCAGAAGGGGAAGGCACAGGTGGAGGCTGGGCAGAAGGTGAAAGCACAGGTGGAGGCTGGGCAGAAGGTGAAGGCACAGGTGGAGGCTGGGCAGAAGGTGAAGGCACAGGTGGAGGCTGGGCAGAAGGTGAAGGCACAGGTGGAGGCTGGGCAGAAGGTGGAGGCTGGGCAGAAGGGGAAGGCACAGGTGGAGGCTGGGCAGAAGGTGAAGGCACAGGTGGAGGCTGGGCAGAAGGTGAAGGCACAGGTGGAGGCTGGGCAGAAAGTGAAGGCACAGGTGGAGGCTGGGCAGAAGGTGAAGGCTGAGCAGAAGGTGGAGGCTGGGCAGAAGGGGAAGGCACGGGTGGAGGCTGGGCAGAAGGTGAAGGCACAGGTGGAGGCTGGGCAGAAGGTGAAGGCACAGGTGGAGGCTGGGCAGAAGGTGAAGGCACAGGTGGAGGCTGGGCAGAAGGTGAAGGCACAGGTGGAGGCTGGGCAGAAGGTGAAGGCACAGGTGGAGGCTGGGCAGAAGGTGAAGGCTGAGCAGAAGGTGGAGGCTGGGCAGAAGGGGAAGGCACAGGTGGAGGCTGGGCAGAAGGTGAAGGCACAGGTGGAGGCTGGGCAGAAGGTGAAGGCACAGGTGGAGGCTGGGCAGAAGGTGAAGGCACAGGTGGAGGCTGGGCAGAAGGTGAAGGCACAGGTGGAGGCTGGGCAGAAGCTGAAGGCACAGGTGGAGGCTGGGCAGAAGGTGAAGGCACAGGTGGAGGCTGGGCAGAAGGTGAAGGCACAGGTGGAGGCTGGGCAGAAGGTGAAGGCACAGGTGGAGGCTGGGCAGAAGGTGAAGGCTCTTCAGATCTAGGAAAATAAATCTGCCGTTTGCCTTTGAAGTGATAAATATAAACTGCTTTAGTGCCCGAGGGATTGTGCAATTTGCCAAATGCAACACAGCTGAAGTATTCGGGCAATTCCTGAGAATAGTTTGGGGTTTTCCTCTTTGCATTTGTTTCTGTTTGGACCTGTGTTGGACCTCGGGCGCTGGTTCAGTCTGTTATATGAGTGGCTGTAATCTGTTCGGCTGTTTTCCTCTTACCTGTGTCTGGAACGCATTGGCGTGAGAAGCCTGAATCACGTGAATGTCTGTTACAGATCACAAGGGACGAGTTGCTGCCAGGGGACCGGAGCGCGCTCATTGAGAACACCTGTGCCAGGTAAATGAGTCATGCCTCGGCCTTCTGTATTAGTGGAGTTAACCCCTTCCGGCGGAGGGACAAGCGAAGCGAGAGATGAATTGTACTTTGTAACGTGCTTCATTTTGTCACCGTTTAGGAGTTTTACAGCAAAACTCAATAACTCATTGGCGCAATTAAACCAGGAGCCTGGCGCCTTGAGAGAGACACAGAGCCCCTTCTTTACGTAAGTGTTTGTAGAGAGATGTTTCCCAATCGTTATCCAGTATACAAGTAAAGAGAGGGCATAGAAGTGTGTTTCCATTTTCTACTTGCTCTTGGATTTAAGAAAAGATTTAACATTTTGGTGCAAGTTGTGAACCTTATTTTAAGCAACTACATGAGAAAAGTGTGTGTGTGTGTGTGTGTGTGTGTGTGTGTGTGTGTGTGTGTGTGTGCAGCGTATGATGTATCTAATCATTACCTGTCCTCCAACTCCCCAAATCACAAGCTGATACAGCGCAAAATGGGGAGCAAAGACTTGGGTACATTGATACAAATTGTGCCGTCATTTTTGCCTCTCTTCACGTCAATTTTGCCTCTCTGCATCACTCCCACGGATGTGTCTTTCAATAAGTGCATTGCAGGCTCCTATAGCAACAAGGGTGGAAAATGAGCGGTCTGTATCTCCGCCGGGATCTGTCCTTTGTATCAGCCGCTACAGTGCCAGAAGTCAGAAACCCCTTTTAGGCCCCAGGAGCCGTTTGCAGCAGTGTGTATTTTACGTTTTCAATGCACCGTGGCCAGTCCTGCAGAAGGGGAAGGACGGTTTATTCACAGCACTACCGGGACCCTCATTATGTAACATAAAGCGGCGGATTCCCGACAGACACGTTGGGGTGGGGATAACTTATTTAGTGGCGACATTATACTTCCTTACGGTTCATAAAGCTGGAGAAATAATTGTGTGTTAAGTAAAAAAGAAAAGGTATAAGCCACGTATGTCTCCATCACTAATACTCTCTGCAGGATGAGGCTACGTGACTATGTACTGTATGGTATTTATGCTACAGCTAGGGGAAATCGTTTACAGGTCACTTACCATGTAATAATATATTTCTGGCTTCTGTTCCTCATACTTCCCCCGTACCGCTGCGGTTCGAGATGCGCTAACATTATGACGTAGAATTTCCTTTCTGCCGAGCGCTGCTTCTCATGGCTAATTCTTTCTGTATAGAAGCGTTCTAAGTGAGGAGAGGGCTGCCCCCACAGCGATTCATTCCGCCCTCATCCCAGCTGCAGAGGTGCCCGCCATTAAGGTAGATATTCCATTTGCCATGTATATTGTAAAAGATCACAGCACGTGTGTGTGTATATATAAGTAGGTAAATGGTGTGTGTGTGTGTGTATATATAAGTAGGTAAATGGTGTGTGTGTGTGTGTGTGTGTGTGTGTGTGTGTGTGTGGACGCAACCCCGTTATACTAATTGTGGAAGGCGAACTGCGATAGCAACAAGTTAGTGCAATGAGTATGTGTCAGAGCGTTCTTGCTGCCCACAGCTGCAGTCTCCGAAAACGCTCTGACCACCAGGACGCCCTCGCCTCTCAGATGAGCCGACGTAGCTTGTTCGCTCACGTCAAACGTGCCCGACGTACGTTTCACCACTTCGGCTTCATCGACTTTACACTCATTGTGCTAACTTGTTGCTATCCCGGTTCTCCTTCCATAATTAGTATTCAGTATCCGTGCCACTACTCACTGAGTTGTATACTGGAGCAGACACTTTTGGGGGACATCCACTTAAGTGTAACTCCAAGTATCACCCAACTAAATAGACTACCGTGTCCTGTTTAATGGTGGGGATAATTATACCCACCCACTCTACTGAGTTACTAGGTGCTTAATTTGGAACATAGCCACCATTGACCTTGGTGATTTAGAGCTATACAAACATTAGGTGTAGCAATAGGGAATAATTCATAGCACCAGTATTTCTGTAACTCAGAATCAAGAACTTGCTATAGCTTATTGGATATCCACAGAATACTCGGCTAGGGGTTAAGTATAGCATTTGCTGCTGATATTAGAAGGATTACTGTCAGTCATCTGATGTATGTATAGGACATTTCTGCAGCATCATTTATTTAAAGCTACAGGTTCTTCCACTAGTTATTAAATAGTAACAAAGTATATATTAGGCAGGAGTAAATTGTATCCAGCTTAATACACCAGTAGAATTTTCACAGGGCTATACTTGTAGGCGGGGGTTATTATCACTTACCTTAATGCACCCACGCAGGTTAACATTAGCACCCCTTAATGCAGCCACGCAGGTTAACATTGGCACACCTTAATGCACCCACGCAGGTTAACATTGGCACACCTTAATGCACCCACGCAGGTTAACATTGGCACACCTTAATGCACCCACGCAGGTTAACATTGGCACACCTTAATGCAGCCACGCAGGTAACATTGGCACACCTTAATGCAGCCACGCAGGTTAACATTGGCACACCTTAATGCACCCACGCAGGTTAACATTAGCACACCTTAATGCACCCACGCAGGTTAACATTAGCACACCTTAATGCAGCCACGCAGGTTAACATTAGCACACCTTCATGCACCCACGCAGGTTAACATTGGCACACCTTAATGCAGCCACGCAGGTTAACATTAGCACACCTTAATGCACCCACGTGGTTAACATTGGCACACCTTAATGCAGCCACGCAGGTTAACATTGGCACACCTTAATTCAGCCACGCAGGTTAACATTGGCACACCTTATTGCACCCACGCAGGTTAACATTAGCACACCTTAATGCACCCACGCAGGTTAACATTGGCACACCTTAAGGCAGCCACGCAGGTTAACATTGGCACACCTTAATGCACCCACGCAGGTTAACATTAGCACACCTTAATGCACCCACGCAGGTTAGCATTAGCACACCTTAATGCACCCACGCAGGTTAACATTGGCACACCTTAATGCAGCCACGCAGGTTAACATTGGCACACCTTAATGCACCCACGCAGGTTAACATTGGCACACCTTAATGCACCCACGCAGGTTAACATTAGCACACCTTAATGCAGCCACGCAGGTTAACATTGGCACACCTTAATGCAGCCACGCAGGTTAACATTAGCACACCTTAATGCAGCCACGCAGGTTAACATTAGCACACCTTAATGCAGCCACGCAGGTTAACATTAGCACACCTTAATGCAGCCACGCAGGTTAACATTAGCACACCTTCATGCACCCACGCAGGATAACATTGGCACACCTTACTGCACCCACGCAGGTTAACATTAGCACACCTTAATGCACCCACGCAGGTTAACATTGGCACACCTTAATGCAGCCACGCAGGTTAACATTAGCACACCTTAATGCACCCACGTGGTTAACATTGGCACACCTTAATGCAGCCACGCAGGTTAACATTGGCACACCTTAATTCAGCCACGCAGGTTAACATTGGCACACCTTAATGCACCCACGCAGGTTAACATTAGCACACCTTAATGCACCCACACAGGTTAACATTGGCACACCTTAAGGCAGCCACGCAGGTTAACATTGGCACACATTAATGCAGCCACGCAGGTTAACATTGGCACACCTTAATGAACCAACGCAGGTTAACATTGGCACACCTTACGCTCTCGTTTTCACTCTCCTATTTCTAATATTATTTGTTGTTTGTCCTTTGTTATACGTCCCAAACACTTCTATATTAAACCAAATGAATAAAAGTGTACGTTTTATATACACAGCGGGGGTTTACATAGTGCCGCATTAGGGATCCTTCTCTATGTAAGTTTTATACACAGCGGGGGGTTACATAGTGCCGCATTAGGGGATTCTTCTCTATGTACGTTTTATACACAGCGGGGGTTACATAGTGCCGCATTAGGGGATCCTTCTCTATGTAAGTTTTATACACAGCGGGGGGTTACATAGTGCCGCATTAGGGGATCCTTCTCTATGTAAGTTTTATACACAGCGGGGGGTTACATAGTGCCGCATTAGGGGATCCTTCTCTATGTAAGTTTTATACACAGCAGGGGGTTACATAGTGCCGCATTAGGGGATCCTTCTCTATGTAAGTTTTATACACAGCGGGGGGTTACATAGTGCCGCATTAGGGGATCCTTCTCTATGTAAGTTTTATACACAGCGGGGGGTTACATAGTGCCACATTAGGGGATCCTTCTCTATGTAAGTTTTATACACGGCGGGGGGTTACATAGTGCCGCATTAGGGGATTCTTCTCTATGTAAGTTTTATACACAGCGGGGGGTTACATAGTGCCGCATTAGGGGATTCTTCTCTATGTAAGTTTTATACACAGCGGGGGGTTACATAGTGCCACATTAGGGGATCCTTCTCTATGTAAGTTTTATACACAGCGGGGGGGGTTACATAGTGCCGCATTAGGGGATCCTTCTCTATGTAAGTTTTATACACAGCGGGGGGTTACATAGTGCCGCATTAGGGGATCCTTCTCTATGTAAGTTTTATACACAGCGGGGGGTTACATAGTGCCGCATTAGGGGATCCTTCTCTATGTAAGTTTTATACACAGCGGGGGGGTTACATAGTGCCGCATTAGGGGATCCTTCTCTATGTAAGTTTTATACACAGCGGGGGGGGTTACATAGTGCCGCATTAGGGGATCCTTCTCTATGTAAGTTTTATACACAGCGGGGGGTTACATAGTGCCGCATTAGGGGATCCTTCTCTATGTAAGTTTTATACACAGCGGGGGGTTACATAGTGCCGCATTAGGGGATTCTTCTCTATGTAAGTTTTATACACAGCGGGGGGTTACATAGTGCCGCATTAGGGGATCCTTCTCTATGTAAGTTTTATACACAGCGGGGGGGGGTTACATAGTGCCGCATTAGGGGATCCTTCTCTATGTAAGTTTTATACACAGCGGGGGGTTACATAGTGCCGCATTAGGGGATCCTTCTCTATGTAAGTTTTATACACGGCGGGGGGTTACATAGTGCCGCATTAGGGGATCCTTCTCTATGTAAGTTTTATACACAGCGGGGGGTTACATAGTGCCGCATTAGGGGATCCTTCTCTATGTAAGTTTTATACACAGCGGGGGGTTACATAGTGCCGCATTAGGGGATCCTTCTCTATGTAAGTTTTATACACAGCGGGGGGTTACATAGCGCCACATTAGGGGATCCTTCTCTATGTAAGTTTTATACACAGCGGGGGGTTACATAGTGCCGCATTAGGGGATCCTTCTCTATGTAAGTTTTATACACAGCGGGGGGTTACATAGTGCCGCATTAGGGGATCCTTCTCTATGTAAGTTTTATACACACAGGGGGGTTACATAGTGCCGCATTAGGGGATCCTTCTCTATGTAAGTTTTATACACAGCGGGGGGTTACATAGTGCCGCATTAGGGGATCCTTCTCTATGTAAGTTTTATACACAGCGGGGGGGGGTTACATAGTGCCGCATTAGGGGATCCTTCTCTATGTAAGTTTTATACACAGCGGGGGGTTACATAGTGCCGCATTAGGGGATCCTTCTCTATGTAAGTTTTATACACGGCGGGGGGTTACATAGTGCCACATTAGGGGATCCTTCTCTATGTAAGTTTTATACACAGCGGGGGTTACATAGTGCCGCATTAGGGGATCCTTCTCTATGTAAGTTTTATACACAGCGGGGGGGTTACATAGTGCCGCATTAGGGGATTCTTCTCTATGTAAGTTTTATACACGGCGGGGGGTTACATAGTGCCGCATTAGGGGATCCTTCTCTATGTAAGTTTTATACACAGCGGGGGTTACATAGTGCCGCATTAGGGGATTCTTCTCTATGTAAGTTTTATACACAGCGGGGGGTTACATAGCGCCACATTAGGGGATCCTTCTCTATGTAAGTTTTATACACAGCGGGGGGTTACATAGCGCCACATTAGGGGATCCTTCTCTATGTAAGTTTTATTCACGGCGGGGGGTTACATAGCGCCACATTAGGGGATCCTTCTCTATGTAAGTTTTATACACAGCGGGGGGGGGTTACATAGCGCCACATTAGGGGATCCTTCTCTATGTAAGTTTTATACACAGCGGGGGGTTACATAGTGCCGCATTAGGGGATCCTTCTCTATGTAAGTTTTATACACGGCGGGGGGTTACATAGTGCCGCATTAGGGGATTCTTCTCTATGTAAGTTTTATACACAGCGGCGGGTTACATAGTGCCACATTAGGGGATCCTTCTCTATGTAAGTTTTATACACAGCGGGGGGTTACATAGTGCCGCATTAGGGGATCCTTCTCTATGTAAGTTTTATACATAGCGGGGGGTTACATAGTGCCACATTAGGGGATCCTTCTCTATGTAAGTTTTATACACAGCGGGGGGGTTACATAGTGCCGCATTAGGGGATCCTTCTCTATGTAAGTTTTATACACAGCGGGGGGTTACATAGTGCCGCATTAGGGGATCCTTCTCTATGTAAGTTTTATACACAGCGGGGGGTTACATAGCGCCACATTAGGGGATCCTTCTCTATGTAAGTTTTATACACAGCGGGGGGTTACATAGTGCCGCATTAGGGGATCCTTCTCTATGTAAGTTTTATACACAGCGGGGGGTTACATAGCGCCACATTAGGGGATCCTTCTCTATGTAAGTTTTATACACAGCGGGGGGTTACATAGTGCCGCATTAGGGGATCCTTCTCTATGTAAGTTTTATACACAGCGGGGGGTTACATAGTGCCGCATTAGGGGATCCTTCTCTATGTAAGTTTTATACACAGCGGGGGGTTACATAGTGCCGCATTAGGGGATCCTTCTCTATGTAAGTTTTATACACAGCGGGGGGTTACATAGTGCTGCATTAGGGGATCCTTCTCTATGTAAGTTTTATACACAGCGGGGGGTTACATAGTGCCACATTAGGGGATTCTTCTCTATGTAAGTTTTATACACAGCGGGGGGTTACATAGTGCCGCATTAGGGGATCCTTCTCTATGTAAGTTTTATACACAGCGGGGGGTTACATAGTGCCGCATTAGGGGATCCTTCTCTATGTAAGTTTTATACACTGCGGGGGGTTACATAGTGCCACATTAGGGGATCCTTCTCTATGTAAGTTTTATACACAGCGGGGGGTTACATAGTGCCACATTAGGGGATCCTTCTCTATGTAAGTTTTATACACAGCGGGGGGTTACATAGTGCCGCATTAGGGGATCCTTCTCTATGTAAGTTTTATACACAGCGGGGGGTTACATAGTGCCGCATTAGGGGATTCTTCTCTATGTAAGTTTTATACACAGCGGGGGGTTACATAGTGCCGCATTAGGGGATCCTTCTCTATGTAAGTTTTATACACAGCGGGGGGGTTACATAGTGCCGCATTAGGGGATCCTTCTCTATGTAAGTTTTATACACAGCGGGGGGTTACATAGTGCCGCATTAGGGGATCCTTCTCTATGTAAGTTTTATACACGGCGGGGGGTTACATAGTGCCGCATTAGGGGATTCTTCTCTATGTAAGTTTTATACACAGCGGGGGGGTTACATAGTGCCGCATTAGGGGATCCTTCTCTATGTAAGTTTTATACACAGCGGGGGGTTACATAGTGCCACATTAGGGGATCCTTCTCTATGTAAGTTTTATACACAGCGGGGGGTTACATAGTGCCACATTAGGGGATCCTTCTCTATGTAAGTTTTATACACAGCGGGGGGTTACATAGTGCCGCATTAGGGGATCCTTCTCTATGTAAGTTTTATACACAGCGGGGGGTTACATAGTGCCACATTAGGGGATCCTTCTCTATGTAAGTTTTATACACAGCGGGGGCTTACATAGTGCCGCATTAGGGGATCCTTCTCTATGTAAGTTTTATACACAGCGGGGGGTTACATAGTGCCACATTAGGGGATTCTTCTCTATGTAAGTTTTATACACAGCGGGGGGTTACATAGTGCCGCATTAGGGGATCCTTCTCTATGTAAGTTTTATACACAGCGGGGGGTTACATAGTGCCGCATTAGGGGATCCTTCTCTATGTAAGTTTTATACACAGCGGGGGGTTACATAGCGCCACATTAGGGGATCCTTCTCTATGTAAGTTTTATACACAGCGGGGGGTTACATAGTGCCGCATTAGGGGATCCTTCTCTATGTAAGTTTTATACACAGCGGGGGGTTACATAGCGCCACATTAGGGGATCCTTCTCTATGTAAGTTTTATACACAGCGGGGGGTTACATAGTGCCGCATTAGGGGATCCTTCTCTATGTAAGTTTTATACACAGCGGGGGGTTACATAGTGCCGCATTAGGGGATCCTTCTCTATGTAAGTTTTATACACAGCGGGGGGTTACATAGTGCCGCATTAGGGGATCCTTCTCTATGTAAGTTTTATACACAGCGGGGGGTTACATAGTGCTGCATTAGGGGATCCTTCTCTATGTAAGTTTTATACACAGCGGGGGGTTACATAGTGCAACATTAGGGGATTCTTCTCTATGTAAGTTTTATACACAGCGGGGGGGGGTTACATAGTGCCGCATTAGGGGATCCTTCTCTATGTAAGTTTTATACACAGCGGGGGGTTACATAGTGCCGCATTAGGGGATCCTTCTCTATGTAAGTTTTATACACAGCTGGGGGGGTTACATAGTGCCACATTAGGGGATTCTTCTCTATGTAAGTTTTATACACAGCGGGGGGTTACATAGTGCCGCATTAGGGGATCCTTCTCTATGTAAGTTTTATACACAGCTGGGGGGGTTACATAGTGCCACATTAGGGGATTCTTCTCTATGTAAGTTTTATACACAGCGGGGGGTTACATAGTGCCGCATTAGGGGATCCTTCTCTATGTAAGTTTTATACACAGCGGGGGGGGGTTACATAGTGCCGCATTAGGGGATCCTTCTCTATGTAAGTTTTATACACAGCGGGGGGTTACATAGTGCCGCATTAGGGGATTCTTCTCTATGTAAGTTTTATACACGGCGGGGGGTTACATAGTGCCGCATTAGGGGATTCTTCTCTATGTAAGTTTTATACACAGCGGGGGGGGGGTTACATAGTGCCGCATTAGGGGATCCTTCTCTATGTAAGTTTTATACACAGCGGGGGGTTACATAGTGCCGCATTAGGGGATTCTTCTCTATGTAAGTTTTATACACGGCGGGGGGTTACATAGTGCCGCATTAGGGGATCCTTCTCTATGTAAGTTTTATACACAGCGGGGGGTTACATAGTGCCGCATTAGGGGATCCTTCTCTATGTAAGTTTTATACACAGCGGGGGGTTACATAGTGCCGCATTAGGGGATCCTTCTCTATGTAAGTTTTATACACAGCGGGGGGTTACATAGTGCTGCATTAGGGGATTCTTCTCTATGTAAGTTTTATACACAGCGGGGGGTTACATAGTGCCGCATTAGGGGATCCTTCTCTATGTAAGTTTTATACACAGCGGGGGGTTACATAGTGCCGCATTAGGGGATCCTTCTCTATGTAAGTTTTATACACAGCGGGGGGTTACATAGTGCCGCATTAGGGGATCCTTCTCTATGTAAGTTTTATACACAGCGGGGGGTTACATAGTGCCACATTAGGGGATCCTTCTCTATGTAAGTTTATACACAGCGGGGGGTTACATAGTGCCGCATTAGGGGATCCCTCTCTATGTAAGTTTTATACACAGCGGGGGGTTACATAGTGCCGCATTAGGGGATCCTTCTCTATGTAAGTTTTATACACAGCGGGGGGTTACATAGTGCCGCATTAGGGGATCCTTCTCTATGTAAGTTTTATACACAGCGGGGGGTTACATAGTGCCGCATTAGGGGATCCTTCTCTATGTAAGTTTTATACACAGCGGGGGTTACATAGTGCCGCATTAGGGGATCCTTCTCTATGTAAGTTTTATACACAGCGGGGGGTTACATAGTGCCACATTAGGGGATCCTTCTCTATGTAAGTTTTATACACAGCGGGGGGTTACATAGTGCCGCATTAGGGGATCCTTCTCTATGTAAGTTTTATACACAGCGGGGGGTTACATAGTGCCGCATTAGGGGATCCTTCTCTATGTAAGTTTTATACACAGCGGGGGGTTACATAGTGCCGCATTAGGGGATCCCTCTCTATGTAAGGTTTATACACAGCGGGGGGTTACATAGTGCCGCATTAGGGGATTCTTCTCTATGTAAGTTTTATACACGGCGGGGGGTTACATAGTGCCGCATTAGGGGATCCTTCTCTATGTAAGTTATATACACAGCGGGGGGTTACATAGTGCCGCATTAGGGGATCCTTCTCTATGTAAGTTTTATACACAGCGGGGGGTTACATAGTGCCGCATTAGGGGATCCTTCTCTATGTAAGTTTTATACACAGCGGGGGGTTACATAGTGCCGCATTAGGGGATCCTTCTCTATGTAAGTTTTATACACAGTGGGGGGTTACATAGTGCCGCATTAGGGGATCCTTCTCTATGTAAGTTTTATACACAGCGGGGGGTTACATAGTGCCGCATTAGGGGATCCCTCTCTATGTAAGGTTTATACACAGCGGGGGGTTACATAGTGCCGCATTAGGGGATTCTTCTCTATGTAAGTTTTATACACGGCGGGGGGTTACATAGTGCCGCATTAGGGGATCCTTCTCTATGTAAGTTATATACACAGCGGGGGGTTACATAGTGCCGCATTAGGGGATCCTTCTCTATGTAAGTTTTATACACAGCGGGGGGTTACATAGTGCCGCATTAGGGGATCCTTCTCTATGTAAGTTTTATACACAGCGGGGGGTTACATAGTGCCGCATTAGGGGATCCTTCTCTATGTAAGTTTTATACACAGCGGGGGGTTACATAGTGCCGCATTAGGGGATCCTTCTCTATGTAAGTTTTATACACAGCGGGGGGTTACATAGTGCCGCATTAGGGGATCCTTCTCTATGTAAGTTATATACACAGCGGGGGGTTACATAGTGCCGCATTAGGGGATCCTTCTCTATGTAAGTTTTATACACAGCGGGGGGTTACATAGTGCCGCATTAGGGGATTCTTCTCTATGTAAGTTTTATACACGGCGGGGGGTTACATAGTGCCGCATTAGGGGATCCTTCTCTATGTAAGTTTTATACACAGTGGGGGGTTACATAGTGCCGCATTAGGGGATCCTTCTCTATGTAAGTTTTATACACAGCGGGGGTTACATAGTGCCGCATTAGGGGATCCTTCTCTATGTAAGTTATATACACAGCGGGGGGTTACATAGTGCCGCATTAGGGGATCCTTCTCTATGTAAGTTTTATACACAGCGGGGGGTTACATAGTGCCGCATTAGGGGATCCTTCTCTATGTAAGTTTTATACACAGCGGGGGGTTACATAGTGCCGCATTAGGGGATCCTTCTCTATGTAAGTTTTATACACGGTGGGGGGTTACATAGTGCCGCATTAGGGGATCCTTCTCTATGTAAGTTTTATACACAGCGGGGGGTTACATAGTGCCGCATTAGGGGATCCTTCTCTATGTAAGTTTTATACACAGCGGGGGGTTACATAGTGCCGCATTAGGGGATCCTTCTCTATGTAAGTTTTATACACAGCGGGGGGTTACATAGTGCCGCATTAGGGGATCCTTCTCTATGTAAGTTTTATACACAGTGGGGGGGTTACATAGTGCCGCATTAGGGGATCCTTCTCTATGTAAGTTTTATACACAGCGGGGGGGGGGGTTACATAGTGCCGCATTAGGGGATCCTTCTCTATGTAAGTTTTATACACAGCGGGGGGGTTACATAGTGCCGCATTAGGGGATCCTTCTCTATGTAAGTTTTATACACAGCGGGGGGTTACATAGTGCCGCATTAGGGGATCCTTCTCTATGTAAGTTTTATACACAGCGGGGGGGGTTACATAGTGCCGCATTAGGGGATCCTTCTCTATGTAAGTTTTATACACAGCGGGGGGTTACATAGTGCCGCATTAGGGGATCCTTCTCTATGTAAGTTTTATACACAGCGGGGGGTTACATAGTGCCGCATTAGGGGATCCTTCTCTATGTAAGTTTTATACACGGCGGGGGGTTACATAGTGCCGCATTAGGGGATCCTTCTCTATGTAAGTTTTATACACAGCGGGGGGGGGTTACATAGTGCCGCATTAGGGGATCCTTCTCTATGTAAGTTTTATACACAGCGGGGGGGGTTACATAGTGCCACATTAGGGGATCCTTCTCTATGTAAGTTGTATACACGGCGGGGGGTTACATAGTGCCGCATTAGGGGATCCTTCTCTATGTAAGTTTTATACACAGCGGGGGGTTACATAGTGCCGCATTAGGGGATCCTTCTCTATGTAAGTTTTATACACGGCGGGGGGTTACATAGCGCCGCATTAGGGGATCCTTCTCTATGTAAGTTTTATACACGGCGGGGGGTTACATAGTGCCGCATTAGGGGATCCTTCTCTATGTAAGTTTTATACACAGCGGGGGGGTTACATAGTGCCGCATTAGGGGATCCTTCTCTATGTAAGTTTTATACACAGCGGGGGGTTACATAGTGCCGCATTAGGGGATCCTTCTCTATGTAAGTTTTATACACGGCGGGGGGTTACATAGTGCCGCATTAGGGGATTCTTCTCTATGTAAGTTTTATACACAGCGGGGGGGTTACATAGTGCCGCATTAGGGGATCCTTCTCTATGTAAGTTTTATACACAGCGGGGGGTTACATAGTGCCACATTAGGGGATCCTTCTCTATGTAAGTTTTATACACAGCGGGGGGTTACATAGTGCCACATTAGGGGATCCTTCTCTATGTAAGTTTTATACACAGCGGGGGGTTACATAGTGCCGCATTAGGGGATCCTTCTCTATGTAAGTTTTATACACAGCGGGGGGTTACATAGTGCCACATTAGGGGATCCTTCTCTATGTAAGTTTTATACACAGCGGGGGGTTACATAGTGCCGCATTAGGGGATCCTTCTCTATGTAAGTTTTATACACAGCGGGGGGTTACATAGTGCCACATTAGGGGATTCTTCTCTATGTAAGTTTTATACACAGCGGGGGGTTACATAGTGCCGCATTAGGGGATCCTTCTCTATGTAAGTTTTATACACAGCGGGGGGTTACATAGTGCCGCATTAGGGGATCCTTCTCTATGTAAGTTTTATACACAGCGGGGGGTTACATAGCGCCACATTAGGGGATCCTTCTCTATGTAAGTTTTATACACAGCGGGGGGTTACATAGTGCCGCATTAGGGGATCCTTCTCTATGTAAGTTTTATACACAGCGGGGGGTTACATAGCGCCACATTAGGGGATCCTTCTCTATGTAAGTTTTATACACAGCGGGGGGTTACATAGTGCCGCATTAGGGGATCCTTCTCTATGTAAGTTTTATACACAGCGGGGGGTTACATAGTGCCGCATTAGGGGATCCTTCTCTATGTAAGTTTTATACACAGCGGGGGGTTACATAGTGCCGCATTAGGGGATCCTTCTCTATGTAAGTTTTATACACAGCGGGGGGTTACATAGTGCTGCATTAGGGGATCCTTCTCTATGTAAGTTTTATACACAGCGGGGGGTTACATAGTGCAACATTAGGGGATTCTTCTCTATGTAAGTTTTATACACAGCGGGGGGGGTTACATAGTGCCGCATTAGGGGATCCTTCTCTATGTAAGTTTTATACACAGCGGGGGGTTACATAGTGCCGCATTAGGGGATCCTTCTCTATGTAAGTTTTATACACAGCTGGGGGGGTTACATAGTGCCACATTAGGGGATTCTTCTCTATGTAAGTTTTATACACAGCGGGGGGTTACATAGTGCCGCATTAGGGGATCCTTCTCTATGTAAGTTTTATACACAGCTGGGGGGGTTACATAGTGCCACATTAGGGGATTCTTCTCTATGTAAGTTTTATACACAGCGGGGGGTTACATAGTGCCGCATTAGGGGATCCTTCTCTATGTAAGTTTTATACACAGCGGGGGGGGTTACATAGTGCCGCATTAGGGGATCCTTCTCTATGTAAGTTTTATACACAGCGGGGGGTTACATAGTGCCGCATTAGGGGATTCTTCTCTATGTAAGTT
The DNA here is from genome assembly GCF_040206685.1 of Ascaphus truei. Classification (NCBI taxonomy): domain Eukaryota; kingdom Metazoa; phylum Chordata; class Amphibia; order Anura; family Ascaphidae; genus Ascaphus; species Ascaphus truei. The sequence goes on from NC_134489.1 coordinate 106,543,717, forward strand.
TTATACACGGCGGGGGGTTACATAGTGCCGCATTAGGGGATTCTTCTCTATGTAAGTTTTATACACAGCGGGGGGGGTTACATAGTGCCGCATTAGGGGATCCTTCTCTATGTAAGTTTTATACACAGCGGGGGGTTACATAGTGCCGCATTAGGGGATTCTTCTCTATGTAAGTTTTATACACGGCGGGGGGTTACATAGTGCCGCATTAGGGGATCCTTCTCTATGTAAGTTTTATACACAGCGGGGGGTTACATAGTGCCGCATTAGGGGATCCTTCTCTATGTAAGTTTTATACACAGCGGGGGGTTACATAGTGCCGCATTAGGGGATCCTTCTCTATGTAAGTTTTATACACAGCGGGGGGTTACATAGTGCTGCATTAGGGGATTCTTCTCTATGTAAGTTTTATACACAGCGGGGGGTTACATAGTGCCGCATTAGGGGATCCTTCTCTATGTAAGTTTTATACACAGCGGGGGGTTACATAGTGCCGCATTAGGGGATCCTTCTCTATGTAAGTTTTATACACAGCGGGGGGTTACATAGTGCCGCATTAGGGGATCCTTCTCTATGTAAGTTTTATACACAGCGGGGGGTTACATAGTGCCACATTAGGGGATCCTTCTCTATGTAAGTTTATACACAGCGGGGGGTTACATAGTGCCGCATTAGGGGATCCCTCTCTATGTAAGTTTTATACACAGCGGGGGGTTACATAGTGCCGCATTAGGGGATCCTTCTCTATGTAAGTTTTATACACAGCGGGGGGTTACATAGTGCCGCATTAGGGGATCCTTCTCTATGTAAGTTTTATACACAGCGGGGGGTTACATAGTGCCGCATTAGGGGATCCTTCTCTATGTAAGTTTTATACACAGCGGGGGGTTACATAGTGCCGCATTAGGGGATCCTTCTCTATGTAAGTTTTATACACAGCGGGGGGTTACATAGTGCCAGCATTAGGGGATCCTTCTCTATGTAAGTTTTATACACAGCGGGGGGTTACATAGTGCCGCATTAGGGGATCCTTCTCTATGTAAGTTTTATACACAGCGGGGGGTTACATAGTGCCGCATTAGGGGATCCTTCTCTATGTAAGTTTTATACACAGCGGGGGGTTACATAGTGCCGCATTAGGGGATCCTTCTCTATGTAAGTTTTATACACAGCGGGGGGTTACATAGTGCCGCATTAGGGGATCCCTCTCTATGTAAGGTTTATACACAGCGGGGGGTTACATAGTGCCGCATTAGGGATTCTTCTCTATGTAAGTTTTATACACGGCGGGGGGTTACATAGTGCCGCATTAGGGGATCCTTCTCTATGTAAGTTATATACACAGCGGGGGGGTTACATAGTGCCGCATTAGGGGATCCTTCTCTATGTAAGTTTTATACACGGCGGGGGGTTACATAGTGCCGCATTAGGGGATCCTTCTCTATGTAAGTTTTATACACAGCGGGGGGTTACATAGTGCCACATTAGGGGATCCTTCTCTATGTAAGTTTTATACACAGCGGGGGGTTACATAGTGCCACATTAGGGGATCCTTCTCTATGTAAGTTTTATACACAGCGGGGGGTTACATAGTGCCGCATTAGGGGATCCTTCTCTATGTAAGTTTTATACACGGCGGGGGGTTACATAGTGCCGCATTAGGGGATCCTTCTCTATGTAAGTTTTATACACAGCGGGGGGTTACATAGTGCCGCATTAGGGGATTCTTCTCTATGTAAGTTTTATACACAGCGGGGGGTTACATAGTGCCGCATTAGGGGATCCTTCTCTATGTAAGTTTTATACACGGCGGGGGGTTACATAGTGCCACATTAGGGGATCCTTCTCTATGTAAGTTTTATACACAGCGGGGGGTTACATAGTGCCGCATTAGGGGATCCTTCTCTATGTAAGTTTTATACACAGCGGGGGGTTACATAGTGCCGCATTAGGGGATCCTTCTCTATGTAAGTTTTATACACAGCGGGGGGTTACATAGTGCCGCATTAGGGGATCCTTCTCTATGTAAGTTTTATACACAGCGGGGGGTTACATAGTGCCGCATTAGGGGATCCTTCTCTATGTAAGTTTTATACACAGCGGGGGGTTACATAGTGCCGCATTAGGGGATCCTTCTCTATGTAAGTTTTATACACAGCGGGGGGTTACATAGTGCCGCATTAGGGGATCCTTCTCTATGTAAGTTTTATACACAGCGGGGGGTTACATAGTGCCGCATTAGGGGATTCTTCTCTATGTAAGTTTTATACACTGCGGGGGTTACATAGTGCCGCATTAGGGGATCCTTCTCTATGTAAGTTTTATACACAGTCGGGGGGTTACATAGTGCCGCATTAGGGGATCCTTCTCTATGTAAGTTTTATACACAGCGGGGGGTTACATAGTGCCGCATTAGGGGATCCTTCTCTATGTAAGTTTTATACACAGCGGGGGGTTACATAGTGCCGCATTAGGGGATCCTTCTCTATGTAAGTTTTATACACAGCGGGGGGTTACATAGTGCCGCATTAGGGGATCCTTCTCTATGTAAGTTTTATACACAGCGGGGGGTTACATAGTGCCGCATTAGGGGATCCTTCTCTATGTAAGTTTTATACACGGGGGGGTTACATAGTGCCGCATTAGGGGATCCTTCTCTATGTAAGTTTTATACACAGCGGGGGGTTACATAGTGCCGCATTAGGGGATCCTTCTCTATGTAAGTTTTATACACAGCGGGGGGTTACATAGTGCCGCATTAGGGGATCCTTCTCTATGTAAGTTTTATACACAGCGGGGGGGTTACATAGTGCCGCATTAGGGGATCCTTCTCTATGTAAGTTTTATACACAGCGGGGGGGTTACATAGTGCCGCATTAGGGGATCCTTCTCTATGTAAGTTTTATACACAGCGGGGGGGGGTTACATAGTGCCGCATTAGGGGATCCTTCTCTATGTAAGTTTTATACACAGCGGGGGGGTTACATAGTGCCGCATTAGGGGATCCTTCTCTATGTAAGTTTTATACACAGCGGGGGGGTTACATAGTGCCGCATTAGGGGATCCTTCTCTATGTAAGTTTTATACACAGCGGGGGGGTTACATAGTGCCGCATTAGGGGATCCTTCTCTATGTAAGTTTTATACACAGCGGGGGGGTTACATAGTGCCGCATTAGGGGATCCTTCTCTATGTAAGTTTTATACACAGCGGGGGGTTACATAGTGCCGCATTAGGGGATCCTTCTCTATGTAAGTTTTATACACAGCGGGGGGGTTACATAGTGCCGCATTAGGGGATCCTTCTCTATGTAAGTTTTATACACAGCGGGGGGGTTACATAGTGCCGCATTAGGGGATCCTTCTCTATGTAAGTTTTATACACAGCGGGGGGGGTTACATAGTGCCGCATTAGGGGATCCTTCTCTATGTAAGTTGTATACACGGCGGGGGGTTACATAGTGCCGCATTAGGGGATCCTTCTCTATGTAAGTTTTATACACAGCGGGGGGGTTACATAGTGCCGCATTAGGGGATCCTTCTCTATGTAAGTTTTATACACGGCGGGGGGTTACATAGTGCCGCATTAGGGGATCCTTCTCTATGTAAGTTTTATACACGCGGGGGGTTACATAGTGCCGCATTAGGGGATCCTTCTCTATGTAAGTTTTATACACAGCGGGGGGGTTACATAGTGCCGCATTAGGGGATCCTTCTCTATGTAAGTTTTATACACAGCGGAGGGGTTACATAGTGCCGCATTAGGGGATCCTTCTCTATGTAAGTTTTATACACAGCGGGGGGGTTACATAGTGCCGCATTAGGGGATCCTTCTCTATGTAAGTTTTATACACGGTGGGGGGTTACATAGTGCCGCATTAGGGGATCCTTCTCTATGTAAGTTTTATACACAGCGGGGGGGTTACATAGTGCCGCATTAGGGGATCCTTCTCTATGTAAGTTTTATACACAGCGGGGGGGTTACATAGTGCCGCATTAGGGGATCCTTCTCTATGTAAGTTTTATACACAGCGGGGGGTTACATAGTGCCGCATTAGGGGATCCTTCTCTATGTAAGTTTTATACACAGCGGGGGGTTACATAGTGCCGCATTAGGGGATCCTTCTCTATGTAAGTTTTATACACGGCTGGGGGGTTACATAGTGCCGCATTAGGGGATCCTTCTCTATGTAAGTTTTATACACAGTGGGGGGGTTACATAGTGCCGCATTAGGGGATCCTTCTCTATGTAAGTTTTATACACAGCGGGGGGGGGGTTACATAGTGCCGCATTAGGGGATCCTTCTCTATGTAAGTTTTATACACAGCGGGGGGGTTACATAGTGCCGCATTAGGGGATCCTTCTCTATGTAAGTTTTATACACAGCGGGGGGTTACATAGTGCCGCATTAGGGGATCCTTCTCTATGTAAGTTTTATACACAGCGGGGGGGTTACATAGTGCCGCATTAGGGGATCCTTCTCTATGTAAGTTTTATACACAGCGGGGGGTTACATAGTGCCGCATTAGGGGATCCTTCTCTATGTAAGTTTTATACACAGCGGGGGGTTACATAGTGCCGCATTAGGGGATCCTTCTCTATGTAAGTTTTATACACGGCGGGGGGTTACATAGTGCCGCATTAGGGGATCCTTCTCTATGTAAGTTTTATACACAGCGGGGGGGGTTACATAGTGCCGCATTAGGGGATCCTTCTCTATGTAAGTTTTATACACAGCGGGAGGGGTTAA